>NC_042619.1:162641205-162981396 GCF_901001135.1 Rhinatrema bivittatum
AAACGGGTATGACACATTGGCATTCATATAGTAAGCCCTCCTTACGACTAGCAACAGCCTAGTAACCTGTCCGCTGACATTCTGTGCAACTGTGTTAATACTCGGCATGCAGATAGCTACATATCCCTTCCCATGCATCACCATTCAGTGGCCCACAACCTTAAGGCTAAGACAGTAACTATAGGAATCCTTCCCTGCCACACAGGGAATCTATGTACAAACTGCCATGTGGTGTATGTACACTGATATAATCAGTATGCAGAGGGTACATGCTTAGCATGTGTAGATGAGAATGGCTACACACTATTGTATGCCTATAGCACTTGGACATTTAGCGTATGCATGATCCAGCACTATAATGGATGTCCTGCATGGCACCAGAAGTTGACAGCCTGCCTGTCAGTCACCCTGAGTTGGTGGACGGCATCTTCTGTTTACCAGCACATGTGAGAGACAAACATAGGAAGTTAACTCGGTGTGTACTCTAGCATCGGTTTGCCTCACATACGTGGCGTTTGTCAGGCTCAGATAGCTATAATACTGAACACTGCTAAGACATACATGTTTTGAGTCATCAGCACCAACAGTGCCTGTAATGAGCACTGCAAGATGAATAGACTGCTGCCCACCCCTTCCCCTTTCCTCACAGATCATAACAGTATGCATACATCAGAACACTCCCTTACTGTGCATTGATTGTACTGAGGGACAGTACCTGTTCTACTGTGAGGGATATGTCATATACTCCCATAATATTTACTCTGCACGGTCCCCCTTAGCACCCTTCTACTACATTAATCACACTGTATGGTATGTCAATGGCAGGTGCAGCTGTTGCTATACTGAATCTCAGTCAGGGGTCCTTTAGGAAGCTCTGCATTGGTCCAACGTGTGATGCAGCATGCTAGGTGTGACGGGTGCAAACCAAGGGGACATGAGGAACATAAAGAGGACACAAAAGGTGTCAGGTTAAACTGGATATTTATTCCTGACAACATTGTGCAGGGTATAGTGAATGAATTATTAGATCAGCAATTTAACCATACATTAGACGTTCCGAGGTAGTCATTATCTGCAAGTACTAGATAGCTAATCACTCCCGAATGGTCTAAATCTGTGCTACATCGCTGCAACATAGGGAGTATACTGCACACACATATGCAGGTAGTGGGTGTTATCTGTACTGGCAAAGCATGATTAGCTAGGAACAGAGAAACAGGAAGTGGCACCCCAATAGCTCAGATACTGCAATACATAGATTACTGCTGGACAGTATACAATGTGTAGACAGGCATAGGCCCCAGGCGGTCCATGTTGAAAGAGTGCACTGAAAGGGGAGTGCCTGAGAGGCCCAACAGCAGAGTGAACGTCCGGGCCCCAGGCGGTCCATGTTGAAAGAATGCACTGAAAGGGGAGTGCCTGAGAGGCCCACCAGCAGAGTGAACGTCCAGGCAGCAAACAAGGTATCCCACAGTTCAGCATGTAGGCAGCAGCGGAACACATCAAGGGTGTGGCAACAGCAGTGAAGGCCCAGGACGAGGCAGCAGTGGCATGGCAGCAGGAGGAAGCCCAGGACGAGGCAGCAGTGGCATGGCAGCAGGAGGAAGCCCAGGACGAGACAGCAGCAGCATGGCAGCAGGAGGAGGCCCAGGACGAGACATCCCAAGTAGCCTTTGGAGCCATGATGCACAGAACGTACCCCACAACCAGCATTAGCAACCCTTGAGAACACAGTACATCCCACAGCACACAGGCAGACTTTGCAGCCCTTGAGAACAGAAAGCACCCCACAGCACACAGCTGAGTGGCACAGCGGATGCAGATGGCACACAGCAGAGTAGGTCCAATAAAACAAATCAGAAGGCGGTCCCAAGTAGCTAAGGCAAAAACAACAAGGGGACAACCTTATGCCGTGGAAAGATTTTATTGATATAATCTATTAGAAACGCCCATTTGTTTCTGAGGGAGTGAAAATGGGACTAGTAAATCTCTCAGATTTTGTTCCCTTCTATTAGCAATAATTAATCTACTATTCTCAAAACATTCTAAATTTCAAAGGATATCCCAATGTTTCTTTACAGTTTTAATGATTTTATGTGTCATATGATTATATGTTAGTGGGAATGCTACAATATCTGTTTTCTCTCTATTTTTAGGTTTCAATAATGCCTGTCTGTCCTGTCCTAGTGCTCTTATGTATCCTGCATTTATATGTGTCATTGGTTAGTTTTTTTGTATAAACCTTGATTTCAATTCTATTGCCCTTTGGTGAAACACCTCCTCTTTAGTACATAATCTTCGTACTCTTAAAAATTGAGAGTATGGCAAATTGTTTTTCATTGATTTATTATGGCAACTTGTATAGTCCAGAAATTTGTTTGTATCTGTTGGTTTTTGTAAGATCCATGCTAAATTTACCATCTTGGACTGAAATTTGAATATCTAGATATGGAATTGTTTCTTTTGAATATGACATAGTGAATTTCAAGTTGGTATCTATATTATTCAACCAACTTAAAAATGATTGTAAATCACTTATATCTCCTTTCCATATCATAAAAACATCATCAATATATCTACGCCAAAGAAGGATAGTTTGCATGTGTTGTTGGTCCTGTTTCATTTTTTCTTCAAATTTATCAACATATAAGTTAGCGATGGATGGTGCCATGGAGGCACCCATGGCTACCCCTTTACATTGAAGATAGTAGTCATTTCCAAACTTAAAAATTTTTTTTGTGAGAGCTATTCGAGCTAATTCTAAAATCATCGAAGACGGGATCCGTTTATATTCTTCTCGTGTATGTAAAATCCCTTCTATAATAGTTAGTGCTTCTAATTGGGGTATATTTGTATTCAAAGATTCAATATCTAAACAAACTAGTATGATGTCATTGTCTTGTATATTTAAATTTTCTAGTGTCCTTATGATGTCACTTGAATCTTTAACATAAGAAGCGATTTTAGGAACATGAGATCTTAAAAATGTATCAATAAATTTTGAGACGGGTTCCAGCAAGGAACCAATAGCCGAAACTATTGGTCTACCAGGTGGTGAAGTCAATGATTTGTGTATCTTTGGAAGTACATACACAGTTGGCATAATTGGTTTTGGAACTGTAAGAAACTCTATTTCTTTCTTAGTGAGACAGTTAGTTGATATTGTAGCATTCCCACTAACATATCATATGACACATAAAATCATTAAACTGTAAAGAAACATTGGGATATCCTTCGAAATTTAGAATGTTTTGAGAATAGTAGATTAATTATTGCAAATAGACGGGAACAAAATCTGAGAGATTTACTCGTCCCATCTGCACTCCCTCAGAAACAAATTGGCGCATCTAATAGATTATGTCAATAAAATATTTCCACGGCATAAGGTTGTCCCTTTGTTGTTTTTGACACAGCAGAGTGGTGCAGCGGATGCACATGGCATACAGCAGAGTGGCACAGTGGATGCAGATGGCACACAGCAGAGTGGCACAGTGGATGCACATGGCACACAGCAGAGTGGCGCAGCGGATACAGATGGGCTAGCTGACCAGGAGGGTGGGAGGTGGTGCCTCATCTGCTTTGGATGATGCATCCTCTTCCATCTGGACGGCAAAGCAACTCTGCATGGAGCAGCCAATGATGCTGTTGTTTCCATCTCTATGGCACTGCAACTCTGCGGGATGGCAGCCATGGCAACCTTTCCTTTGGATGATGCATCCTCTTCCATCTCTACGGCACTGCAACTCTGCGGGATGGCCATCCCAGTGGTGTTTGGTGGACTCAGACCTAACCAGTTTTGGGTGTCTTCTCGTTCCCTTAGGGCCCTTTGCCACGTGGTGCTGGTCCTGTGGGAGGTGGCATCTTCTTGGGGGGGGGCGTCCCCTGCGGCCTCGAGACTCTGAGGGACTGGGTTGGGGTGTAGATGCTGTGGAGGATGACGTCTGCTGGTCCGGCATCCGCTGCAGGATTTGTAGCATTATGGTGTTAAGCGTGCCAATCGAAACAGTCATGCTGGTGGATGCCTGGTTGGATGTTGCCGTGTGGAGCTGGAAGTGGCGGGTTAGTTGTGTTACCAATCTCCTTAGGCCATGCATTTCCATCCGCAATTGTTCAATTTGTGTGCCTGTGATAGGGTCCTGGGGGGATAGGAAGGGTAGGGCTGGTGTAGCTGGTTGTGGTGCTGGTGGTGGGGCCTCTGGTGCATGTGGATGTGGTATAGGTGCCACAGATGCTGGTGCAGGGCTGCATGGTGACATGACAGGGGTGGGCAGAATGGGAGGAGTCACATCATATGTGAGTGGGCTGCTTTCATACAGAGCGGTGGGGGAGCCCACCCACTCCAGACCTCCAAGGGCAGCTGTCAGGTTGAGGGGGCTGCTTTCGCCTGCCGTTAGGGGGCCCAACTCTTCCTTCTCCTCCTACTCTGACCACTGTGTCATGGCATCCATCTGGAAGGGCCTGGTGAACATAGGTGGCCGCCTTGTCCCCGGTGGATCGCGGCTGGTGCCTGGGCCTTCCCAGCTGGCATCTGTACCCTGCTGCCTGGGACCAGAGTGCTCTGTAGAAGATGGGGGAGAAGAGGATAGGCAGCATCAGTACCACAGCGTTTTGTAGAAATACAGTAGCATGAAACAGGGACACATTTTAATTGACCAACATGTCAGGCTGATTATAAAGTAATGTTTATTCTGTGTACCTATTGGCCTGTGGGCTGGGGGATGGGGGATGGTTGGCAGGTCCAAAGCTGGCCTCCTTAGAGCACATGGGGGAGGGGAAAAATACCACAGTTGTAAGCTTTTCACTAACACAGCATGGGGAGCAGGCCTACCAATGTGCTGTCCAGAGCACATGGGGGAGGGGAAATGGACCACAGTTGTAAGCATTTCACTAACACAGCATGGGGAGCAGGCCTACCAATGTGCTGTGCAGAGCACATGGGGGAGGGGAAATGGACCATAGTTGAAAGCATTTCACTAACACAGCATGGGGAGCAGGCCTACCAATGTGCTGTGCAGAGCACATGGGGGAGGGGAAAATACCACAACTCTAAGCATTCCGGTAACACCTCCTACTGCTAGTCTCTGTCTGTGGCCTGGGGAATGGGGGGAGGGTCAAGACTGTTCAGGAGAGCACATGGGGAACCTAAACACAAAAGATTTCTAAACATTGTGTATGACCCTTGTACAGGACAGCAAAGGACTTGGTGGGGGGTACAGGCCAACTCACCATCTTCGAGGTGGGATGTATCGAGACGTGGATCCAACCCCTCAAACATGTCTGGTCCCAGCCGCTGCATCAGACACCTCTCCATGTCCATGAAGCGGATTGGGCAAGGGGCCGTCCCTCCTGTCTCCCGCAGGTACTCGTTCCTCTCAGCTATCTTCAGCTTCAGCTGGGCCTTGATGTCCCTATAATGGTGGGCGACCTGCTCCCGGGTGCGAGGTATCCCACTCTGCCGCCTGATGTCCGCTGCAATGTTGGCCCATAGCTGGGCCTTGGCTGCCTTGGAAGTCTTCACTGACAGGTTGCTAAACAGATGGGCATAATGGCGGAGAACACCTTCCATGAGACGGTCGTTGTCCTCCTGGCTGAAGCGTATAGCACGTTGACTCACCCTTGCCTGGCTGCCTGATTAGGGTGCCACTTCCGGAGGGGTCTCCTCCCTACCCTCACTCTCCGACCCACCTGATTCCCCACTTCCTTCCTCCCCCCCCCCCCCCCCCCCCCACCTGACCCTGCGCTTCCAGCTCCCTTCCCCTCTGGCCTGGCTGCCTAGCCCTACCTCCTTCCACCATTCTTTCCTGCCTCACCCTTTCCCCCACCCCCAGCCTCATATCACTTCCCTCCTGCCTATCTCTCCCACTACCCCTGTCCCTGCTCCTACTCCTCATACCCCTACCACTAGGTCCCTCTTCCTCCCTCCCCCTCTTCCTCCTCCTCCCTCTACTCTCAACTCCCCTCTTCTGGCCTCGCCTCCCACTCATGTCACGCTCCATCCTCCACCACACTCCTCCTCACCACCACACCACACTCCTCCTCCTCATCACCACCACCGCACGCCTCCTCCTCCTCATCACCACCACCACTACCACACTCCTCCTCCTCCTCCTCCTTCTCCACAAAGATAAAGACAAAGAGTTAACAGACCAGCTTTTCCTCCAACAGATATGACAAAAAACACAGGTTAAGGGAAACAGATGACAACACAGAAGAAAACTAGACAACGCACTCAGTAATCAATATATTCTCTCCTACTACTCCTACAGCTCCAACCACCTACCTCTACTTCAAAACTCCTTCCAAACCCTCAAAGGAGGAGGGGCAGGAAGTGACCTTTTATACATGTCACATTATCGTGGTACGCGATATTTGGTAACAACTTTTTTCCGCTCCCCGCAAAAAGATCGTGCAGCGCGCTGTTATCATTCGCCAAAGTGTGATTTCAGCACGAATCGCGAAAACGTGTTTGCGATTCGCAAAAATATCGCACAGCGCAATATATTCCCATCTTTGCGGAAAGTGCCTCATTTGGGGGGTCATTTACCAGACGGATCGCACGCGATAAGGGACATTTTGCACACAAAAAGTCACTTATCGCATGCGATACCAAGATGGGGGCGGAGTCGGCCCCGGAAGAGGAGGAGTCGGGACGTCACCGGGGCTGACTCTGCGAAGACGCCGCGGATAACGAAAAGGTAACGGCCTTTTCGCGTCCTTTTTCGTGCCCAATAGCTACACCTTCTATGGTGGTGCTATTGGGTGCAAAACCGGCAGCGATCGCACCACAGCGGTGCGATCGCTGTCGGCTAGCGCAGGACTGCCCCCCATTTTGTCCCCCTGCCCCTCATTACCTAAAGTATCGCAGGCCTGCGATACTTTAGAAAATGAGGCCCTTGCATGGGAACGCCCATTTTACTACCGCATGCATTACCCATGCATTAAACATGCAAAATTGGTAAATAAGGCCCTGAGTCTATTCCATGCTACTGATGCTAGTAATAGCAGTGGCTATTTTCTAAGTCAACTTAATTAATAGCAGGTAATGGACTTCTCCTCCAAGAACTTATCCAATCCTGTTTTAAACACAGCTACACTAACTGCACTAACAACATCCTCTGGCAACAAATTCCAGAGTTTAATTGTGCATTGAGTGAAAAAGAACTTTCTTCGATTATTTTTAAATGTGCCACATGCTAACTTCATAGAGTGCCCCCTAGTCTTTCTATTATCCAAAATAGTAAATAACTGATTCACATTAACCCGTAACTCATAAAACAGAGTATACAGCAGGTGTGAAATGATCACTTACTAACATTTTTCCTTAAGTGTATTAGGCCTTATCAAGTTTTGAAAAAAAAAAGATATTTATCTGGAAAAGTACAATGCATTTTGACTCTAATCATAATCTTTTTTCATAATTTATATCTTTATTGATTTTCCATAATTTAAAACAGAAACAAGAGAAAGAAAAAAAAACATAAAGTTTGGTACAGTGTTAACCCTCCTAACCTGATAACTTCACAATTAGTTATTAAGTAATTATTATATTTCCTTATATCATAATCAAATGAAACAGGTACTTATGCCAGCTTAACAGAGGTATTGGAAAATTCGGGAGTTACAATACAACACCACATTTCTAAATAACAATTCACTGTTTCTATGCTATTTCTACTCTAATTTATTCACTGGGAAGTGGGAAGGAGGTGGATATTCTCCACTGTTCAACAAATTGTTTTAAATGATCGGGTAGAAAAAATATGAACACATCTTGTTCTCTCTTTATTAAACACTTGCAAGGAAATCTTAGGATAAAGGAATATCCCATAGATACCACTTCCTGACGATAAGTCAAAACCTGTTTTTTCCTCATCTGTGTAGCGAAGGATAGATCAGGAAATATCTTTACTATATTTCCATAATAGGAAATAGGATATTTAGAAAAATATCTTTTCATTACCTTATTCAGGTCAGAAAAATTATAAAAGAAACTAATAATATACCCCAATCTATAACCTGATTATTCGAGCTGTCAAGAAAATTGGTTAAATTACCCTGAAAAGGCAACTCCGAATCATTCAAATTAACATTTTTCTTAAGTAAAAAATAACAATAACTTATATTTGGTAATTCTTGTTTGGAAAAAAGCAAAACTTATTTTAGAAATTTTTGCAAAGATTTCATCAACACCTCCCCGACCACCCTCGGGAAGTTAAGTAGACGGAGATTTAAATGTTTGGAGTTGTTATCAAAGATTTCTATACGCCTGGATAATACTTCTCTATCCTTTGCTACCGCAGCCTGAAATTCCAAATTCTTCATACCTACTTCCTCCAAAGTTTTAATTCTATCCTCAGATTTTTTAACCACATCCTTTATGCTTACTAAATCCTGTTGACTTTTCCCTGTGTCCCAAAGCCCCAGACCAGAACACATAGACCCCAGAGCCTTGAATAAAGAATAACCAGACCTAGGGGTGATAGTTCCAAGACTTGCAACCAAAATTGAGCGGGCTCGACTTAACTACTATGAACATGGGAATAGGGTGGGGACTCCGCTGGCAAGAGTGGTAAAAAGGAGACAAGGAAAATAACATGTTGTGATTTTGTGTACTCCAGAGGGCTCACATACTGCAGACCAGTGGGACACAGAACATCTATTTGTGCAATATTTTTCCGATCTGTACTCAGATTCTATTCCACCCGCTGACGGGGTAACACAGGACTTCTTAAACAGCATTACTCTTCCTGAGTTGGGTAAAGCTTAGATTGTAAACCCTCTGGGGAAAGGGAAATACCTACAGTACCTGAATGTAATCTGCTTTGAGGTGCTGAAAAAAGTGTGAAAAGCAGAATGTAAAAATATAAATAAATAAATAAATAAAGCACAGAAGGAGATGTTGTCTGGAAGATATTGTCCCCTTTATGCTCTCCCTATATAATGGTACTGGGCTAATGGCTTAGTGTTTAGGAGAGTTTGGAGATACGACTGTCTCTCTCCTTTCTAAACCTAAGAAGAATCCCATGGTAGATTTCTTCCAAATCCAGTTCTATAATAGAAGATGGTCTTTCAAGAACTTATTTACACTGCACCAGAGTATTTCTTTTCATCCCTTTCAAGAGTGCAGGAGTATTCTTCTGTATTCCATATGGAAACTAGCAAACTTCCAATCAGCTTAACCTTTTTATCATTGTGAATCCATTTGTGTGGCTAGGTATTCCTTTTTACTACCAGGGCTATGCTTCTGTGTATCTCTGGCATGAAAGAGATGTAGATACCATTCAAGCACAAGTAGAATCCATTCTTACACCTAAACTTATTGCTTACGGAGAAGGAGTCAGTTGTCTAATGCACCAGCAATTCATCGAAAAAAAAAAACCAAAAACCCTCTATAGCTCTAAATGTTCCCCCATCAAGATGAGGTGCAGTGTGACAAGTAGCTACATACAGCATGTGCTTATTTTCTCAGATGCCTTGTTAATACATCTCAGTTTGTTATTGCTGCTCTGATAGAGAATTGAGCATATTTGTTAACCAATGATCATATGCTGGTAGGAATGTTAATCACACTTAAATGTCATATTAATTATGTTGCCTCTGCTTACAAAATGGGTAAACCAGAAATGTTTATCCTGGCATTAAATATAGAGGACTTGATATCTTGCAAATCTGTCAAATGCTATCAGGGCTGAGTTTGGTATTCATTTACTCACATAGGCCAATATTCAAAGAAAGTTAAGAGCCTGATTTAGCTGGATTATTAGTCCTTATTTACCGGTCTACATCCCATTGAAAACTGGGATGTATTGCTAAATTCCTTCCTGTGGTTACATTTGGGCCAATATTCAAAAAAAGCTGAGCGCCTGACCCCATGGCTTCAGCTTCAAAGACTTAAAATTGGAAGAATATCAGATCCACAAATAAGAACTAGTCAGCTAGACTTGGGTGTCTACACTTCTGGTGACAAACAATATTGAAATGACTTTCCTATTAGGATCTGCAGAATAGGGGTGTGAATCATTTTTTGACGATTAAAAATATCGTCCGATATATTTTAAATGATTAAAAATCGTTAGAGGCGATATTTAATAGGAATTCCCCCGATTTATCGTCAAAAATCGTAAATCGGGGGAAGGGGGAGGGGAAGGGGGAGGGCGGGAAAACCGGCACACTAAAACAACCCTAAAACCCACCCAGACCCTTTAAAATAAATCCCCCACGCTCCCGAACCCCCCCTCAAATGCCTTAAATTACCTGGGGTCCAGTGGGGGGGGGTCCCGGTGTGATCTTTTACTCTCGGGCCTCCGGTGCGTTGTAGAAATGGCGCCGGCGCTACCTTTGCCCTATCATATCACAGGATACAATACTTCTGGCAATTAATCTAATATATCACACAACAATAGTATTCAACAATAAATAGTGACATATAAATATATATTTTTCTCAATCTTTATTGGTAACAAAAAAATATATATAAAAACCCTTAAACAACTTTATTCTAAATATACCCCGGATCACCACATTTACCCCGGATCACCACATTTAAAAGTACACCAATACCATGTTCTCACATACCATCCATTCAACACACTCACACAACAACCTATATAAAAAAAAATTTTTAAACAAACAATTCCTTAGAATTCACATGAGCTGGTTCATATCTTCTATAAGCAGAAAGAGTCCAATTCCACCAAAATTTTTCTTCTTCGTTCCCAAAAACGTCAGATACTTCAATATATCCTTTTATCCTCTCTCTTATCCTCTCGACATGTTTCGCCTCTTGTCAGGCTTCTTCAGGAGAGCTTGTGTAAAGTCTCCTGCTGCTTATATTTTAATCTTCAATCGGAATCCAAAGGAATCAATTTTCTGAACGTCCTAGCTAATCTCTCCTGGACGTACAGCAGATATCCCCGACTCTTTTTGTGGTGACCCGGGGTAAATGTGGTGATCCGGGGTAAATGTGGTGATCCGGGGTATATTTAGAATAAAGTTGTTTAAGGGTTTTTATATATATTTTTTTGTTACCAATAAAGATTGAGAAAAATATATATTTATATGTCACTATTTATTGTTGAATACTATCATATCACAGGGCAAAGGTAGCGCCGGCGCCATTTTGTTTTTTGTCCCCCGACGTCAGGAGCATAGGAGATCGCTCCCGGACCCCCAGCTTGGGGGGAGGCCCCCCCAAGCTGGCCAAAAGTCCCTGGGCGTCCAGCGGGGGTCCGGGAGCGATCTCCTACGCTCCTGATGTCCTTTTGCCGTACAAAATGGCGCCGGCCATGGCCAGCGCCATTTGGTACGGCAAAACGATTCGAGTGCAGGAGGTCACTCCCGGACCCCCGCTGGACTTTTGGCAAGTCTTGTGGGGGTCAGGAGGCCCCCCCAAGCTGGCCAAAAGTCCCTGGGGGTCCAGCGGGGGTCCGGGAGTGATCTCCTACGCTCCTGACGTCGGGGGACAAAAAACAAAATGGCGCCGGCGCTACCTTTGCCCTGTCATATGACAGGGCAAAGGTAGCGCCGGCGCCATTTCTACAACGCACCGGAGGCCCGAGAGTAAAAGATCACACCGGGACCCCCCCACTGGACCCCAGGTAATTTAAGGCATTTGAGGGGGGGTTCGGGAGGGTGGGGGATTTATTTTAAAGGGTCAGGGTGGGTTTTAGGGATGTTTTAGTGTGCCGGTTTTCCCGCCCTCCCCCGATTTACGATTTTCACGATATTTAAAAAAACAAAACCACGATGATCCGATTCCCTCCCCTCCCCAGCCGAAATCGATCGTTAAGACGATAGATCACATGATTCACATCTCTACTGCAGAATAGTTTCTAGCGACCTTGACTCGTCACTGTCAAGGATCATTGTACCAGTGGTTTAAAGCAGCATGGCATGCCTCATGTTCATATGATGGCACCGGCCATCCATTGCTCCTACCATGTGATAGAGGCCGGTCAATGGCACCGATAGCCCCTGTCACATGGTAAGGGCAAAGGGACACCGGTGCCATTTTGATTCCTGGCAGGCTCAACGGCCCGAGAGGGAGAGATCGCTCGCTGGACCCCGCTGGACCACCAGGGCTTTTAGTAAGTCTTGGGGAGGGATTGGGATGATTGGGGGGTTTTAATAAAGTAAATTTGAAGGGTTGGGGTGGTTTTTTTTTTATTCGGTTTTTTTTTCGATTCGTTTTTCCCGTTTTGTTTTTTACGATTCGTTTTGCCAAAAAACGACCCACAGGAAAACAAATTTTTACCACGATGCGCCTGAACTGAAACCCGACCCGACACAGAAAAACGAAGCTCATCTCTATAATATACTTCCTCTTTCTTTCATTGTTGTGTCTGTTTGGATTTCTTGTGTATGAAAAATTTAATAAACAGTTTTGAAATAAAATAGCAACTTAAAGCTGAATTTTAAAAACCTACCACATGCATCAATTAGGGGATGTGTGCACAAGTTGAGGTCATGCATACCCACCCTATTTTAAAAGCTGCTTAAATATGCGCATATCTCCTGCTGCATCAACAACTTGCTCAGATTCAAAAAGGGGCATGGTCCTGGCAGAATCTGAGCAGGGCATGGGTGTTCCAAGGTGGGGCCAAGAGATGTGTGTACAAATTCTTACATGTCTGGGCACATGCCCAGCTCTAGTGCTCGTAAGTTTACTTCTGCTATGGAGGAGGTGTAAGGTTTTTTTTTTTAAATTAAATGTCCATTTCTGAGAGATTTTAAGGGTCTGGGTTAACTGGAGGGAGTGAAGGCTTATTAAACGAGGGGGATATGGAGGACGTAGCTCTTTACTGATCAAACTGGTGGGAGAAATGGTGAAACTGGCAAGCCCCTGTAAAAATCCCCCAACTTATGTGGTAGAAGTGGGATTTGTGTGCCCATGTGCATGCCCACTTAAAATTAGGTACGCATATACATGCAGCCAGGCTATTTTATAACATATGTGCATATACGCATGCAAATTAGAAAATGGCCATATATCTGGGTACACCTGATGCATATACGTCAAAGTGTGTCCGCGTGCCAGTTTGAAAGTTACAATCCCTGTTGGCCCTGCTCCAGAACATTTCACGCTGCCCCTTTATTATACACTTACTTTTGAGTTTTATACAGTATGGATAAAAGTCCTTTTTTCCAGAGGAAATGTGGAAAAAAAGATTTGCATTCACAAAAAAGCAGGGCGTAGCTTGCTTGTTGCAGCTGTTACTACCCCAAACCAAATAAGCCTGATAGTTCACTTTCAATGCATATCCAGTGTAGTTCTCTGCTTCAACGGCAGGGGGTAATGAAGATAAGAAGATTTACATTCAGATAACAACCAACAAGGACCAAATTGCATAGTCTGGGTAAACAAATAAGCATGGGTGTAGCTTGCTTGTTACGGCAGTTGCTACCCTGAATCATTTAAGCCTGATACTTCACTTGGAATACATATCCAGCACAGCTCACTGCTTCAATGACAGGGGGAATGAAGAAAAGAGGATTTATATTCAGACAACAACCAACAAGGACTGAATTGCACAGGCTGGGTAAACAAATAAGCGTAGGAGTAGCTTGCTTATTGCAGCGGTTACTACCCCTAACCAATTAAGCTTGATACTTCACTTAGATGCAGCTCCAGCACTGCTCTCTACATCTATGGTGTGGGTGGAAGGTAACTAGAACCAAAAAGTTACTAATAAGGGCCAAGAGTAACAGATAAGTATGAGAAAAATAAGTGTGAAAGCTTGCTGGGCAGACTGGATGGGCCGTTTGGTCTTCTTCTGCTGTCATTACTATGTTTCTATATGTTCTGTGGATTACATGAATACAGGATACTTTCATGTGTATGTACAATTGTTTATGAATGTAATTCTTTGAATATTCACCCCTTAATGTATTGTCTACTATGTTTCCCAGGTTACTTCACAGGCTTCTTATGTAAAACACAGCATGGTATACATATAGTTTGAATTACATGTGAATCACTTTTCACTTGTTCAGATTAAATTGTATCTGTCAATTAAATGCATAGTATTCCAGTCTTACAATTTCCTCCTGTAATTCCTCACAGTGTATTGGAGTTTTAATTACTTTGAATATTTTCATGTCATCTGAACAAATTATCATCTTGCATATTTTCCAGATCATAAGTTACACAACAGATCCCTAGGGAACTCCACAATTTATCTTTCTGAATTTAGTTCTATTATCACATTTTATTCCATTAAGAAGTAGGCTGAATCAAACACTGAATATTTTTAGGGTTCTACAGTTTTGATCTACCATCACTTTTGAAAAGGTTTTCTCTTTGATGTACTTTTATAAATATGAATAGAAATCATTTGATGGCCACTGTACAGAAAATGTTCTGTATATTTAGAGGACTATTCTTGGCTAATCCAAGTGCATTCATCTGATGAGAACCTCTAACCATATATTCAGCATTTCAGTGTGCATACAGTCATAATACTTGGGTATTCTCACCATGAATTTAAATTTTATTTATTTATAGCTTGCATTTATCAACTGCCTATCCAGTAAAAACCCTAAGGG
This sequence comes from Rhinatrema bivittatum, assembly GCF_901001135.1. NCBI lineage: Eukaryota > Metazoa > Chordata > Amphibia > Gymnophiona > Rhinatrematidae > Rhinatrema > Rhinatrema bivittatum. Next base: position 162,655,750 of record NC_042619.1, read on the forward strand.
GGTCATTTTTCAAAGAGGCGGCATCAAGACCGGAACAGGAGTCAGGACAGCACCAGGGCGGATGCCGCAAAGACAGCATGGATGGCAAAAAGGTAAGGAGCCTTTTCACTTCTGTGCCCAATAGCACCACCTTTTATGATGGCACTATTGGGTGTGAAAGCCGGCAACGATCGCACCGCGGAGGTGTGATCGCTGCCAGATATTGCAGGCCCACCTCCCTGTACTGCATGATTCACAATGCCGTGGTAGGTTAGAAAATCTAGGCCTAAATGAAGTTACATAATATTCAACATATAATATAAAATGAAACAAATAAAAATAAACAGCATTCTGGAAATTGTTAATAACAAAACTAAAAAGAACAAAAAATTAAAATCAATTTTGAAAGCATCTGAAATGAGTCAAAGATAAATAAATAAATAAGCACTACTAAAAGTACAAATAAATATCCAGGCTTTGCATCATTTGTGAAAGCCTAAGCATTGTTCCATCATCTATAACTCTTATAGGCATTGATTTCCACTAATTCAGGCCCAGGTAAGAAAAAGCTTTCTTCCTGGCATCTATAAACTTTTTCCTCTTAAGAAAAGGAATTTATTTTCTTTATATTTTTTATTTTATTTTTAATAAATTTACAATTAAACATAACTTGTTCCAGAAAAAACAGCTATGTTCAATACAGAAAAAAGTAATCAGGCATATTTAAGATTAACAAGTCACATATCTCAAGGTGATAAGAAAAAAAGGGGAGACCAAGAAGAAAAAAAGAGCGAAAATTACATGGTAAAATGGAAAAAGAAAACTGAGAACCTAATCCCCCACATTATCCACTTAACAAAGCCAAAATAACACTTTATTAGGCATGGGAGTCGAGGAATGATTGCAACTAAGATGGTTCAAATAAAATATAGTTAGTACTAAAATGTTTCACCAAACATTTCCAAGGATATCTCAATAAAAATTGTGCCCCCAGTGACAACACTTCAGATCTCATTAAAATAAATGTTTTCCTTTGCTCTTGGGTTATTCTAGTAATGTCTGGATGAATCCAGATTTTCTGGCCATAAAACAGCTGCAAACGGTTACAAGAAAAGAACTTAAGCACGGAATTCCTAACTGATAGAAAAGCAAAGGAAACCAACAAAGCTCTCTTTTTAGAGACTTCAATCTCGTGAGATGATTCAAGTAAATCGGTTAAATTTAAAGGTGAATCTCGAAGTTGATTCCCAGCTGATCCATCTTCATTTTAAGGCAAATAGTAAGCTTTGGTAATAATCGGCATAGTGTCAGTTGGAATCTTGAGATATATTACTCTTGAAAAGATCCATTGGAAAAATAATTTTGATTAATGGAAAGTTAAGGACCCTTAAATTCAATCTTCTCAAGGTATTCTCAACATTCTCCATATTCTTACAGTAACCAGATCTGATTGAATCAATTTATGTTGTATTTTTTCAACAGAAGCAATTCAGGATTCCTCCACTTGCACTCATTAGACATTTAGGCCTAGATTCACCATTCTATCACAGATTGGTGAATCCAGAGAAAATGGGGGGTGGGGGACGAAGGGGGGGGGGAGTGGGTCTGCGAAATCCGTCATCCTTCGCACCACCGCGGTGTTTTTGTTGCCGGCTTTCACACTCAATAGTGCCACCGTGAAAGGTGGTGCTATTGGGAGCGCAACTGGTGACAATAACATTACTTACCTTATTGCCGCCAGGGAAGACACCGCCGAGTCTGCCTCCTCGCCTCCTTGATGCCCCGACTCCTCCCCTTGCCGCCCTGACTCTGCCCCAACTCCACCCCCAGCATGCTATTGCACGCGAAAAGGGCCTTTTCACGTGTGATAGAGGCTTATCGCACGCGATAAGCCTTTGAAAATGACCACCTTAGTGCGTATATGCTTGTGTTATAATAATACATGTCATGAAGCGCACATTCCAGGCATTGAGAATAATATTGCCGTTTCTCTCTCCCGCTTCCAGTGGATGTCTTTCAGATTCTACACTCCAGAGGTGGATTTTCTCCCAACCATATGCCTGAGGAGATATGGCAAATTGTCGTGTCCCCCCCCCCCCCCCCCCCCCCCCCGAATTTTGGGAGTTCATCTGAGGCTCACTGGCAAAATATACAATAAGAGCTATTGCCAGGCATTGTTTGATTTCTAGAACTTTATCGCAGATGAAGGCGGGTCTGGGATATGGCCCATTCTATCCACCTCATTGATTAGATACATCCTGTAATGTAAAGAACAAGGCACAGCCAGATCTTCGGTAGCCACCCGTTTGGCAGGTCTGTCATTATTTTCTAGAGTTTTGGGGTTCCCTAGCTGCTCTGAGTTATTTCCTATAAAAAGACTCATGATAGGCTGGGTAAAAGAGAAACGCAGGCCACAGGACTGCTGGCCCACCTCCTGGGAGCTCTTGAAGCTGTCTGTTTTGATGGTTTCGAGGCCTGCCTTTTTCGCTGCGCTTTCTCTTTAGCATTTTATGTGGCACTATGGGTAAGTAAATTAACAGCTCAGTGGGTGTAGCAGCGACAAGCTGGGTATAACATGTTTTCAGAGGTGCGATGTGTCAGTTGAACATAAGAAACTTGTGCTTTACATTCAAAGGCCAAAAACTGACCAAAGCTCAAAAGGTACCAGGATAGTCTTGCAGGAATGGGCTGGTGAGGGCTCCTGTCATATCCATTGCACAAAACTCTACCTAGGGCTGTATCCTCCCCTTGCTGGGCAGCTACTCATACATGTCGATGGTAACCCGATTACCCAGTACCAATTCTGGAGAGTACTTCATTTTGCCTTGTAGGTTAGTGGGGTATTGGTGGAGGTTTATGGTACTCATTCCTTCCATACTGGGGCAGCTACCATGGCTGCCAAGCTGGGTCTGTGGCACAAGAAGATAATTTCCATCAGCAGGTGGCATTCATGGAGGTTCACATTATACGTCAGGCCGGAAGAATATTTCAGCAAAAGTCTTGTAACTTGTGTTATCTATTTCAGGTCCAATGTCACAAAGGCACTTCATCTGGATAATAGGGCACTCTTATGTACAACAGGCACAGAGGAGAGCCATTGATTGACCTTCGGGCAAGCACCTGGGAATGGCCCCGCATTGTCTGTCGCTAATCTGGAAAGGGGTTCTGGGGATAAGGTGGAACCAGCTGATGTTGACTATTCTACACATTATAAAACTTTACCCACCCCCTCTCACAATGATTATTCATCTAGGAAGCAATGATTTAACAGCAACATGTAGCATGCAGCTTACGCAAAAAATACAAAAAGATTTCACCAGCATGTCTGGAATGTTTCCACAGTCAGTCATCATTTGGTACTGTTTTACCACCAGATGGGTCTGGAGGGGGGAACGGTCGCATCAGGTGGCAGATAGAGCTAGAGTAAAAATTAATAGGTGGGTGTGTAGGATTAAGCCCACTGTGCGGGGGCTCTATACTGACATAAATTGTTGCATCAGAGCCCGGGCTTGTTCCGGCCAGATAGGGCACATTTGTCCAACATAGGCTGATATATCTTTAATAGTGACTTGCAGGATGTGTTAGAGATGATGCTGAACAGATTGGCCTCAGCGAGAATGATGGGAATCCCTTGGCAAATAGGATCCATTACCAGGGAACAGTGGCATGGTGATCAGCAATTTAACAGGGAGTCCTCCTAAGTTAAGCCTCCCAGTCATGCAATTTGACTTGAGGGTAGCAGCACATAGAGGAGAGCAAGGGGAGGGGGACCAGGGATGAGACTGGGCCAGCGTCCAGATAGATTGAGATCCAGACCCCCGGCACTTCAACAGAGACAGGGGAGAGGAAAGGAGTAAGGCAGAAGCAGAGCTCAACTGAGGAAAATGACTTATATGGTCAAGACCTTGGTAGGCTAGTGACCCTGATAATGCTTTGGCTTCTATGGCCGGGTGTATTTTGTGTTGCCAGAAGCTTGTGGGCTTATTTTTTGTGTGTGTTGGTCACCAGGGATTATGCTATAGAAAAGTTAATGTATTAGGTATCATTTTATTTTTTGATTGTGATTGGTGCTAGATTGCTGTGAGGCTGTGGCCAAAATCTGTCCAATAATAAAACTTTAATAGTTCATAGTCTTAAATAATAGGGTCTATACTTCTGGTATTTTATATATGAGGTTTCCCAAAATTTCTAACTAGTTCAAACAAAGAATTGTTCCACTTTAAGTTTGATTTATTTTATCCTCAAAAAAGATATTTTGATTCTTTAGTCTTAGAATAATAGGACTAATTTTATATAAGATCTTAAAGTCTATCTTCCAAATTCTCACCTGCTTTCCAGGAACTTTCCAATTTCCTTCCTGTTTTAAGAATTTGTTTCTGTGTTCTGTTCATAATTATCTGAAACCACAGGATCAAAGACAGTTTTGATAAAAAAAACAAATCTGATTAATTTCTTATTACTAACAAGTGGTACCCGGCCACGCGTTGCAGTGGCAGAGTCAGGTTCTTTATCCTCCCTCCCCCTTCCCCTTGCTCATTTACCTCAGTCACTCATCTTCCTCCCCCTTGGTCACTCACCCCTCCCTCCCTCCCCTGTCCCCACTCCAACTCTCTCCCCTCACACTCACTAGAGGTGTGCAGGCAAAACATTTTCGTTGTGTACGCGATCCATATTCGTGGGGGGGTCAATTCCGTTTCATACGGAAGTATGGAGAATTCAATAAGTTGTCGATCTGTAAATACGTTACTACTAATTAACTACAACCCCCCACCCTCCTGACCCCCCAAGACTTACCAAAACTCCCTGGTGGTCCAGCGGTGGGGTCCGGGAACTCTCTCACACCCTCGGTGCTAGTTTCATCATGGCGCCGATAGCCTTTGTCACAGGGGCTACCGGTGCCATTGGTCAGCTCCTGTCACATGGCCATCGGCGCCATCTTGTGCTCCTACCATGTGACAGGGGCTGACCAATTGCACCGGTAGCCCCTGTGATATAGTATGGGCAAAGGCTATCGGCGCCATTTTGAGTCCTGGCCTGGCGTCGGATGACAGGTCGCTCCGGGACCCCCGTTGGACCCACAGGGACTTTTGGCCAGCTTGGGGGGCCTCCTGACCCCCACAAGACTTGCCAAAAGTCCAGCGGGGGTCCCGGAGCGACCTCCTTTCACGCCAGCTGCCCGATTCCAATACTCAAAATGGCGTCAATCGCCGCCATTTTGAGACTCAAAATCGCCATCCCGCCAATACTCAAAATGGCGATCGGCGCCATTTTGAGACTCAAAATTGCCGTCCCGCCAATACTCAAAATGGCGCCGATTGCCTTTGCCCTCACTATGACGGCAAAACTAGCACCGAGGATGTGAGTGAGTTCCCGGACTCCACCGCTGGACCACCAGGGAGTTTTGGTGAGTCTTGGGGGGTCAGGAGGGTGGAGGGGTTTAAATTTTTATTTAGGCCGAATTAAACAGAAATCTGTTTAATACGTGGGGAGTCGCGATGCGTTTCGCCTCCCCACGTATTTAACAAATAGCAAAAAATAAGTTGCGGATTACAAATACATGGAAAACAGATGCACATCCCTAACACTCACCTTTCCCCTCATTCTCCCTCCCCTCACTGTCACCTCTCCCCGCCTACTGCCTATCCTTCAGATCAGAAAACCTTTGTCTTTCTATTTCTGTGGGAACCCCCCACCCCAAAACCCCCCGCCCAATCCCAACCCTTTAAATCAAATAATAACCCCTCACCCTCCTGCCCCCTCCCAAGACCTGGAAAATTAAAATTGTTGGTGCTACATGTGGTCTGTCCCTGGGCGTCTGTGCGCGTTATGTAGCCAAATAGGGGAGTGCCTAACCAAATTTGCACTTCCAAATTTGTTTTGTGGTCTGGGGAGGGCTATTTTGGTGCGTTCCCGAGATCGTGCAAGTTTAGTGTATGTATTTGTGTGTGAACCTCCCCCTTCCCCCAAAAAACAACCGTATGAGAATAGTTCTCTTAAACTAACCACCCCACACTCTCCTGGTCCCCCCCCAGCCCCGGCGAAAAACAGTAGCCCACCCCCCTGCCCCCCCCCCCAGAGTTGCTGAATGAATGAAACCTGCCCCCCCTCATGACCCCTCCCCAAGATGTTCACAATAAATTCATTACCACCCCGAGACCTGATAAAAATATATGTCGGTGGAGCGGGCGCTCAGGAGCGGTCCGGGAGCGATGTATTGGCATTGGTCCGTCGGCTGCGAGCACTGAAACGGGTTCCGATGGCCCTTTGCCCTTACTATGTCAGTGGGGTGGAGCAATGGCAGTGGTAGGTTCTCTGACATAGTAAGGGCAAAGGTCCACCGGCTGCCAGTCCTGAAAATGGCGCCGAGGGGCCCTCACCCTTACTATGTCACATGGGCTACTGCCGCCATTAGTGTCCCCGAGTGCCATAGTAAGGGAAAGGGCCGTCGGCATCATGTTGAGTGCTGGCAGCCGACGGCCGTAGTGCAGGAGACGTGTCCCGGACCGGTCCTGGCACCCCGCTGGAGCCTCCCGGACTTCTGTTAGGTTTTGTGTGTGTTGTGAGGGCTTGGGAAGTAAATAAATTTGGCATGTGTGTGGGGGGTGTGAGGAGGGTGGTTTTGTGTCTGTTGGGAGGCTGTGGGAAGTAAATCAATTTGGCATGTTTGTGGGGGGTGTGAGAAGGGTGGTGGGTGTATTTTATCTGTAAAGGAAATAGTTATCTTCCGGCGAAAAAAGTGTGTGAATGTGTTAAAATGGAAGTGAAACGTGGACCTGGACTGGCGAAATGATTAGTGTAACGTGTATTAGTGTAAGGTGCAACAGATGGCACTTACGTCCAGCAGATGTCGCTGTTTTCTCGAAAAATTTTTTAAACCTATTTTACCTGTCACAGGTGTGACATATCTGTAATGTAAGTACAGAAGAACCTTCCTGTATGTGAAATGAATGGTGTGTCCAAATTTGAAAGCAATTGGTTCAGTGTTTTCTGAGATTAGCGATTTTGTCCAAACTATTTAACATTTTTATTTATATAGATATGACTTGTTACTCTTGGATGTAATTTTGTAACCAACTCAAATCACTCATTAAAGAACAATTTTTTACTGTAGTCTTACAAATTAACATATTTTATATTTACATAAAACCATGTATTAACATTTTTAAGGTCAGTGAATATACTAAAAAATCTTTGTTCTAGATACTCAATAATAGTACTACAGCTAACTTAATATTGATATAATTTAATAAGTCCTTACCTTTTTGAAACAGATTGCTAGACTTTTAAAATCCTCTTTTTTGTAAATCACTTTTAGTTTTGCTTTAATATAACCTGTTGCATGACATATTAATATAAAATATTAAGATTTCTTAATTTAGCACAGTCTGATTAAAGGAAAGGATTTTAATCACTACAGCAGAATACTTTTAATGAGAAAAATGTTATATTTTAAATTATAGTCTGAACATATATTTGATATTAATGCCTGTAAAATTTAATTTGCTCTATTTTGCCAAATAAATTGTATGTATGATCTGTTTCAGCATTATAAAGGGTATCTAAAAGGAAATCCAATTCTTCATTTATGAAATTTTGCATTTAATAAAACACAAGGGCATTTTAGAACATCACCATTCAAAAGTAAGTTGGCATTTTCTTGACTACAATGGGTTACATTCCTGTTACCAGTTTCTGCTTCCCAGTCTTACCAGTTTCTGCTTCCCAGTCTTGCCAAGACTGGAGATACTATGGAGGTAGTGTTCACTGGAGAAATCTTGTTTTTTGCCTTATAATGATGCCTGGTGACTAAACTTAGAGTGCATGTATAATAGTTTCTTTAAAGAGTAGAGGAGTGTTGCAATTATGTGTTGCAATGATGACTGGACTAGGTGGGATAAGGGATTTATGAAAAGGAGAAGAACCATGTCACTATAGCCCAGTAGAGATGGAGGCATAAGGACAGCATATAGGATTACTCCTCCAATAGTAGGCATCTCTTCACCTCTAAAGAAAATTCCAGGAAATATACAAATTCAACAATTAGCAATTAATCTGTAGTTTAGGACACTGTCCCTTTGCAGAGACAGCTGCATACTCTGGATAATCAGGTGTGATAAAGCTTGGACATATACAAGCAGTTAGATATAGGGAGCAGTAAACCCACTAGGGAGGCAGAGGGTGCTCCAAAAGGCAAAATGAAAGGAAGAAGTGATTTTATAGATGTCTGGATAATAATACTGATTCAATGTTGACTATGATGATCTAACAGCAGTCTTCAACACCATCAACCACAATAATTTGTTCTATTTTTTATGTAGTCTAGGTATTGAGGATAAAATGTTAGATTCGTTTATCTTGTATTTGAAGGACAGGTGCCAGCAGATCAAAATGGTAGTTTTGCATTGAGGAGCAAGAAATGAGCCTATGGAGTCTCCATATGGTCAATATTATCCTCACTTTTGTATAATATTAATGTTCAGACCCTGGGTGCTTTTAATCAGATCAGTTGAAATGGAAAAGTAATCCAAATAAAGAAAACAAGAAGCAGAATAAGCACTGGCACATTAGATGCAAAGCATTGATAAGTAAGGCAAAGAGAGAATTTGAAAGATAATTATGATGGAATCAAACATTCATACTAAAAACATTTTCAGGTACATTTGAAATAAAAGTCTGTAAGGGAGTCAGTTGCACCATTAGATAGATGATCAAGGGGTAAAGAGGATTTTACAATGACAAAGCCATAGCAGAGAGACTAAATGAAGTCTTTGCTTCAGTATTCACTGAGGAAAATAAACAAGGTAAACCCATGCAAGAAATGTTATTCAAAGTTGATAATTCAGAGGAACTGAAACAAATCTCAGTGGCCTTAGTAGAAGATGGACTAGATAAAATTGACAACTAAAGAGTAGCAAATCACCTGGACCAGATGGTATACACCCCAAAGTGCTGAAAGAACAAAAAAATTAAATTGCTGACCTCCTATTTGTAATTTGTAAACTATCATTAAAATTGTCTATGGTACATGAAGACTGGATAGTTACCAATATAAGGCCAATTTGTTAAAAGGGCTCAAGGGGTGATCCAGGAAAGTACAGACCAGAGAGTCTGACATCTGTGCCAGGCAAAATGGTTGAAACTATCATATATAAAAAAATTGCTGAACACATAGATAGGCATAGTTTCATGGGACAAAGCCATCATGGATTTATCCAAGGGAAGTGTTGATGCTCCAATCTGCTACATAAATAAACATGTAGATAAAGATAAGCCAGTTGATATAGTGTATCTGGATTTCCAGAAAGCATTTGACAAAGACCCCATGAGAGACTTTCTTAGGAAATTAAAAAGTCATGGGATAGGGGGACATTGTCCTTTTATCGATTGGGCACTGGTTAAAAGGTGGAAAACAGTAGGGATGTGCAATTGTTTAGGACGAATTAAGCAATTTCAACATCTCTAGAAAACAGAGAGAATGGATAAAAGGTTAATTTTCCCAATGGAGAAAGGCGAATAGTGGAGTGCCCCGGGGATCTGTTCTGGAACCACTGTTTTTTTAATATATTTATAAATGACCTGGAAATGGGGACAATGAGAGTGAGGTGATTAAATTTGCATGTGACACAAAATTATTCAAAGTTGTTAAATCACAAGAGGATTGAGAGATATTGCATGAAAACCTTACAAAACTGGGATATTTGGTATGCAAATGGAAAATGAAATTTAATGTGGACATAAGCAAAGTGATGCTTTTAGGCAAGAGTAATATATATAAGAGTAACTTATAGCTATACAATGCAAGATTCCACGTTAGGAGCACCATTCAGGAAAAGGTGTCATCATTGATAATACATTGAAATCTTCTTTTCAGTGTGCAGCAGCAGCAGCCAAGAAAGCAAATAGAATGCTAGAATTATTATGAAAAACTGGAGAATAAAAGAGAATATCTTATTGCCTCTGTATCACTCCATGGTTCAATCTCATCTTGAATATTTTGTGCAGTTCAAGTCACCACATCTCAAACAAGATATAGTAAAATTAGAAAAGATACAGAGAAGGGCAACCAAAGTGATAAAGGAGATGGAATGAGGAAAGGCTAAAGAGGTTGTTGTGCCGGAGGTGGACCCTTGGGCCAAGGTGGGGTTGACGCTACCCACAGGAAAAGACCAACGGGTCCCCATTGTAGGTAGGCAGAGCTGGCTGATTGATGGAGGCCGGCTGGAGCTTCACCAATACCAGTCCTTGTTCCCCGCAGGTTGAGCCCTTGGGTCCCGGGGCCGGCTGGTCTTAGGTGGGCCTCCATCCGAGGTCTTCCTGGGAGCGATGTGTGAATCAGCCAGGGGCCAGCAGTGGTGACCGAGATCAGAGTACAAGTCCAGACAAGGCTGAGTCCAGGAGACCCGGGCGCCAAAGGGAACTCGGAGCAGTCAGTGGGCGCCTGAGTAAGAACAGGCCAGAGCCTGAAAAGCCAAGTCCAGAGTAGATTCAGCAGAGGCGTGGTAGAGCAGACTGGGATCAGGGCAGGCGGCAGGCAAGGAACTGTGGCAAATGGACATGGGTGAAACTGAAGTCAAGCAGAGGATGGTCAGGCAACGCAAAGGTCAGTCCAGGAGTCAAGCAGGTATCAATCAGAAGTGTAGTCAGATGAAGCAGAGGTCAATCCAGGTATCAATCAGAAAGTAGACAAAAAGGAAGACACGGAACTCAGGAGCAGAAACAGGTACTAGGAGCAAGACAGGATCAGGAATCAGGAACACAGATAAAGCAGGAACAAACCAGGAACCAGGAACAGAGATGAATGTAGGAACAAGCAACTAAGCACACGACAAATGTGGAGACCTGTTGCCAAGGCAGGGAAGCACTGTCTGGGCCCGGCCTTATATACCAGGACCCAGTGATGTCATCATCTGGGGCCGCGGGATGGTTTCCTGCCACGGCCCCTTTAAAGGTAGCCCAGTAGTGCACACTCATGCCTAGGGAGAGGTGTGGCGCGAGATGGTGGGTTCTCCCGGGGACCATGTGGGGAGGCCTGCTGCAGAGCTAGGACATCCGCAGAGGAGCTGGGAGCAATGGGAGCAGCCCGAGCATGGAGGCGGCTACCCATGGCCACAAGAGAGGTGGAACCAGCCGCTGGGGCAGGCAAACGGGGGTAACTGGGCCCCACCGCGGGCTTGCCTTGGCCGGCACACGCAACAGAGGTTAGGACTCTTCAGATTCGAGAAGAGACAGCTGAGGGGAGACATGATAGATGTTTATAAAATAATGAGTGGATTGGAATGAGTAAATGTTAAACAGTTGTTTACTATTTCAAAAGAGTACAAAGACTAGGAGAAACACAATGAAATTACTAAGTGATATATTTAAAACTAAGAAAATAAATTATTTTTCTAATCAATGTATAATTAAGATCTAGAATTTGTTGCTAGTGGCTGTGGTGAAAGCTTTTGGTGTAACTGCGCTTAAAAATGGTTTGGACAATGGTTTGGCCTAGAGGCAAAGTCCATAAACAAATATTAAGGTGGACTTAGTGAAATATTCTTCTTACTCATGGTATAACCCTCATGGAATCTCTTTCTCTTTTAGTGTCCTGCTAGGTACTTGTGACCTAGATTGGCCACTGTTGGAAACAGGCTACTGGGCCTGATAAACCTTTGGTCTGATCCAGTATGGCATATCTTATGTTCTTATTTTCTTAAAATATTCAGTTTATGTGGATGAGCGCCAGATTTATACTTAGTTGAAAATAATCACAACCTGACTATCAGAAAGTTCAATAAGGGGCGGATTTTCATACTCCGCGAATAGGCCTACTTTTGTTAGCGCTCCAGGCGCAAACAAAAGTACGCTGGATTTTAGTAGATACGCGCGGAGCCGCGCGTATCTGCTAAAAACCTGGATCGGCGCGTGCAAGGCTATCGATTTTGTATAGCCGGCACGCGCCGAGCCGCGCAGCCTACCCCCGTTCCCTCCGAGGCCGCTCCGAAATCGGAGCGGCCTCGGAGGGAACTTCCTTTTGCCCTCCCCTCACCTTCCCCTCCCTTCCCCTACCTAACTCACCCACCCGGCTCTGTCTAAGCCCCCCCCCTTACCTTTGTTGGGGGATTTACGCCTCCCAGAGGGAGGCGTAAATCCCCGCGCATCAGCGGGCCTCCTGCACGCCGGGACGCGACCTGGGGGCGGGTCCGGAGGGCGCGGCCACGCCCCCGGGCCGCCCCGGACCATAGCCACGCCCCGGGCCCGCCCCCGGAACGCTCCCGACACGCCCCGAAAACGCCGCGCGGTTTGGGCACGCCCCCGACACGCCCCCTCCGAAAACCCCGGGACTTACGCGAGTCCCGGGGCTCTGCGTGCGCCGGTAGGCCTATGTAAATAGGCTTACCGGCGCGCAGGGCCCTGCTCGCCTAAATCCGCCCGGTTTTGGGCGGATTTAGGCGAGCAGGGCTCTGAAAATCCGCCCCTAAGTGTTTAGAACTAGTAAGGATCAGGATATGCAAAATAAATTAAAAGTTAAACTCTCAAAAAGTGGACGATCTGTGGATAAGGAAATCATCCATGAAATACTCTCCACTTCAGGTGACATTAGATGAGCCTATATTATTTAACAAAAAATGATCTTGCATCTGTAAATCATTCATTAGCTATGGCCCATCTCAATTATTGTGATGTGTTAAAAATGAGACAGGGTCAAGGTTTGCAATTAATTCAGATTATGACTACCTGGTTACTGTTGACACTAAACTTAAGGAGCCATACTTCATCAGTCTTACATAGTTTGAATGAGCTTCCAATGGCTTTCACAGCCAAAAAATAACAATTTTTTTTTATTTATATTTTATTGAATATTCAAATAAACATCAAAGTATACACTTTGTACAGAAACATAGCAACCTATATGCAAAACATTTATAATCAGAAATAAAACAATATGACAAAGATAAATCCCTTACTTGTTACCCTTTAGACCACAAACTATATGGGGGTGGAGAGAACAGAGGAGAAAACAAAGGTAATATTATATCAGAAAAAAACTACCATAGATACCCATTTATTCTTAATATGATGAGTATTAATTATTCTCAAGCATCAACTGAGCTCTTTTCGATTGTATAAAATCCTTTAACTGTTCGGGTTGGAAGAAGATGTAACTATCTCAGTTGAATTTCACTGCACACTTGCAGGGAAATCTCAGGAAAAATGAAGCCCCTAGAGCAAGTGTCTCCTGCTTCAGTGCTAAAAAGCCTTTTCTTTTAGTCTGCGTAGATTTTGTCAATCTGGATATATTCTTATTTTTGCACCCATGAATAAAGCATCCATTTTTTTTTAAATATGTTTTCATCACATCTGCAAGATCTTTCTCATTGTAGAATGTAATCAATAATGTGCTTCTTTCAATTATTTCGAAACCTGAAGATTCAAGGAAATCTGTCAAGTTAGCAAAGTCTCTTGGAGTTTCCTATATATTCTGTCTATTCTTATTTGGCAGAAAATACACTCTGTCCAGGGGTGGGGTGCTTTGAGAAGGAAATTCCAATACTTCAGTAAAGTACCTTTTAATTGTACCACGAGGAAATTCTCCCACGATCCTGGGAAAATTCAATACCCATAAATTGAGATGTCTTAGCACATTTTCTATTATTTCTATTTTTCTATTGATATTCCCACAGTCTTGGATAATAACATTTTGTACAGATTTCACTTGCTTTATTTCATTTTGCATCTTTTCAAATTTCCCCAAAACTTCCTGCTTCTGTGCTTCGAAATTTTTATTCAAATAATCCATTTGTTGGGAAAGCACATTGATTTTAACTGAACAGTCCCCACAGGAGTTTGCTATGGCAGAAGTTAAATGCCAAAGTGCTTCCAAAGTCACCACCTCAGGCTTTTTCAAGCCTAGTAATGCTCCGGTGGAGGGGCTAAGGGGGGGTTGCAGGCCTTTCTCCTCCACCTCCCGCCTGTACTTCTCCCCCCCTCCCCGTTCAAACACACCGGGCAAAATCATCTTGATCTCCTGAGGGTTAACAGCAAGAGAGTCCTGCGACGAAGCTCCCTCCTCCTGCGAGGGCTGAGTCTCAACTTCGGAGCTCGTCTTTGAGCGCGGCGTCAAGGTTTCTTTATGCTCCGATGGTGGCCTCTCATCAGGTGGGCTTAGCGATATTTCATCCGTGGTTAGATCTGCTTCTCCTCCTGGGGGTTCTAACAGCCGGAACGCTATTCCCTTCTTGTATGGGTATCTTGGTGCATTGTTGGATGGTTTTTTGCACGGGAGGTAAGGTAGTAACGGAGGGGGTAGTTTCTCACCTTGCCTTTTCATTTTGGCAGCATATTAGTTCAAGAAAATCACTTTAATCGAAGAAATACTCCTACAGCAAACAAACAAAGCAACCGTTCAGGGCACCATCTTGACTCCCCCCCCCCCCACCCCAAATTTAACATTTTTTCATTGACTGGGCCTTTGTATTTTGGGCAACCTTTAGAACTTTCCTCTCTAAAAAGAGTGCTTTAATCATCTGAATAAATGTTACAGTCACTTCTGTTCCAATTTTAGGCCTGCTGAGGCAAGAAATAAAGCATTTTCTCTTAAAGGTCCTTCCTTTTAGAATGTTATTCAAAGGGAATTAAGAGTTGTCCTATTTGTTGTCGCTTGTTTTTTTCCTTTTATATTTTGGTTCATTTTTTTAGACCTTTTTTTGTTTCATTTCTTTTGGTAGTTTATGCACAGAAATGCCATTTTATGAAACAAGTGACAATTATTGCACATCCCTAGAAATTTATCTTGCTTTTAGAAAACATTGTAAGGCCTGACTGTTTCATTTACCATTTCAATAATTCTTTGTATTTTAAGATTATGGTACATATGAGTAACTTTTATCTTGTACTTAGTACAGACATAAGAACATAAAATTAGCATAATAGGTTAGACCAAAGTCCATCAAGCCCAGTACACTGTTTCTAACAGTGGCTAATCTAGGTCAGAAGAACCTTGCAGGATCCAAAAAGGTAGAAAAAAATCCATGCTCCTTATCCATAAGATAAGCAATGGATTTCCCTAAGTCAAGTTTAATAATGATTTATGGAATGTTTGTCTAGGAACTTGTCCAAACTTTTTTTAAACTTATCTATACTAACAGCTTTGGCCACATCCCCTGGCAACAAATTCCAACGTTTATGAGTTGAGTTAAAAATATGTTTTCCTTTTTGTTTTAAATATACTGCTTCCTGATATCATTGCATGCCCTTAGTCTTTGTTCTTTTTGAAAGAGTAACCATCTGATTTGTGTTTACATGTTCAATTTAGCTCATTATTTTATAGACTTTTATCATATCTCCTATCAGCCATCTTATTTCCAAGCTGAAGAGCCTAAAACTCTTTAGCCTTTCCTCATAGTGGAACTGTTCCATCCCTTTTAGCATTTTGGTTGCCTTTATCTATGCCTTTTCTAATTCTGTTATATAATTTTTGAGATACAGTGACCAAGACTGACACAATACTCAAGATATGGTTGCACCATGGAGCAATACAGAGGCCATATTTATTTTTTTATTTAAAAATGTATATCCTGCCTATCTAACAGGCCGATACAGTAAGGAGCGGTAGGAAGAGCTGCGTTAGTGCCGGGCTCACCCGCGGTTGCCGCACGCACAGTCCAGCTCACCTACCGCACAATACTGTATGTAAATAGCTTGCAAATGCAAGCTGCGTCCATGAAGCGTTAGGCCCGCGCAACCCATTTTACTGTATATAGCGCTATACAGTATTCTGGGTGCGCTGGCCTAACGCTTCACAGACACGCTGGTATCTGTCATTTCAAATGTCATTTCAAATGACATTTGAAATGACAGGTACCAGGAAGTGGACAGTTCTCCTACGCTCGGGATTGCCAGTCCTCTCTTCCCTCCTCCCGAAGCAAGGCATGTAAAGCAGCCTTGCTTCGGGAGGAGGGGAGCGAGGACTGGCAGTGTAAAGCAATGAAGCGACTTACTCTTCTTGCAGCCCCCCTCCGGAGATGGACATCAGCGGAGACGGACATTGGTGGAGACGGACCGCGGCTCCCCTGCCTCCAGCTGCCGGAGAAGATGGATGCCTGCATGGGCGAAAGCGGCCCCTGTGCGTGCAATTGGGCCGCTCAAGACGTGACGTCACATGTCATGACGCCAACGTCATGACGTCACGCCTTGAGCGGCCCAATTGCATGCACAGGGGCCGCTTTCGCCCGTGCAGGCATCCATCTTCGCCGGCAGCTGGAGGCAGGGGAGCCGCGGTCCGTCTCTGGCAATGTCCGTCTCCGGAGGGGGATGCAAGAAGAGTAAGTCACTTTGTTGCTTTACACTGCCAGTCCTCTCTCCCCTCCTCCCGAAGCAAGGCTGCTTTACGCGCCTTGCTTCGGGAGGAGGGGAGAGAGGACTGGCAATCCCGAGGGTAGGAGAACCGTCCACTTCGTTGCTACTTTTTTTTTCGCTTTTTTGATTTTTTCCGCTTTCCTTGCTTTGGGAGGAGGGGAGAGGACTGGGGCTGCCCCGGAGACCAGCACCCATGAACGCGGCCAGGGCAAGTGAGCGGAGGCTGGGGGAAAGTTTGCCACCTACCCTTACCCCTGCCTCTAACGCAGGGGTAAGGGTAGGCGGTAAGTTAGCAGGTTAAACGCGGGGCAAAACGGCAGGTTAAAAAAGCGATAGTCGGGGCGCGCGTTACTGTATGGGAGGGAATAGCTAATTCGATCGTTTACATCTAATATACATGCCGCGGGTGGAAGGGGTTACCCGGTGATTTAAAGAGGCGGTAAGAATGGGTTAAAGTGGATAGTGTATCGCGGGTTGGACTAACGTGGCCGAAAAATGAGTAGAAAGCGGGTTAGGAGCAGGGTAACCGCAGCCGCACTTTACTGTATTGACCTGTAAAATTGTAGATGGGTTTTAATTCAGCATTCATAAAATCTTAACATATAACTTAAATAGAAAACATAAAATATGATTTTTTCAGTTTTTCTTCATTTCTTTCATAATAATTCTAGACATTCTATTTACTTTTTTGGCTGCTGCTGTACAATGAGCAGAAGATTCCAACATATTATCCTCAGTGATGCTTACATCTTTTTCCTGAGTGGTAACTCTTTATATAAAAACTTGTATTGCGTAGCTATAATTTAGATTGTTCTTCCCTTATAAGGGCTTAATTTTCAAAAGCATTTACATGCTTAAAAATATAAGTGGGCTTTTGAAAATTGCTACAATATATGCCTGTGGTAGCTTAAGCGGTGAATGGCTTGATAACAGCCAGAGCAAACACCAAGTACACTCTGAACATCTACTTGGTGTTTACTTGGTACTCTGTTAAGAAAGCAGAGCACCAAGTAAACGTCTACTTGGTGCTCTGTTAAGAAAGCGTTTCAGTACGCTTTCTTAACAGAGGATTTAACTCAAACAAACTGGCAGCATGCCTTCACTTCAGAAGTTACAAGAAAACAAAAAGCTTAGCTTATTTTAGTTAGGAGGTCCTTGTTATGGGTAGCTCTCTCTCTGCTTTCCAGTGCCTCCTCAAGCTCTCTCTGCCCTGCCAACTTAACCCCTGGATAGAGGGAGTTCCTCTGGACCAGAATCCCTTGCAATGCTGATCCTTAGGGATAACCAGGCAAGCTACCTCTGACAGGTTCTTTAAGGTGCTTTGAGGGAGTTTCTTATGGACTCCCTCACATACCACTCTCTTCAGCTTGGCCTTATCCAGTCAAGCATACAGCCGTGCATGGGCTAACTCCAAGCTCAGCCTAAAGGACAACCCCCTTCCAGGTGGATGACTCCAATTATCTGTGAGCTGCCCCCACAGAATTGAAAACTGGGGACTATCTCATCCCAGGATTATTGGATATGGGAATTCAGTAAAAACACTCACTTCCATTATGGCCTGTTCAGCTGGAGTTGTTAACAGGATATGACTGGTTGGACATTTCTATTTGTCCTGTGTATACACACCACTGTCGCTTTCCTCTTGTGCTCCTCTTGAAGCAAGTCTTCACAGATGACCAGTGCTTAGGTGGGAACTCCATCCAGATCAACTTGGATTATAAATTTCTTTAGTTTTGCTTGGGAAGTGTCTATGAAGTTGCATCTTTGGAGCTTTGACCAAGTGCAGCATCATTCATGTTCCCAATCATCATTTTCATTCTAGCATCCTAAACCCACCTCTGGTTCCCCTCTACGTTGCTCTGCCACTTTGCATTAGTGCTCCATGTCTTTACGCCAGGGACATTCCTCCTCCATAAGGTCCTCCACTAAACAGAACTAGCAAATTTGTGGATCAGGTTGTCCTCCTTCACTGCCCTTCCCTTCTAATGGCTCCTCCTCATAAGGCCCATCAATACAGGCAGTGCTTTTCATCATGGCTATTTTCCATGCAAAGGGCACAGACGGCAAAGTCATTCACCCCCCTCCCCTCCCCAATTACTGGGCTGCTCGAGCCTCACCACGGTTCCCTTTTTCCTTCAAATTGAGGATCGCCCCTGTTTAGGAGATGCATTTTTTCCCCCATGTATTTCACCTTCTAATGTCAGCTGGGTCACTAGGCCAACATCCATATTTCTGCTTCCCTCATATCGACAGTTCCTTGCCAAGTGACCTCTCTAACCACAGTTAAAGCATATAGAAGAGACTGTGGACTAGTTTCTGGGCCTGAAAGAAGAACTAGTCATTTCAGAAGAACACTACGGGGGAGCTTCATTCTCTGCACTTTGCCAGTGGGGATTGCACGGGTTGCCTTTATAGCTTCCTTAGACCATTGGGTATTAATTGTGCCTTACGGAAAGCTTCTGCCACTTCTAGGGCTCTTTCCAATGTGAGGCCTATGGGACAGCAGATCCAATTCAACATAGGGTGGACAAGCCAATCCATTTAACTGCTCCAGAAACACCTTTTGGGCTACTTCTTTTACGTGTTGAAATAGATTTTGGGAGCTCTCCCTGGTCTGTTGAGCACCACGCTGGAACTGCCTCCAGTATGTTTCTGAGGCATGCCCAGCTCTCTCCAGGATAGCAGCCTTGACCTCTGCATAGGTGGCTTTCTAATCTGGGTTGGCAGCTTGGAAACCCACTTGACTTCTGCCCATGAGCAAATTCACCAGGTTGTTCAAATCGTTTCGGGCAAAATCGACAGTGAGGATGTTATTTTGAAGTTTTTCAAGAAAACTTCCAGGTCTTTACCAGCCTTCATTTTAAAAAGGATAAGAACATAAGAACATGCCATACTGGATCAGACCAAGGGTCTATCGAGCCCAGCATCCTGTTTCCAACAGTGGCCAATCCAGGCCATAAGAACCTGGCAAGTACCCAAAAACTAAGTCTATTCCTTGTTACCGTTGCTAGTAATAGCAGTGGTTATTATCTAAGTCAACTTAATTAATAGCAGGTAATGGACTTCTCCTTCAATAACTTATCCAATCCTTTTATAAACACAGCTATACTAACTGCACTAACCACATCCTCTAGCAACAAATTCCAGAGTTTAATTGTATGTTGAGTAAAAAAGAACTTTTTCCGATTAGTTTTAAATGTGCCACATGCTAACTTAATGGAGTGCCCCCTAGTCTTTCTATTATCTGAAAGAGTAAATAACTGATTCACATCTACCCGTTCTAGACCTCTCATGATTTTAAACACCTCTATCATATCCTCCCTCAGCCATCTTTTCTCCAAGCTGAAAAGTCCTAACCTCTTTAGTCATTCTCATATGGGAGCTGTTCCATTCCCCTTATCATTTTGGTAGCCCTTCGCTGTACCTTCTCCATCATAATTATTAGGGATGTGAATCGTTTTTTGATGATTTAAAATATCGTCCGATATATTTTAAATCGTCAAAAAATCGTTAGGGCCACGATACAATACCAATTCCCCCGATTTATCGTTAAAAAATCGTAAATCGGGGGAAGGGGGAGGGCAGGAAAACCGGCACACTAAAACCCCCTAAAACCCACCCCCGACCCTTTAAATTAAATCCCCCACCCTCCCGAACCCCCCCCCAATGCTTTAAATTACCTGGGGATCCGGCGGTGGTCCAGAACGACGGCGGTCCGGAACGGCCCCCTCAATAGAATCGTGTTGTCTTCAGCCGGCGCCATTTTTCAAAATGGCCGCCGCAAAATGGCGGCCATTTTGCAGCGGCCGGCGCCATTTTCCATACGAAAACGATTTGCGGCAAGAAATCGCTCCCGGAACCCGGCTGGACTCCCAGGAAACTTTTGGCCAGCTTGGGGGGGCCTCCTGACCCCCACAAGACTTGCCAAAAGTCCAGCGGGGGTCTGGAACGACCTCCTCCGTCGAATCGTTTTTGTCGATGGCCGCCGCCATTTTGCGGTGGCCATTTTGAAAAATGGCGCCGGCTGAAGACAACACGATTCTATTGAGGGGACCGTTCCGGACCGCCGCCATTCTGGACCACCGCCGGATCCCCAGGTAATTTAAAGCATTTGGGGGGGTTCGGGAGGGTGGGGGATTTAATTTAAAGGGTCGGGTGGGTTTTAGGGGGGTTTAGTGTGCCGGCTCACGATTTTAACGATTTTTCACGATAGTTTACACACCCAAACGGCAACAATACGATTCCCTCCCCCTCCCAGCCGAAATTGATCGTTAAGATGATCGAGGACACAATTCACATCTCTAATAATTATATCTTTTTTGAGATGGGTGACCAGAATTGTACACAGTATTCAAGGTGCGGTCTCACCATGGAGCGATACAGAGGCATTATGACATTTTCCGTTTTATTCACCATTCCTTTTCTAATAATTCCCAACATTCTGTTTGCTTTTTTTTACTGCCGCAGCACACTGAACCGACGATATCAATGTGTTATCCACTATGACGCCAAGATCTCTTTCTTGGGTAGTAGCACCTAATATGCAACCTAACATTGTGTAACTATTAGGGATGTGAATCGTGTCCTCGATCGTCTTAACGATCAATTTCGGCTGGGAGGGGGAGGGAATCGTATTGTTGCCGTTTGGGGGGGTAAAATATCGTGAAAAATCGTGAAAAATCGAAAAATCAAAAAATCGCAAAACCGTCACATTAAAACCCCCTAAAACCCACCCCCGACCCTTTAAATTAAATCCCCCACCCTCCCGAACCCCCCCCAAATGACTTAAATAACCTGCGGGTCCAGCGGCGTGTGGGGGTGTGTAGGATGGCTGCATGTTGTGTTCTAGGGGTTCTGGAGTGTTTTTGGAAGTAAAGATCATTATTGAACCATGTCATGTTTTCATTGTGTAGGGTCTTGTGTAATAGAGATAAGGTTTTGAACATGATTCTCTGCACAATGGGGAGCCAATGCAGATCTCTGAGTATGGGAGTAATATGTTCCGATTTTCTGGTGTTGGTGAGTATGCGTGCTGCAGCATTTTGAAGCATTTGTAGTGGTAGGATGATAGTTTTGGGTAGGCCTAGAAGAAGGGCATTACAATAATCAACTTTCGAGAAAATGAGGGATTGCAGTACAGTACGGAAATCATGTCGGTAGAGTAATGGTCTTAATTTTATTAGAGTGTGTAGTTGAAGAACCCATCTTTAATGGTGTTGTTGATATGCTTTTTAAAGTTAAGGTGGTTGTCTAATGTGACTCCAAGGTTTTTAACAGTGTTAGTGATCTCAGGAGGAGTGAGTGATGTGTGAGTGGCAGCAATTGTGTTTTTGTGATTCTGCTTATGCTTCTAGGATGCTTCTAGGATGGTATTTTTTAACAATGACCATGCCTCTTGCACACTTTTTACTTTTGTAGCTGCTCCTTTCAGTTTTTTTCTAACTATTTTTCTCATTTTATCAACGTTTCCCTTTTGAAAGTTTAGCATGTGAGGCATTGAGGTTGTCTTCGGTATCTTGTTCAAAGCACCTTGCACAGCCTCTACTATCTGAAGTAATACTGTGTGCTGCTGCGTCACCTAATATTGTACCAGCTGCTATTGGTTAATTTGGGTTGGAAGGGCGTTTTATAATTGCTGCTGGCCGGTATTGAGGAGCAGGATCACCTGCTGGATTCTGTTCCTCTTGTGCCAGCTCAAATTACGTACCTCTCCAGGGATAGGAAAGTGGAAAATTAAGCAAAAGACCCTGCTGGCCTGTCCAGCCCTTACTCCTTGACCCCTGACTAGCCAGGTGTGGATAAGACTCCTTGGCCTGTGTGCAAAAGGAGGATGCAACTGGACCCCTGGCAAGAACCCCTGTGCAGAGGGGTTTTTTTCCTTGTGGCTGCAGGCCTCTGCCTGTACTTTAAACTTCTGAGCTCTTCCCTTCTAGCAGCATTTTCTTCTTTCCCAATCTATTTATTTAGCAGGGTACACACAATCAGCTTTTCACATTCTTCCAGAAGCTTTGGGTTTACTCTTTGCCAGGCTTAAAAAAAAAAAGCCCACAAACCACAGCATATATGGTAGCTCGAGCGGTGAATGGCTTGATGACAGCCAGAGGAAACACTAAGTAAACTCTGGTTGTTACTTCAGTATACTTTATTGACAGAAGATTTAACTCAAACAAATCGGTAGCATGCCTTCACTTCAGATGTTACCAGAAAATAATATAACTCACCTTATTTTAGGAATGCACAAACCTTCAGTTATGGGAGATCCTTGCTCTGTCTCTGCTTCCTGGGGCCAATTAAAGCTCTCTCTGCCATGCCAACTTAACCCCTGGCTAGAGGAAACTCTCCTGGACCAGAATCCCTTGAAGAGGTGATCCTTAAAAAGAACCAGACCAGCTACCTGTGACAGGTCCTTTAAGGTGGTTTGAAGGAGTTTCTTATGGACTCGCTCACAATGCCATTGAATTGCCTATAAGATTTACCTGCATAAGTGTACTTTGTGCACATAAATGACTTTGAAAATTGCTATAATAGTATTTTACATTTACATTGTAACTCTTTTGAAAATTCACCTGTAAGTATATCACATTTCACTTGTGCTCATTAAATATCATCTGCCATTTGCATGCCCAATCTTCCAGATTTGCAAAGTCCATTTGAATTTTCTCACAATCCTCTTGTAATTTAACAACTTTGGATAATTTTATGTCATCTGCAAATTTGATCAATTTGATTGTTTCCATTTCCAGATCATTTATAAGACATTGATAAGACAGGCTAAGAGAGAATTTGAAAAGAAGTTGGCCGTAGAGGCAAAAACTCACAGTAAAAACTTTTTAAAATATCTCCAAAGCAGAAAGCCTGTGAGGGAGTCAGTTGGACCGTTAGGTGATCGAGAGGTTAAGGGGGCACTTAGAGAAGATAAGGCCATCGCGGAAAGATTAAATTATTTCTTTTCTTCGGTGTTTACTGAAGAGGATGTTGGGGAGGTACCCATACTGAAGAATGAGGGTAATGATTCAGATGGACTGAACCAAATCACAGTGAACCTAGAAGATGTGGTAGACTTGATTGACAAACTGAAGAGTAGTAAATCACCTGGACCGGATGGTATACACCCCAGAGTTCTGAAAGAACTAAAAAACAAACTTAATAGTAGTAAATCACCTGGACCAAATGGTATACACCCCAGAGTTCTGAAAGGCTATCGGCGCCATTTTGAATACCGGCAGCTGAGGGTGTGAGTGCAGGAGATGGCTCCTGGACTCCCCCACTGGACCACCAGGGAGTTTTTGTAAGTCTTGGGGGGGGGTCAGGAGGGTGGGTGGGTTGTACTTAATTCAATTTTAGCCAGGAAACAAATAAGAATTAATGCATGTACGTATGGGGGCCCCCCCTTGCCGAATGCAACGTATATCTGCCCCTCGACGAATACTAATCCCGAATGCAACGTATCACATCCCTCTGTACATCCCTAATGTGTATTCATTTGAAATAAATGGGTAAAATGCAACAATCAGTCCACATTTATTTCATTCATAGATCCATGAAAGGTAAGGAAGGTTCCCACAAATTTAAACAGCAATTTGTCTTATTTGTTTATGAGATCCATTAAGGTCTATGGTCCATTCAAGTCTATGGCCTTGCTGTGCAAACAAGCAGATGCAATGTCTAACTGCAACCAACTTAGGATTGTATGACAGCAACCAACTCTTGCTTGTGTAACATGGCAGCCTCCTTGGGAGCTGAGGCAAGACAAGTTGGTAAGGAGACTGGATATAAGTCAAATCAGTGAATCATCTTTTTAATTAAGCTATATCTGCCATCTGAATCAAGTGACACTGATTTCCTCCCATTGAAATGTCTGAACATGTGGCAAGAAAATCCAGTTTGCTCTGTTTCATTTAGCAGAGAAGGATCTCTTTTCATAAGCTCTCTGAGAGTTTAAAAAAGCTTTAGGCTTTGGCATTGATAATCAGTTTTTTTCTGATCTCTGCTGCAGTCAGTGGTCTCACTTACTAGGAAAAAAGAGAGAAGCAGTAGAACTGCTTTCTGTGTTCACTGCGGCAGAGTAGGAATGGAGTGGAGATTGAAGTAGTGCCAGTGATGTTTATGTCCCTGTCTGACTTAGCACAGTGCACAGTGCAGTAAAGTGAGGTAATCTGAAAACAAAGTAAAGTTTTTTTGTGTGTGCAAAAGGAGTCAGTCAGCAGTGCACATATTGTACAAGTGCCTATGTCTGTGTGGGTGGGGGGTGGTACAGTATCAATAAATTCTTTTGTGATATCAATACCCCAAATAGGCACTTCAAATTCCTTCATAACACATCGTGGAAAGGACAGAGGATGGAATGGTAGGGGCAGAGGAATCAGCCCAGTCTGTCAAAAGTACAAAAAGCAGCACTAGTAGCAGTGAGAAAAAATGATTCTTTCCCCTAAACTTAAATGACACATTTTTAGATTGAAAATGCCAGGAGAGAAATCCAGCTCAAACCAGAAGAAATTGAAATTGGAAGAAGTTTACTTAGGGAATAGCCACTGCTATTAATTGCATAAGTAGCATGGGATCTTCTTAGTGTTTGGGTAATTGCCAGGTTCTTGTGGCCTGGATTGGCCACTGTTGGAAACAGGATGCTGGGCTTGATGGACCCGTGGTCTGACCCAGCATGGCAATTTCTTATTTTCTTATGTTCTTAAGAGAATGTGCCACCACCATCTGTTGCTTTCCCTCTTGGAACAGGGGCAAAAGGCAAGAGAGGCACTCAAGACTGGCATTAGGAGGGAAGGGGTAGGGACAGGGGCAGCAGAAATGCAACACCCAAAACCAGCAGTGCTTTGATCTGTGGTTACAGCGTCCAAATTAATGGAGGTAGTATTTTCAAGAACTGAATCTAAGGTAGAATCTTGTCTGGGATTCCCTGAATCAGAAATTGAAGAGGCTAGTAGCTGAAGAAAACATGGGAGATTTAGTCAGTAGCATATTAGCCTCCAGTGATGTGATGAGGGAGATAGAAGAGAATGACAATATTGAGAGCAGCCCCAAGGAAGAGCAGACAGTGAAGGTAAAGAGAGTAAGTACTTCCCCTGGCCTTTTTCCTATGGTTCACCCTCAACCTCAATGCCAGCCAGAAGACCCCAAGGATGCAGAGAAGGGATTATACAAGACATCCCTGGTTTTGAATAAATTTAACTTGAAAGAAGACCTACAGTTTTATAAGAGAATTTACTGCAGTAATGCCATCAAACAAGGGAAGGTACTGTTGCATCTGACAAATGTTTGTTATGAATCCTGCCCGCGGTCCCCCGGGAGCAGGCTCCTCACCTTGCTTCTGCTGCTCCTCCCAATGCGGTCGGACACCGCCGATGTCGGGCCTGTATTTGTCTCTGCTTCCTCTTTAACAAAAAAAAAAAGGAAAAACACATTGAAACCATCTTTGTTTTATTTTCATATTGAATACTTTTAAAACACTTGATATAACCCATACTATTATTATCAATAAGAATTGTCCACTTCTTAAGTCTCCACAATTAAGAATTTATTAAACTTAGAATGTTTCAACATTTCCTATAGTCTCTGGATTTTCCAAACAATATCTATGTTCAGTCTTTTAAACTTTACAAACAGAAAGTATTCACTAGCTATTGTTAATTGCTAACAATGGTGCAAGTTCTCTGTGGTTTCTCTGTAATATTCTCCACTTCCAACAATCAGTTAAACAAGAGCAAGGCTTCTAACTAATTATTTCCCCTTCAACTTACTTTGGGAAAAAGAGACATAGCTGAGCACCTGAGGCAAGTCTAGTGCTCTACAGAGGCTCAAAATGCATGCTTTCACACTGCAGCCTCCCCAGCAGTGCTGCTATAGAGGGAATCAATTATCAGTCTGTCTGTTCTCAGGCTTTCACAGCCAATCTTTTTAAACTTCAAAACAACCATGCTAATATTCACTACCTGTAGCTTTTATTCCCTCATACCAGTAACCACATTTACCCAAGTGGATTTTACTATCTTCACAGAAACAAACCACAGGAATAGGTGTTCGGTTTTTCCCTTTCATATCACCTAATGAAAGGAAAGTTCCTCAACTGTGCTGTCCTCTCTGTTTAACTTAATTAACCCTCAATTTTTGTATTATACAATAAGGTAGCTTTTAAACACAGAACATCCTTCCTAAGCTCCTAGAAATCATAATATTGCTCAGTTCAGTTTAAACCAAATATGTTTTACATTGTTCCTTGCTCTTCTCTCACACAGAGTTTGGATCTTGAATATATTCCTCTGTCCCACACTCAGTGCAAAAAGGACCCTGATTCAGTAACAGAATAAAATCTCTGTTAATAGCAATCCAAAGGAATGCAGCTTAGTTTCAGACAATATCCATAAATAAGGCTCTGGTTCATCATCATCATCATCATCATCATCATCATCATCATCAATAGAGAGTTGCTCCATATTAGGGCTGGAGCTGTTCTTCCCTCATCACTCTTCTGTGTCTAACTGGCAGTAGAGCTCCCTCTCTTACAATGCCTAACAGCTTAAAGTAGCCAAATTGCTGATTCATCATGCTTCAACTGACTGCTGTTGATCTGCTAGATTCTAGTTCTATGGAATTTTGGGCAATGTAGTCCCACTGGCAGCCATCTCAGCTTTTTCCAGTCTGTTTTCCCCAATAACTCCTAGCTATGTTAGTCCATGTGTCCTTTTTCTGCACACGAACTAACTAAGATCCTAGGAAATCCATCACACTGGCCAAGGCAGGGGCAATCAGCAGCTCTTGTGTAGACTGAGCATCAGGGGGTTAGGTGGGCTGTACTGCCATATGTTGGAGGGTTAGCATTAGATATGAGAGGCAGGAGTCTTCACAGGAGTCTTCACAGGTTTCTTTGTGACACACAGTGGAAAAAAATATGACAAGGGCAGTAGAAGATGGGGACTAGCAGGGGATCTATTGCTTTATATACTTACTAAACCTAGTAGTAAGGGATGCCCTGGGTCTGGGGCCAAAATACCATGGGATTCCAGTTCTGAAGGACATGATAGAAAAGAACAGGAAAATAACAGGGCATTTGTATTGAAGGATAGACAGCTTCTTCTTGAGAAGCTGGGAGAACTTGAGATGCCTCAAGAGCATCTGATTCAAGATGTTGGTCTAACCTGCCCCCTACCATGGCAGTGATTCTCCTGCTGTTGATGGCAAAGTGTGTTTTATGGGGCTAAATATATTACTGGTATTGGATCAATGGCTATTTTGTACACAGGAGTAGCAGTTAGGAAAGCTTTCCTTCTTTACAAATTTTTAAAAAGAAAAGGAGTCCAGAACCCACTCAGACAAGTCTCCCTGGGGTTAAGAGGGAAGGCAGAGTTAAAATCAATCAGATGAAATCATCTATAATCTTATGAATTTTAAATTTATTTCTAGCTAATTGATTATAAGGTGGTAATATATAATTGAAAAAAATTATATTCAAATGTAATAAACAATTTAAATTAATAAGAACACTTTTCTTTTTCTTTGTAGAATCAATTTCTTAACCCAGATATTATCTCGTCATATAAGTATATTTTATTTGACTTTTCAGCTATATTATAAATAAGGTTAATCTTATTATCTCATATTGGAATTTTGATTCTGTGTGTATACTTCTCTTTAACAGGTGTTCCATTTTTCTTCAAGATGGAATTGGTAAGTTATAATATATTGTTTTCTCTTGTGTGTTCCTTCTTCTAAGCTTTTTGTTTGTCTTCTCTTATTTATTTATTTATTTTATTTATTTATTTAAGCGTTTTTCTATACCGGCAGTCAAGATTAGTATCACATCATGCTGGTTTACATTAAACAAGGGGGTGTAATATAAATAACTAAACAGAACTGTAACAAGTGTAATGAAGAAAAACTCTGAAGTTAAAATAAAACAGGATACTAAAACTGGGTGGAGGAAAGTCTAAAGGAACTTAACGGTAAGAGCTATTATTTACTAGGGATGTGCAGACGAAAAGTTTAAGTTCATAAGTCCATAAGTCAAATGGGGGTCCCATTTGCGGTCAATATGGACTTATGGAGAATTCCATAAGTTGAGTCTATGTCCATATGTGCAAATAAAAATTTAAACCCCTCACCCGCCTTAATCCCCCCCCCCCCAAAGACTTACCAAAACTCCCTGGTGGTCCAGCGGGGTCAGGACGCGATTCCTGAACTCCTTTGCAAGGAGCACGTGACGTCGGCGTCACGTCAGAGTGACGCGGCGTCACGTGATTCCCCTCGTGTTCGCTCCCAGAACCCTCGTTGGGCTCAAAAGGAACTTTTGGCCAGCTTGGGGGGGCCAACTGACCCCCCCAAGCTGGCCAAAAGTGCCTTTTGGGCCCAACGAGGGTTCCGGGAGCGAACCCGAGGGGAATCACGTGACGTCGGCGCCACGTCAGAGTGACGCGGCGTCACGTGATTCCCCTCAGGTTCGCTCCCGGAACCCTCGTTGGGCTCAAAAGGAACTTTTGGCCAGCTTGGAGGGGCCTCCTGACCCCCCCAAGCTGGCCAAAAGTGCCTTTTGGGCCCAACGAGGGTTCCGGGAGCAAACCCGAGGGGAATCACGTGACGTCGGCGCCACGTCAGAGTGACGCGGCGTCACGTGATTCCCCTTGGGTTCGCTCCCGGAACCCTCGTTGGGCTCAAAAGAAACTTTTGGCCAGCTTGGGGGGGCCTCCTGACCCCCCCAAGCTGGCCAAAAGTGCCTTTTGAGCCCAACGAGGGTTCCGGGAGTGAACCCGAGGGGAATCACGTGATGTCGGCGCCACATCAGAGTGACGCGGCGTCACGTGATTCCCCACGCGTCGCTCCCGGACCCTCACGGAACTTTTGGCCAGCTTTGGTAAGTCTTGGGGGGGGGGATTAAGGAGGGTGAGGGGTTTAAATTTGTATTTAGATCAACAATCGTGATTTCCAACGTATCCAACATAGCTATGTTGAATAAGTTGGAAATCCGATCGTTTACGCATCTTTTTTTTAAGTCAAAAAAAAAAATAAGTTGCGTTTTCCATTTAAGTTCAAAACGAATGCACACCCCTATTATTTACAGTATTATAAGAATGTCTGATTGTGGTTGTCGTTAATATACGATTCCGATAGGGTCTGGAAATGCTTGTTTGAACAACCAGGTCTTAAGCCTTTTTCTGAATGTTCGAAGGCACGGTTCTTGACGAAGTTCCGGAGGAATGGAGTTCCATAGAGACGGTCCTGCTGTAGAGAAAGCTTGGTCTCTGAATGATATATGTTGAGAGGTTTTGGCATGGGGGACATGTAATGAGTCTCTGTAAGCTTCTCTAGTAGGTCTGGAGGAGGTATGTTTTCTTAATGGGATTTGTAGGTTTAGTGGAGCTTGGTGATGGATGGCTTTAAATATTGTGTTAATGGCCTTATGCATGATTCTGAAGTGAATTGGCAGCCAGTATAGGTCTTTAAGTATGGGAGAAATGTGGTCTCTTCTCCTCATGTTTGTCAGTATTCTGGCTGCCGCATTCTGTACCATCTGAAGAGGTTTGGTGTGAGAAGAGGGGAGACCCAGTAAGATAGAGTTACAGAAGTCTATCTTAGAGAAGATTATAGCTTGCAGAACCGTTCTGTAATCTTGAAAGTGAAGGAGTGGTTTTATTCTTTTCAAGACATGTAGTTTGTGGAAACAGTCTTTGGTTGTTTGGTTGATGAAGGGTTTAAGGTTTAGCCGATTATCAATGATAACCCCTAAGTCTCTTGCTTGGGTGATGTGAAGGTTTGATGGAGTGTTCGAGGTGATAGTACTATTTTCTGGAGAGATGAGAAGGAGTTCGGTCTTAGAGGAATTTAGAATTAAGTTTCAGTTGGTGAGGAGGCCGTTAATTTTCTGAAGGCAGTTTTCCCAGAATTCAAGTGTTTTAGAAAAAGATTCTTTTAGGGGGATAACGATCTGGACATCGTCGGCGTATAAGAAGTATTTTAGGTTCATTTTGGTTAACAGCTTGCATAGTGGAAGGAGGTAAATATTGAAGAAGGTGGGGGACAAGGAAGAACCCTGGGGAACTCCTAGGGTGGAATGGTGATGGAGTGATTCTTTGTTGTGTATTTTAACCTTGTAGCCTCTGTTATCAAGGAAAGTTTTGAACCAGGACAGAGCAGTTCCTGTTACTCTGATGTTTAACAACTGGTTTAGGAGGATGGAATGGTTCACAGTGTCAAAAGCCATTGAGAGGTCCAGGAGAATCAGTAAGAAGGAGAGACATTTGTCTAGACCCATGATGAGATAGTCTGTCAGGGATATGAGTAGAGATTCTGTGCTAACTGCTTTTCTGAATCCAAATTGGGAGGGAACAGAATTTTGTGGTCTTCTATATAATCCGATAATTGTCTGTTGACTAATTTTTCCATGACCTTGGCTATAAATGGGAGGTTGGTGATTGGGCGGAAGCTGTTGGGATCTTTAGGGTCCAGATTAGGTTTCTTTAGGAGTGGTTTGATGGAGGCCAGTTTAAGGTCATCTGGATAGATTCCCTGGGATAGAGAACAGTTAATGATGTCTGTCAATGCTTTGGAGATGGAGTCTGGAATTAGTAGTAGCAGTTTAGAGGGGATTCGGTTGAAGGGATGAGAGGAGGGTTTCATTTTCTTCAAAACTGCTTGGATCTCTGAGGTTGTTATAGAATCAAAAGATTTAAGAAATATGTCTTTATTGGGGTGGTGATATGAACTCGAATGTGAGATGGTGTTGAAAGGAAGCTGTGATAGGAGGTTAATGATTTTATTTCGAAAGAAGAGGGCCAACTCTTCTGCTTTTGATTGAGCTTGGTTGAGTGGAATGTCAGGAGCGTTGATTTGTGTTAGATTGGAAACGTATACAAAAAGGGCTTTAGCGTCGAAGATGAGGTCATGTATTTTATGAGCATAGAAGTCCCTTTTTGCTTTTAGGGTAGAGCTCTTGTAGTAGTGCAGAGCAAGCTTGTAGGCTGAGAGAGTGTTGTGGCCAGGTGCTTTACGCCATTTACTCTCTTTCTGTCATAGGCTTTGTTTGAGTTTTCAAAGGTCACTAGTGAACCATGGTTGTCTTTTGGAAGAGTTGGGGTTAAATTTTTTTGTTGTTAGCGGGCATAATTTATTTGCTATGGCCTCTGTTATGTTGTTCCAGGAGTGGAGAGCTGAGTTGGGAGATGAGATGTCAATGAGTGGGAGTTCGAAGGTCAGCTGTTTGCTGAGTTCATCTGATGAGCAGGTTTTTCTGTAGAGAAATGAAGGTTGAGGGAGGTGGATTTTATTGGATTCCACCAGCGTGATGTTGGTGGAGATTAATGTGTGGTCTGACCAGGGAACCTGCTTACATACTGGGTGGGATGAATGTGTGATACCCGAGTTTACAAAGATAAGGTCCAAAGTGTGACCCACTTTGTGGGTAGGTTTGTTTATTATCTGCTTGAATCCCAAGGCTGACATGGCAGTGAGGAAAGCCTCGCAGCTGGATGAGCGTGTGGGGTTGTCGACATGCAGGTTGAAATCTCCGAGGATTACAGCTGGGGAGTCCAGATTTATGTGTGATGCTGTTATTTCAGTAAAGGTGGAGGGATCTGCTTCCATGAGGCCAGGTGGGGCATACGCAAGGAGAATTTGTAGTTGGGCTGATTTGTAGAGGCATGTTTCCAGTTTAGAGTTGGATTTAATTGGGTATTGTGCAAATCTCAAATCTTTTCTGGCTGCTAGGAGTATGCCCCCACCCCTTTTTTTCTGTCGGGGAAGGGAGAAACAATTGTACATATGTGTTGGTAGTTGATTTATTATTGCTATCTTGTCCATAGGTTTAAGCCATGTTTCTGTTATGGCGCAAATGTCCGGGTTCTCATCTAGGAGAAGGTCATTGAGGACCAGAGATTTCTTGGTGAGGGATTGAGCATTAAACAAAATCAGGGAGAATAAAGTGTGGCCCAGGATTTGGGTAATCGGTGAGATCATGATGGGAATGAGAGATTTGTAGGTGTGGGGACGGGATAGCAGAGATAATTTTCCAGTGTAGAGTGTATTGTGATGGAGAATCGGTATTGGGAGACCAGGAGGCATTATGGCTTGTAGTGTCCGAAGAGATGACTGTTAGAATGAAGTGGATGCTATTTGGCAAGGGTTTGCAGACGGCTGAAGGAGTGATGAATGAATACTAGGATGATTTGGATGGCTGCTGGATCAGTATGAATGCAGGAAGAATGCTGGGTCAAGTTGAATGCAGGATGAATGCTGGGTCAAGCTGAATGCAGAATGAAAGCTGGGTCAAGTTGAATGCAGGATGAGAGCTGGATCAGTTTGAATGCAGGATGAATGCTGAATCAAGCTGAATGCAGATTGAATGCAGAATGAAGGCTGGGTCAAGCTGAATGCAGGATGAGTGCTGGATCAGTTTGAATGCAGAATGAAAGCTGGGTCAAGTTGAAAGCCGGATGAATGCTGTATCAGGTTGAATTCAGTAAGAATGATTGGACCTGGTTGATTTAGCTGGTGTGTATGAATGCTTGAAAAGGATAAAAGTGAGAATGAGCTACAGCTGGGGTGTGTTGGTTGTCTGCTGGCCTGGGAGACTGGAGGGTTAGTAGTTGATCTGAGAATGTCTGGTGCAAGTGCCTTTGTGAAAGATTATGACTGTAGCGAGAAAGGATCTGAGGCAGCACTGCGGTGCTGCACGAAGGGGCGCACAAAGGGGCCTGCCCCTTTGTCGTGCTCCTTCGGCGCACGACGCTCGGCGCGCAGTGCCTAGCCTCTGCGTGGATTTAAATGCCAGCCAGGGCCTAGCGACGTCTCTCTCGATTGGCTGCTGGCGAAGAAGAGGCCTGAATCCGCGGAGGAACCCCTGGAGTCAGTCGCATGCGGATGGTGAGTGAAGCCTCGTGGTCGGCGCTGTGATCGGCCGGGGGTAAGTGAGAAAAGTTACAGGTCTTACCCCGGCGGGTCTCTGGCGCCGACTGCACAGGCCCTGCTTTCTCACTGTTCCCGGCGATCGAAGAAGTCTGTGCCTAGCCTCTGCGAGGATTTAAATGCCAGCCAGGGCTGTACCCCTTTCATTTTTTTCTGTTTCCTTCTTTGTCTTTCTGGAACTTTCTGTGTGTTTATGATTGTGTGCACACTTAGCTATTCTTTGATATTCATATGCAGTTTGGGTGTGATACTTGAATATGTCACTAGAGTAAATTATCTCTTCCTTTATTAAATGCATTACCTGTCTTGCTTAGGTAGACTGCTTGAGTATGTAATCTGTGATGCTAATGTGTACAGTCTTCCTCAAGGGTTCAGAGTATCATTGCTTCTCTGTCCTTTTTCATCCTTTTTCTGTCTCTATATCCTACTACTGTTGCAAACTGAATAAATGCTTAGAGCTTGAGAATAAAAATCCTTTTTTTTTTAAACTACAAATAATATAATAAGATATATTTTATGGAGAGAATAACAGGTCACCATGCAGTGGACAGGGACAGCTCTTTCTCAAAGATAGTTCTCTGATACCAGGATCTATCATACCTATAAGGGAGCTGGGACTGATATGCCGCAAATGCACAGTAGAGCCAACAGGCCGCACATGCACGGAAGAGAGAGCTCTAACCCACCTGAAGATTTGATGCCTAGAACACCAGAGAAAGACAGCACAGCTCTCGCGCACACTGCAGCACAGGCACTCTCACTTCCTGACTCACAGCCTGAGCCCGTCCTTCCGCCGCCGGGGAAGGGGGGAGGGAGTACAGGCCCTCCCACAACATGCCGGTCTGGCCGATGGAATCTCCCCCGTTTGAATGGGCCTAATGGCTAGTACATGTAGATCCAATGGGAGCACTGAGAGGAGATGATCACCTTGCTAGTGGCTGAAAATAATCAGTAAGCACTGCTTGGGGAAATTTTTAGAACTTAAAAGTTTTGGGGAAAAGTAAATTATTGGGATTTATTATTTAGCGTGTTTGTATGTCTATATTAAATAGCTAGTCAGAGAGAAGGGAAAAACCAGGAGTTTGTGTGTTTTGTATTAAATAGGTAGTTAGAAAGAAAGACAAAAAAATAGAAGTTTGTTTGCATTAGAAAGCTGGCCAGAAGGTACAAATAAGCTAGGAGCAGAGTATACCTAAGTAAAAATGTTGAAAAAGGTCAGTTACTCACTTTGGAAAGATGTTAGGGTAGTGTGATGGATTTGAATAGGTACCAACATTTGTTAATCAGGAACACAGTGAGTCACTCAAGCTGGCTAACTGAAATGTTAAGTTTGTGCAATTCATTTGATTAGGTACCAACATTTGTTAATCAGGACAGCAATGATACACTCAGGATAAATAACTGTAGTGTAAATCTCCAAAGGGATTGTTTTATACTAATTTACCTTAGAAGCACAATATATTTTGCAAGGGAAGAGCTCAGTAACCCACAATTCAATGGAAGTACTGAGAGGAGGGGATCACCTTGCTGGTGGCTAAAAAGAATCTTGTAAATACTGCTTGGGGAAATTTTTAGACCTTAAAAGTTTTGGGGAGAAGTATCCTATTGGGGTATATTATTTAATGTGTTTGTGTATTTGTATTAAATAGCTAGTCAAAGGGCAGGCAAAAACAAGGAGTTTATATGTTTATTTTTCCCTCCTACCCACCCCTAGCTCATCCTTTAGTATATAGGCAGGTTATACTTTCACACACACACACACACAAAAAAAATCATCCTTTTAACTTAACTTCAGAAATTCCCCATACCTTATCAAGAGTTTAATCATTCCCTTTCAAGTTACTACCAGAAAAATAGGGCCAGATTTTCAGAGGATTTATGCATGTAGGGGGGGGTTACGCATGCTGGGCCTATTTTATAAAGGCCTGGCGATGCGCATAAAGCTCTGGGAGGCATCTAAATCCCGGGGCTTTACTAAAGGGGCTGGGAGGAGCAGGGCATGGGTGGTATGGGGTGGTCTGGGGGTGGGGCCAAAGGCAAGATTCCATGCTGGCAGGCTACTGGCACGCTCAACCTGTGCATGCCTTCAAGCAGGCGCAAAATTTTTGACAAAGGTCAGGGGGTTAGAATAGGGCTAGGGGGGGAAGGGGTGGAAGGGTTGGGAAGATTAGATTATGGGGAAGGGAATGGGGGAAGGTAGTGTGGCTTGGCGTGCGCAAGGTGCACAATTGTGCACCCCTTGTATGTGCAGACCCCTGATTTTATAACTTGCACGCACATGTATGCCAGCTCACTGTTTTGAAAATCTACCCCATAGTGAATACACTAATACATTTAAAGGACCCTAATTGTTTGCATTCCTACTCCCATAACAACCTAAACTTAACTAAGAACTGAACAAATTTAAGATGAAGGCAGCAGTCCATCAGCAAGAGGGGGCCCCCCAATCTTTTGCACTGATGTTACAAGTATGATTTTTTATCTGCTGGTAAGAGGTTGTACGTGTACACCCAGTGTAAAGAGCTCCTGTCTCTCAGAGGATGAGTCTGATGTCTGGAGGCTAGTGTGGAAGACCTGGAGAAGCTGAAGCAGACAGAGAGGTATGTAGAGGACACCTTCAGGGACATAGTAGCCAAGTACCGACTCCAGTCTGGCAGCCCTGGTGTTGCCTTGGAGGAGGAAGGTCTCATGATTGGAGAGCATCAATCTAGTACAGCAGAAAATTATCCTGTAGCAAGAATCTAGTCTCCAGTAGAGATGTGCATTTGTTTATCAAGAATTATGCAATTTCAACAAAATTGCCTAATTCGTCGTGGGTCGGGGCCCCCGAACCCCGAAACGGATTTTCCCCGAACTATGAGGAAAATTTGTTGTTTGGGTTTGTATGGGGGGAGGGGCACATTTTATTTTTTTAAATAAAAAACCACCCCAAGCATTAAAATTTACTATAATATAAACCCCCCCCCCCCCACCATCCCGATCCCTCCCCAAGACTTACTAACATCCCTGGTGGTCCAGCGGGGTCCCGCGAGCGATTTCTCCCTCTATGCCATCGGGCTATCGGGCCTGCCTCACATCAAAATGGCGCCGATAGCCTTTGACCTACTATGTCACAGGGGCTACCGGTGTCATTGGTCAGCCCCTGTCACATGGTAGGAGCAATGTATGGCCGGCGCCATCTTGTGCTCCTACCATGTGACAGGGGTTGACCAATGACACCAGTAGCCCGTCTCACTTTGAATGTCAAAGTGACCCCTAACCCCTCTTCACTAATACTTAAACCTCACCTCGAGTTACTAGGTGGGCCTCCCATAGGGATACAAATACCTGTCTAGGGAGGAGACACTATAGCAAGGCGCTCACTCTCTCTCTCTCTCTCTCTCTTTCTCTCTCTCTCTCGCTTTCTCTCATAGCGCAACTTGCGATAAACAGCATTTCACATAGCTGATAGTGCAATTTGCGATACACATGCTTATTAGCATAAGCTACACTCCTTTTTGGTATTGCATGCGATACCAATGCGATATTGGAAAATGAGGCCCTTGGTGGCATAAGGATCACCTAGTAACATACCTACTTGATGTGAAGGTGGCAGACCTCATGCATTACCTAGATAGGATTATAGACAGTGCTGGGGAGGAGCCAGCTTGTTGTGGTACATATGGGCACCAACAACCTAGGAAAATGTGGAAAGGAGGTTCTAGAAGCCAGATTTAGGCTCCTAAGTAGAAAGCTGAAATCCAGACCTTCCAGGGTAGCATTCTCTGAAATTGTCCCTGTACAATGCACAAGTCCCCAGAGACAGGCAGAGCTCTGGATTCTCAATGTGTGGCTGAGATGTTGATGATGATACAAGGAAGAGGGATTCTGTTTTGTAAGGAAGTAGGGAACCTTATGGGGAAGAGGGAGTCTTTTCTTTAGGGATGGACTCCAGCTTAACCAGGTTGGAACCAGGCTGCTGGAACTAACCTTTAAAAAGGAGATAGAGCAGCTTTTATATTAAATCAAAGGGGAAAGCTGACAGTCACACAGCAGTGCATGGTTTGAAGGGAGGTACCTTCAAAGGATACTAATGATGCATTAGAGTTAGGGCATCCCAAGAGAGAGGTTCCAATAATAAGAAAAGTAGTCCAAGTGCCTATAATTAAAAATTCACCTGAGCTAAAAGATTCTAATTTATCCCTGTCAACTGAAAAGCAGAATGTTAATACAAACAAAAAACACACTTTGAAATGTTTGTATGCTAATACCAAAAGTCTAAGAAGTAAGATTGGAGAATTAGAATGTATAGTAGTGAATGATACCAGAAAGCAAATCGGAACATAAGAACATGAGAAATTGCCATGCTGGGTCAGACCAAGGGTCCATCAAGCCCAGCATCCTGTTTCCAACAGAGGCCAAACCAGGCCACAAGAATCTGGCAATTACCCAAACACTAAGAAGATCCCATGCTACTGGTGCAATTAATAGCAGTGGCTATTCCCTAAGTAAACTTGATTAATAGCCGTTAATGGACTTCTCCTCCAAGAACTTATCCAAACCTTTTTTGAACCCAGCTACACTAACTGCACTAACCACATCCTCTGGCAACAAATTCCAGAGCTTTATTGTGCGTTGAGTGAAAAATAATTTTCTCCGACTAATCTTAAATGTGCTACTTGCTAACTTCATGGAATTCCCCCTAGTCCTTCTATTATTCGAAAGTGTAAATAACCGAGTCACATCTACTCGTTCAAGACCTCTCATGATCTTAAAGACCTCTATCATATCCCCCCTCAGCCATCTCTTCTCCAAGCTGAACAGCCATAATCTCTTCAGCCTTTCCTCATAGGGGAGCTGTTTCATCCCCTTTATCATTTTGGTTGCCCTTCTCTGTTCATTCTCCATCACAACTATATCTTTTTTGAGATGTGGCGACCAGAATTGTTCACAGTATTCAAGGTGTGGTCTCACCATGGAGCGATATAGAGGCATTATGACATTTTCCATTTTATTAACCATTCCCTTCCTAATAATTCCTAACATTCTGTTTGCTTTTTTGACTGCTGCAGCACACTGAGCTGACAATTTTAAAGTATTATCCACTATGATGCCTACATCTTTTTCCTGGGTAGTAGCTCCTAATATAGAACCTAACATCGTGTAACTACAGCAAGGGTTATTTTTCCCTATATGCAACACCTTACATAAGAACTTAAGAAAATGCCATACTGGGTCAGACCAAGGGTCTATCAAGCCCAGCATCCTGTTCTCAAAAGTGGCCAATCCAGGCCATAAGAACCTGGCAAGTACCCAAAAATTAAGTCTATTCCATGTTACCATTGTTAATGGCAGTGGCTATTCTCTAAGGGGTAGATTTTAAAAAGCATTTACTCGAGCAAAACTGGTTTTTGCTCGAGTAAATACACTTTACTCAAGTAAGTGGGCTTTTCAAAATTGCTACAATATATGCCATTGAATTGTCCATAGGATTTACTCAAGTAAGTGCACTTTACTCGAGTAAATAGCTTTTGAAAATTGCTACGATAGTATGTCACATTTACATGCGTAACTCCTTTGAAAATGACCTCCTAAGTGAACTTAATAGCAGGTAATGGACTTCTCCTCCAAGAACTTATCCAATCCTTTTTTAAACACAGCTATACTAACTGCACTAACCACATCCTTTGGCAACAAATTCCAGAGTTTAATTGTACGTTGAGTAAACAAGAACTTTCTCCGATTAGTTTTAAATGTGCCCCATGCTAACTTCATGGAGTGCCCCCTAGTCTTTCTACTATCCGAAAGAGTAAATAACCGATTCACCTTGCACTTGTCCACATTAAATTTAATCTGCCATTTGGATGCCCAATCTTCCAGTCTTGCAAGGTCCTCCTGTAATGCATCACAGTCTGCTTGTGATTTAATTACTCTGAATAATTTTGTATCATCCGCAAATTTGATAACCTCACTCGTCGTATTCAGTTAGCTGTATAGCGGTAAAGAAATTGAAGATCGGTGTATGAAAAGCCCTTTATTAGAATTGGCCCGACTCTGGTCGAGTGTCGCTCTTTGGGCGAGAGCTGCCTCAGGGGCAACTAAAAACAAATTATACATAAAATTAAAAAATTGAACACATATACAAAAACAAGTGAAAATTAAATGGACAACATACATGCATGTTTAAACTTCACAAACAAATCAAATCATAACATGTATGTGTGATAACATCATAATGGCATACAGTGAAGCACAAATTGCAAAATACAAATAGAAAAACAGAGGGGTAGATTTCATAAACTTGCGCAAACGCGTACTTTTGTTCGCACACCAGGTGCAAACAAGAGTACGCGGGATTTCAATAGATACGTGTGGCTACCCCTTTGAAAATCTGCCCCAGTGTGTATGCAGATATCAAATAGCTAGAAACCACAAATGGTGAACATAAAAAATAATGGAGAGGTTAACTTGGTGTTAGTCTGGGACACAACAAAAAACATGATAAACAAGGAAAAAAAGGGGGAAAAAAGAAGAAAAGGAATAAAATAAAATCAAACATAAAATAATAAAATGTGTCGAAATTATAAAAAAATAAATAAAATATATAAATAAGTGCTTACTATATATTAGCAGGGCTTACTATGTGCCAGCAGGGCTGATGTCACAAAGATTGTGCTTCCACTTTGTGTAGTCTTTTTTTTCTTTTTTCTAAATACAAAGTATTGCATATTAAAATAAAAATGAAAACATGTGTGACAAATAAAACATTAAAACAGGTAAAATATTAAAAACTATAAAAATTTAAAATAAAGGAATAATAAAATTAAAAAATAAAAAATAAAAAATGAAAAATAAAAAAATATATAAAGAAAATTGTCTAAATATGATAGAACCGAATTACCTCTTGAATCCCCAGTGATGCTTGAATTAAAAAATGACTAAAATCATGTGCAAGGTGTGAGTAGATGATGGAGTTATGAATATAAACCATCCATACTAGGATAAATGTATTGAAAATGCTCACAGTGGTACCTAGTATAATGTTTGCTATAATTGAACAAGGGCTTATATGTTAAAAATTGTTTACCTTTAGTTGCACATAAATCTGTGTAAATTAGACCATGTAACCATGCAATTCAGCACAAGATGAAATAATCACTTTGCTCGATTTGTGTCTCCAAAATGGGCTTAAGGCACAAGAAAGACTAAAATACATACATAGAAATATTAATTATGTAAGGATATGTAAACAATTGCCATCACACTGCAGTTAAGTAATCAGTGAAGAACTAGACCACTAATAAACAAATAAAACCACAGGGGTAGATTTTCAAAGGGGTACGTGTGTAAGATACGCGTGTACCCCCCGAAAACCTACCCCAAACCCCCCCTGCATGCGCCAAGCCTATTTTGCAAGCCCCGGCCTATTTGCCGAGCCTATTTTGCAAGCCCCGGCGCACGCAAGCCCCGGGGCTTGCAAAAAGGGGTGGTCGGGGGCGCGGCCAGATGGCGCGGTTAGGGATCGGGGGCGTTTGGGCGGTCCGGGGGCGTGGCCGAGTGCCCCGACACAGCGGCCTGTGTCGGGGCCTGCTGCGCCGGCATGCATAAGTTACTACTGCCCGGAGGCAGTAATAACTTCTCCGATGAAGGTAGGGGGGGGGGTCTAGATAGGGCCGGGAGGGTGGGTTAGGTAGGGGAAAGGAAGGGAAGGTGCGGGGGGGGGGGGGGGGGGTAGAAAAAAAGTTCCCTCCAAGGCCTCTCCGATTTCGGAGCGGCCTTGGAGGGAACGGGCAGCGTGCGCAGGGCTCGGCGCGCGTAAGTTGCACAAATGTGCACCCCCTTGTGTGCGCCGACCCCAGATTTTATAAGATACGCACGGATACGCGCGTATCTTATAAAATCCAGCGTACTTTTGTTCGCGCCTGGTACTCAAACAAAAGTACGCGCGCGCGTATGTTTTTAAAATCTACCTCAGAATGAAAAACCTATGTGGTCTGTATTTGAGCCGGGGTTACTATAAATATACAGTGAAACCATTTACATAATTTCATATTAACGTATCAAAATCTGTTTCACCATCTATGATGATGAAAAGCCCATTGCGGGTGAAGAAGTATTTTTGTATTAAAACTACTCCGGCGTACATAACAAGAAGAGAAAACTAAAAACATGTAGGCAGAATTTAAATAATATGATAAAGCCAACTTCATTGTGAACTATATTCATGGAAAAAGTGAATGTCACCGGCTCACTCAAAGGCTTTAAGTAAGAAACCTGACTGTGAGGTTGTTAAAGATAGTGAATGTGCCAAATCGATCTAGAATGAGGCTGTTTCTGAATGAAATTTAACCATACAAAAATACTTCTTCACCTGCATCGGGCTTTTCATCATCATAGATGGTTAAACAGATTTTGATACGTTAATATGAAATGATGTAGATGGTTTCACTGTATATTTATAGTGACCCCGCCTCAAATACAGACCACATAGCTTTTTCATACAGGGCTACATTTTAAAAAACAGCGTGCGCGCGTTCTTTTGTTCGCGTACCAGCCGCGAGCAAAAGTACACCGGATTTTATAAGATATGCACGTAGCCACGCGTATCTTATAAAATCTGGGGTTGGCGAGCGCAGGGGGGTACACATTTGTGCAACTTGCGTGCGCCGAGCCCTGCGCACGCCGCCGGTTTCCTCCAAGGCCGCTCTTGTGCCCTCATTTTGGAGACACGAAATCTGAGTGGCCTTGGAGGGAACTTTCCTTCCACCACCCCCTGCACCTTCCCCTCCCTTCCCCTACCTAACCCACCCCCCCAGCCCTATATAAACCCCCTCTACCTTTATCACACAAGTTACGCCTGCGCCGATGGCCCGCTGCCGTGCCATCACCCGACCCGGGGGCTGGTCCGGAGGCCTCGGTCATGCTCCCCAGAATGCCCCCGGGCCGGCACCTCACCCCTCAGAATGCCCCCCAGAATGCCCCAAACGTCGCGCCGCCCCCCTGTCATGCCCCCTGACACACCCTCTAGCAAAGCCCTGGGACTTACGTGTGTTTCAGGGCTGGCGCGTGCAGCCGAGCCTATGCAAAATAGGCTCGGCGCGCGCAGGGGAATTTTTTAAGGGTTACGCGCTTAGAGGTAGATCTTAAAAAAGTAAGCGTGTGCGTACTTTTGTTCACGCAACCGGCGCAAGCAAAAGTACACCGGATTTTATAAGATATGTGCGTAGCCGCGTGTATCTTATAAAATCCGGGGTCGGCGCGCGCAATCCTGCACAAAATTGGCAGCCTGCACGTGCCGAGCCGCGCAGCCTGCCTCCATTCCCTCCGAGGCCGCACCGAAATCAGAGCGGCCTCGGAGGGAACTTTCCTTCTGCGTCCCCCCACCTTCCCCTCCCTTCCCCTATCTAACCCACCCCCCAGCCCTACCTAAATCCCCCCTACCTTGTTGTGCAAGTTACCCCTGCTTGAGGGAGGCGTAACTTGCGTGTGCCGCCTCGGCATCTCCCGGCACAGGCTGCAGTGCCGGGGGACTCGGGACCGCCCTCCCGGCCCGCCCCTGAACCGTCGCTATGCCCCCGGACCTGCCCTGGACCGCCCCCTGACCCCGGACATGCCCCTGGACACACTCCCAGCATGCCAACATGCCCCCCGGACACGCTACCTCCCGCCCCTTTTGCGAAGCCCCGGGACTTACGCGCGTCCCGGGGCTTTACGCGTGCCGGCTGCCTATGCAAAATAGGTGCGCCAGTGTGCGAGTGCCCTGCGCGCATAAATTCAGCAGGATTTACTTGTTCAGGGCTTTTAAAATCTACCCCTTAAGTTAAGTGC
This sequence comes from Rhinatrema bivittatum, assembly GCF_901001135.1. Taxonomy (NCBI): domain Eukaryota; kingdom Metazoa; phylum Chordata; class Amphibia; order Gymnophiona; family Rhinatrematidae; genus Rhinatrema; species Rhinatrema bivittatum. The sequence goes on from NC_042619.1 coordinate 162,698,776, forward strand.
GTAACCCTTTTAAAATCCGGCGCTGTGGTTTTATTTGTTTATTAGCGGTCTGGTTCTTTACTGATTACTTAACTGCACTATGATGGCAATTGTTTACATATCCCTACATAATTAATATTTTCCATGTATGTATTTTAGCCTTTCTTGTGCCCTAAGCTCATTTTGGAGACACAAATCGAGCAATGTGATTATTTCATCTTGTGCTGAACTGCACGGTTTCTTGGTCTAATTTACACAAATTTATGTACATCTAAAGGTAAACAATTTTTTACATATAAGCCCTTGTTCAAATATAGCAAACATTATACTAGGTAACACCGTGAGCATTTTCAATACATTTCTCCTAGTATGGTTGGTTTATATTCATACTCATAAAAAAGAGCTCGAGAATTCCATCAAAAATATACGCTAGTCATAGGAAAAGATGGAAATGTTATTTTAATTTTGAAAAAATGCTCCAATAAAACTAATTTTATAGCCTTTGTTGTCGATTTTTTATTGTTATTTTCGGTTTTTTAATTTTTTAATTTTTAATTTTTAATTTTTGATTTTCAATTTATGTTGCAAATTTTTTACTGTTTTTGTAAATGTGAAGAACAGAAAAAATGCTTAAATATTATTGTGAATGTGAACTGCATCAGCAAGCCAGTCGGCGGCAGACCAAGAATTTTTATGGTGAGCGCCCGGTCTTCTCAATCATTTGCAGTCACTTATATAGCTTTGTTTCATCTTTGTATTTAAGTAACTCGAACTGATGGCTAGTACATGTAGATCCAATGGGAGCACTGAGAGAAGATGATCACCTTGCTAGTGGCTGAAAATAATCAGTAAGCACTGCTTGGGGAAATTTTTAGAACTTAAAAGTTTTGGGGAAAAGTAAATTATTGGGATTTATTATTTAGCGTGTTTGTATGTCTATATTAAATAGCTAGTCAGAGAGAAGGGAAAAACCAGGAGTTTGTGTGTTTCTCTTCAATGTCTTCTACAGTTAAAACCATAATATCGGAAAATTGGCATATTTTACGTTCTCATGAAGTATTTACACAGAAGCCTTTATGCACCTACACCCGCGGAGCCAATTTAAAGGATCAATTGGTTTATACAGATTCTTCCCCGCGGTTGCCGATTACTGAAGAGGGTTCACATCGTGCATGTGGACAATGCTCGGTATGCCACATTATGATGAATGTCACTGTTTTACATCTTGCTTCAATTCATTTTACGTTGACTCTTAGATCCAGTGCCCTTGTGAAAAGGTCTACGTGGGCAAGACAAAACGACCTTTAAAAACACGTTTGATAGAGCATCGCTCCTGCTTAGCACATGCTCGAATGACTGCACCAATGGTGAGTCATTGTCTTGATTCTACACATACGTTTGATCAACTACGGGTTTGTGTTTTGGAATCAATAAGCCCGTCTTGGCGAGGAGGCGATTATGATCGCCGTCTCCTTCAGTCAGAACAACGCTGGATACATCGTTTGGACACTTTACAGCCCAAAGGGTTAAATGCCAGCTCAGACCTACAGGTGTTTCTTTAAATTCAGTCCACAATGACGTTAGACTTTTTGTGAATTTCGATTCAGCACGTAATGACATCATCGAGCTTTCATTGGTCACGTAAGGGCTAAGCGGCCCTATAATAGTGGTGAAGAAATCAGTGATAGCGTTCTGTCCATTTTGAAATCACGAGTGAGACCAGTGTGTCCAGAGTAAGGATACGATTACCTGCTCCGTGTTAAGATAAGTATAAGAAAAATTCTTTAGCCTTACACTTTTTTATCTTTTCATTTTGTGATAACGTTGAGGTTATGGATATAGAAGTGCAGAAAAGAGACCTTTCGGTCCTTATATTCAAACACTTTTTCATGAAGACGCAATATCAGCTGTTTTCAGCGACGGAACCTGTGAATAATTGTGTTTAAACTTGGCTCCTGATGAAGCTGTTTTTACAGCGAAACTTCGGCCGCAGTTGAGCCGTTCTCAAGGACATTCATTGATAGTCACTAGGGATGTGAATCGTGTCCTCGATCGTCTTAACGATCGATTTCGGCTGGGAGGGGGAGGGAATCGTATTGTTGCCGTTTGGGGGGGTAAAATATCATGAAAAAATCGTGAAAAATCGTTAAAAAATCGAAAAAATCGAAAAATCGAAAAACCGGCACATTAAAACCCCCTAAAACCCACCCCCGACCCTTTAAATTAAATCCCCCACCCCCAAATAACTTAAATAACCTGCGGGTCCAGCGGCGGTCCGGAACGGCAGCGGTCCGGAACGGGCTCCTGCTCTTGCATCTTGTCGTCTTCGGCCGGCGCCATTTTCCAAAATGGCGCCGAAAAATGGCGGCGGCCATAGACGAAAAAGATTGGACGGCAGGAGATCCTTCCGGACCCCCGCTGGACTTTTGGCAAGTCTCGTGGGGGTCAGGAGGCCCCCAACAAGCTGGCCAAAAGTTCCTGGAGGTCCAGCGGGGGTCAGGGAGCGATTTCCCGCCGCGAATCGTTTTCGTACGGAAAATGGCGCCGGCAGGAGATCGACTGCAGGAGGTCGTTCAGCGAGGCGCCGGAACCCTCGCTGAACGACCTCCTGCAGTCGATCTCCTGCCGGCGCCATTTTCCGTACAAAAACGATTCGCGGCGGGAAATCGCTCCCTGACCCCCGCTGGACCTCCAGGAACTTTTGGCCAGCTTGTGGGGGGCCTCCTGACCCCCACGAGACTTGCCAAAAGTCCAGCGGGGGTCCGGAAGGACCTCCTGCCGTCCAATCTTTTTCGTCTATGGCCGCCGCCATTTTTCGGCGCCATTTTGGAAAATGGCGCCGGCCGAAGACGACAAGATGCAGGAGCAGGAGCCCGTTCCGGACCGCTGCCGTTCCGGACCGCCGCTGGACCCGCAGGTTATTTAAGTTATTTGGGGGGGGTTCGGGAGGGTGGGGGATTTAATTTAAAGGGTCGGGGGTGGGTTTTAGGGGGGTTTTAGTGTGCCGGCTCACGATTCTAACGATTTATAACGATAAATCGTTAGAATCTGTATTGTATTGTGTTCCATAACGGTTTAAGACGATATTAAAATTATCGGACGATAATTTTAATCGTCCTAAAACGATTCACATCCCTAATAGTCACCGTCGTCTTTTAGAAGTGCTTGCATCAGTTCGAGTTACTTAAATACAAAGATGAAACAAAGCTATATAAGTGACTGCAAATGATTGAGAAGACCGGGCGCTCACCATAAAAATTCTTGGTCTGCCGCCAACTGGCTTGCTGATGCAGTTCACATTCACAATAATATTTAAGCATTTTTTCTGTTCTTCACATTTACAAAAACAGTAAAAAATTTGCAACATAAATTGAAAATAAAAAATTAAAAATTAAAAATTAAAAAATTAAAAAACCGAAAATAACAATAAAAAATCGACAACAAAGGCTATAAAATTAGTTTTATTGGAGCATTTTTTCAAAATTAAAATAACATTTCCATCTTTTCCTATGACTGGTTTATATTCATATCACCATCATCTACTCACACCTTGCATAGGATTTTAGTCATTGTTTAATTCACGCAATGGGGATTCAGGAGGTAATTCGGTTCTATCATGTTTAGACATAATTTTCTTTAATTATTTTTTTATTTTTCATTTTTCATTTTTTAATTTTATTATTCCTTTATTTTCTTTTTTTTATAGTTTTTTATATTTTACCTGTTTTAATGTTTTGTCACACATTTTTTCCTTTTTATTTTAATATGGAATAGTTTTGTGTTTAGAAAAAAGAAAAAAAGACTGTACACAAAGTGGAAGCATAATCTTTGTGACATCAGCCCTGTTGGCACGTAGTAAGCCCTGCTAACATATAGTAAATGTTTATTTATTTATTTTATTAATTTTTTTTATAATTTTGACATGTTTTGTTATTTTATATGTTTGATTTTATTTTATTCCTTTTTTTCTTTTTCCCCCCTTTTTTTCCTTGTTTATCATGTTTTTTGTTGTGTCCCAGACTAACACCAAGTTATCCTCTCCATTATTTATTAATAATAATATTATTATTATTATTATTATTTAAAGATTTGTATATACCGACATATACTCTGAGTATCACATCGGTTTACATAAAACAAGAACTTGGGATAGTAGCGCTTTACAGGAAACTAGTCATATAAACAGGTAACTTGCAAATGAATAAATACGAACACAGAAACTTAGCTTAAAGCGATTAACGTGAGCTTGAATTACAGTATTTACAGAGGATTTATAAAAAGAATGATGTGTAAGGGGTATCAGGTTGAAAAAAGAGGGGGTATGGGAGGAGAGTAAGAAAGGGGGTGTGAGAGCTAGAGAGGGGTTCAGGGAGATATTTAGCCAGTGTCAGTATATGCCTGTCTAAACAGCCAGGTCTTAGGTTTCTGCTTGAATTTCTTTGGGCAGAATTCCTGGTGTATTTTTTATGACTCTATTTACCATTTGTGGTTTCTAGCTATTTGATATCTGCATACTCACTTAGTTTTTCTATTCGTATTTTGCAATTTGTGCTTCTCTGTATACCATTATGATATAATTTCACACACATGTTATGATTTGATTTGTTTATGAAGTTTAAACATGTATGTATGTTGTCCATTTAATTTTCACTTGTTTTTGTACGTGTGTTCAATTTTTTAATTTTTATGTATAATTTGTTTTTAGTTGCCCCTGAGGCAGCTCTCGACCAAAGAGTGAAACTCGACCAGAGTTGGGCCAATTCTAATAGCAGTGAATGATGACATACATTTATTGGCATCTCAGAGACATGGTAGAAAGAGGATAACCAACGGGATAGTGCTATACCAGGGTACAAATTATGTCATAATGGTGGTGGGGTGGTGATTTATGCCCGGGATGTAACTCTGATATTTAAAAAGGGCTCCAGGGTGACTATAGACCAGTGAGCTTAACTTCAGTGCTGGGAAAAGTCATATAAACTGTAATAAAGAATAAAATCATAAAACATTTAGGTAGATATGGTTTAAGGGGAACCAACTAGCATGGAGTAACCAAAGGAAAGTCTTGACTCACAAATCTCCTACATTTTTCTGAACAGTTGAATAAACATGTGGACAAAGATGAACCAAAAAATGTAGTTATTTGGATTTTCAGAAGGTGTTCAACAAAGTCCCACATGAGAGGCTTCTAAGAAAACTAAACTCATTGGATAGTATACAATATCCTTTTGTGGGTTGCAAGCTAATTAAAAGACAGGAAACAGAGAGTAGGGGTGTGCATTTGTTCCCTACGAACTGGCAATCTGCAACGTATAGAACCATATTTGTTGTATTCGTGGGGAAGCGAAACGTATCGCGATTCCCCATGAATACAACAAATCTTCACTGAATTATTCGGCCATCTAAAGGAGCCAATTTAAACAAACCCCCCACCCTCCTGACCCCCCCAAGACTTGCCAAAATTCCCTGGTGGTCCAGCAGGAGTCCGGGAGTGATCTCCTGCACTCGGACCCTCGTTGGCTACCAGTAATCAAAATGGTGCCGATAGCCTTTGCCCTTATTATGTCACAGGGGCTACCGGTGCCATTGGTCAGCCCCTGTCACATGGCCATCGGCACCATCTTGTGCTGCTACCATGTGACAGGGGCTGACCAATGGCACCGGTAACCCCTGTGACATAATAAGGGCAAAGGCTATCGGCACCATTTTGATTACTGGTAGCCAACATCCCGAGTGCAGGAGATCGCTCCCGGACTCCTGCTGGACCACCAGGGAATTTTGGCAAGTCTTGGGGGATCCTCCTGACCCCCACAAGACTTGCCAAATGTCCAGCGGGGATCCAGGAGCGATCTCCTGAACTCGGGCCGTCGGCTGCCAGTAATCCAAATGGCACCGATAGCCTTTGCCCTTACTATGTCACGGGGGCTACCGGTGCCATTGGTCAGCCCCTGTCACATGGTAGGAGCACAAGATGGCACCGGCCATCCATTGCTCCTACCATGTGACAGGGGCTGACCAATGGCACCAGTAGCCCCCATGACATAGTAGGTCAAAGGCTATCAGTGCCATTTTGAATGCCGGCACCGAGGGTGTGAGTGCAGGAGATCGCTCCCAGACCACCCGCTGGACCACCATGGAGTTTTGGTATGTCTTGGGGGGTTCAGGAAGGTGGGGGGTTGTAGTTAATTTAATTTTATCCAGGAAACAAATAAGAATTAACTTATAAATGTATCGGGGGGGGGGGGGATCCTTGTCGAATGCAACTCATCTGCCCCCCTACAAATATGAATCCCGAATGCAATGTATGGCATCCCTCTGCACATCCCTAACAGAGAGTAGAATTAAATGGTATGTTTTCACAGTGGAAAAAGGTAAACAGTGGAGTGCCTCAGAGATCTGTACTTGGACTCGTTCTTTTTAATATATTTATAAATGATCTGGAAAGGGGTATGATGAGTGAGGTGATCAGATTTGTGGATGATAAAAAATTATGCAGAGTAGTTAAATCTCAAGCAGATTGTTATAAATTGCAGGAGGACCCTGCAAAACTGGAAGCTTGGACTTCCAAATGGCAGGTGAAATTTAACTTGGACAAGTACAAAATGAAGCATATAGGGAAAAATAATCCTTTCTGTAGTTACACAATGTTAGCTTCTATCTAGGAGTTACCACCCGGGAAAGAGATCTAGGCATCAGAGTGGATAATACATTGAAATTATCAGCTTAGTGTGCTATGGCGTTAAAAAAAGCAAACAGGGATTTTTAGGAAGGGAATGGCAAATAAAATGATGGATGTCATAGTGCCTCTGTATCGCTCCATGGTGAGACTTCAGATTAAATACTGTGTGCAATTCTGTTAGCCACATCTCAAAAAAGATATAGTTGCACTGTGGAAAGTGCAGAGAAGGGCAACCAAAATGATAAGAGGCATGGAATGGCTACCCTATAAGGAGAGGCTAAGGAAGTTAGGGCTGTTCAGTTTGGAGTAGCGATGTCTGAGGGGGGATATGATAGAGGTCTACAAAATCATGAAAGGACTTGAATAGGTTAGTGTAAATTGGTTATTTAATCTCTCAGATAATAGAATGACTAGGGGGAACTCCATTGGCCGGTGAGTAAGTTATGCCTGCCGGGAGGCAGGCATAACTTCTTCAGCAAAGGTAATGGGGGGGTTCTAGGTAGGGTTGGGGGGCAGGTTAGTTAGGGGAAGGGAGGGGAAGGTGCGGGGTGGGGCGGAAGGAAAGTTTCCCTCCATGGCCGTTCCGATTTCGGAGCGTCCTCGGAGGGAACGGAGATAGGCTGCGTGGCTCGGCGTGTGCAAGTTGCACAATTGTGCACCTCCTTGCGCGCACTGACCCTGGATTTTATAACATGCGCGCGGCTGCATGCGCATGTTATAAAATTGGGCGTAGATTTGTTTGCGCCGGGTTGCGCGAACAAATCTGCGCCCACATGCAGGTTTTAAAATCTGCCTCATAGTGCACAGTTAAGCTCTGGAATTCATTGCCTGTGGTCACAGCAGTTAGTGAAATTGGGTTTAAAAACATGTTTGGATAAGTTCATAGGGGAAACTCCATGAACTACTATTAATTAATAAGCAATTGTAGCTTGAGATTTATTTAATATGTGGGTACTTGCCAAGTACTTGTGACTCAGATTGATCTTTGTTGGCTTGATGGACCCTTGCTCTGACCCAGTATGGCACACTTTATGTTCTTATATGGTAACACTTCTAACCCGTATACCAAGGATGTATTGTTTGTTTTCATAACATTTTTCCTAATTGTTTGACATTAACACAATTGTCTCTTAATGGGATCATTTTACAATTCTATCTCATACATATTAAAGAAGCTGGATACTAGTAAGTCATGTCATTTCTTGAAAATTGAACCCAGAAGGCAGGAATGGAACTTAAGACTAAACTCAACATACTTTTAGGCTTTTGACCTACATTGTAGCATTTCAGCATATATTGTCCTGTCTGCAGCCTTCAATAATTCTACAAGTCTAAACAGTGTAATTTCACAGTGCAGTAATAATAGCTTCATAGGAAAATCTTTTCAAAACTCCCTAATCCTACTGTATTCTTGAAATAAAATAAATGGGAAAAAGCTGCCTATTTTGTTGACATTTATTTTCAGCAAGAAGCTGGTATGTTACCTCAATGTGTGTCAAACAACAGGTTTTGTACTTTTCTCTGGATAATTTTAAAACAAATATATAAATAATCATCTCTAGGCTATGAAGTTGATGGAATAATTTACACTGAACTATGAGACTTTCAGTCATTCACTCTCTCTCAATGTAAATGTTAGTTTTTTCTCTATTGGATACGATCTAACTGCCTCACTCTTTCTGGAACTGATTATACCAAATTCAATATGAGAGCTTCCTGTTTGGTTTCTTTGTATTAAAATCATTTTCACTTGCAGTTTTTCCTTTCTCTAGTATTTCTTCCCAAACCAGGTCACTCTCTGTTTACTTTTCCTGGCACTTTACTTTTGCAGATTATTAGTAGACCTCCTTAACAAGTCAGAGTAGCAATAACTATTTGGGAACTGATACCAAAGTTATTCTCCCTTGGATTTGTCACAAAAAAATAAACTCTGGGAAATATAATTTTTTTGATTAATGATGATTTTCTCATAATCAATATCACCCTGAATGAGGGATGATCTGTGACACTAATATGCTGGTTTAGGTTCAGTTTCTCAATACTTGACCAGTTTTCAATTATATCAATATTCAACTCTAAAAGTTGGAAAAAAAATATTGCACACATTTCAGCTTTAGTTAGAAACATAGAAACATAGAAACATAGAAATGACGGCAGAAGAAGACCAAACGGCCCATCCAGTCTGCCCAGCAAGCTTTACACGTTTTTTTCTCTCATACTTATCTGTTTCTCTTAGCTCTTGGTTCTATTTCCCTTCCACCCCCACCATTGAAATATCTAGCTTGATTAGTTAGGGGTAGTAGGGGTAGTAACCGCCGCAATAAGCAAGCTACACCCATGCTTATTTGTTTTACCCAGACTATGTTATACAGTCCTTATTGGTTGTTTTTCTTCTCCCCTGCTGTTGAAGCAGGGAGCTATGATGGAAATGCGTGATGTATCAGTCTTCTCCCATGCCGTTGAAGCAGAGAGCCATGCTGGATATGCATCGAAAGTGAAGTATCGGACACAATTGGTTTGGGGTAGTAACCGCCGTAACAAGCCAGCTACTCCCCACTTTGTGAGTGCGAACCCTTTTTTCTTCTCCCCTGCCGTGGAAGCAGAGAACTATGCTGTATATGCATTGAAGGTGAAGCATCAGGCTTATTTGGTTTGGGGTAGTAACCGCCGTAACAAGCCAGCTACTCCCCTCTTTGTGAGTGTAAATCCATTTTTCCACATTTCCTCTTGCTGTTGAAGCTTAGAGCGATGTTGGAGTCACAGTAAGCATGTGTATGTTTATTGAATAAGGGTATTGTCTCCAGGCAGTAGCCGTCATTCTGGCGAGTCACCCACTCTTCATTGGCGGCCTCTTGACTTTATGGATCCACAGTGTTTATCCCACGCCCCTTTGAAGTCCTTCACAGTTCTGGTCTTCACCACATCCTCCGGAAGGGCATTCCAGGCGTCCACCACCCTCTCCGTGAAGAAATACTTCCTGACATTGGTTCTGAATCTTCCTCCCTGGAGCTTCAAATCGTGACCCCTGGTTCTGTTGATTTTTTTCCTATGGAACAGGTTTGTCGTTGTCTTTGGATCATTAAAACCTTTCAAGTATCTGAAAGTCTGTATCATATCACCTCTGCTCCTCCTTTCCTCCAGGGTGTACATATTTAGATTCTTCAATCTCTCCTCGTACGTCATGCGATGAAGATCCTCCACCTTCTTGGTCGCCCTTCTCTGTACCGCTTCCATCTTGTCTTTGTCTTTTTGTAGATACGGTCTCCAGAACTGAACACAGTACTCCAGGTGAGGCCTCACCAAGGACCTGTACAAGGGAATAATCACTTCCCTTTTCTTACTCGATATTCCTCTCTCTATGCAGCCCAGCATTCTTCTGGCTTTTGCTATCGCCTTGTCGCATTGTTTCGCAGACTTCATATCATTAGACACTATCACCCCAAGGTCCCTCTCCTGCTCCGTGCACATCAGCTTTTCCCCCCCCATCGAATACAGTTCATTCGGATTTCCACTCCCCATATGCATGACTTTGCACTTCTTGGCATTGAATCTGAGCTGCCATATCTTCGACCACTCTTCCAGTTTCCTTAGATCCCGTCTCATTCTCTCCATTCCTTCTGGCGTGTCTACTCTGTTGCTGATCTTTGTGTCATCCGCAAAAAGACAAACCTTACCTTCTATCCCGTCCGCAATGTCGCTCACAAAGATATTGAACAGGACCGGTCCCAACACCGATCCTTGCGGTACACCACTTAAAACCGCTCTCTCTTCAGAGAAGGTTCCATTTACCATCACACATTGTCTTCTGTCCGTCAGCCAATTTGCAATCCAGGTCACCACCTCGGCCCTCACTCCTAAGCTTCTCGTTTTATTCACCAGTCTCCTGTGCGGAACCGTATCAAAAGCTTTGCTGAAATCCAAGTATATGATATCAAGCGCTCTTCCTCGATCCAATTCCTTGGTTACCCAGTCAAAAAAGTTAATCAGATTTGTCTGACAGGATCTCCCCCTGGTGAATCCATGTTGCCTCTGGTCCATCAATTCTCCGGACTGTAGATAGTTTACTATTCTCTCTTTCAGCAGTGACTCCATTACTTTTCCCACCACCGAAGTGAGGCTAACCGGTCTGTAGTTGCCAGCCTCCTCCCTGTTCCCACTCTTGTGAAGCGGGACCACCACCGCTCTTCTCCAATCACTCGGCACCACTCCCGTTTCTAGGGAACTATTGAACAGGTCACACAGCGGAGCTGCCAGAACATCTCTGAGCTCCCTCAATATCCTTGGATGAATCCCATCAGGCCCCATGGCTTTGTCCACTTTCAGGTTCTTTAGCTCTTCCCACACATTTTCTACTGTAAAAGGATTTTCATCCATTCCACTTCCCTCCAGTTTCTTGTTGTGTTCTACTCTGAGATATTTATTTATGTGTTTGTTTGTCCACTTTTGGGGCAAAGTTGCTATTTAGCCAGATAAGTAAGATAGCTGAATAAATCTGGAGAACAAAAAGTAACTTAGACAGATAGGGGTAGATTTTAAAAGGTGTGCGTAGGCGTACATGTATGCACGCTACCCGGCGCGCCACATGTACACCCGATTTTATAACATGCGCACAGGCTGGCACGTGATCCTCTGACACAGCGGCAAATGAAAGCCACTTTAGTAAAGCCCCAGGACTTACACACATCCCGGGGCTTTAAGCGCATCGCCGGGTCTTTTGAAAATAGGAGGATTTGAGCGCGTAACCTTTTTAAAATCCGGCACATAAATCTTAAAATGCTACTTATTCATCTAAATCAGAGAGCTGGATAAATCTAAAAAGTGCTCCTTATCTGGCTAAATCAGATAAGTGCTGCTACTTATCCGGACAACTCCAAACTTGTCCATCCAAATAGTGGCAAAGGCACTATTTAGCCAGATAAGTTTGAATTTAGCTGAATAAATGTGCCCAAATGAAATACCTAAATATTTTAATTTAAAATTTTAAAATAATATGCAAGTAGATTTTATACAAGTAAATTATAAATTTCACCCCCCCCCCCCCCCCCCGGAAGTCACATTTTACAAAGATAAATAAGTGTAACACCCCTTACTTCTGAGCTCCTCCAGTATAATGTCCTGCTCCATGCTGAATCCAAGGGACATATATAGTACTTCCTGCATCCTTGATTTCCTTGTATAGGCTCTGCAGCTGGGACTTCCTAGGATGTTGGCTGATGGCATTACATCCTGTCTAGATCCCTCTGCACTAGTCATTAGTGCCATATTGTTATTGTTCCTGCTTTGTATAGCCTTGCCTTGCTCTATTCCTGCTTTGTCCAGCCTTGCCTTGCTGTATTCCTGCCTTGTCTAACCTTGACTAGGCGTGCTCCTACCCTACCCTGCCTTGCTTCTCTGCTCCACTGCCTTCTCTTTGCCTTACCTTCCAGTCAGCCTTTCCTCAGACTGTTCTGTTGCTGATCTGGACTGTATTCTGACCTTGTTCTCTGCCTGCCTCGACTCCTGCCTGGACACTTACCTTGCTACTTCTCTGCCAGCCCTGACCCTTGCCTGTTCTTGATGCTGCCTGATTTCTGCTGGCCCTGACTTCAGCCTGCTTTGGTTCTGTCTCATTCCTTGCATCCCACCAGGGAAGTCCTTCTGGCTGCCAAAAACTGTGGGCTTAACCCAAGTGGAAGGGGGCAGGCCAAGCAAAAGACTTTTTCTTTAGGTATGTCAGTTGCTATTTGCTAGGTCTTGGTGATCCATGTTTGCATGCCCCAGGCTGCACCAACATAGCAGTGGCACAAGGGTTCACATCCCATGGAACATGACAGACTGCTGAGGCCGTGAGCTCAGCTAAGCTAATATGCCTACTGATATTCAGTTACTGCAGGGTTTGGTTTATAGGGTACAGCAGCAGTAAGGCCAACTTGAGCAAATCACAATCCTCCTGCAGGACCTGGCCAACCACTTGAACAACCTACAGGCCATCCGTTCTCTGACCTCAACTCCTGCTATGGTGCCATCTATATCAGCACTTCCAGCATAGTGTCCCACTCTGTGCTGCATCCAAGGGCCATGTATAGCACTTTATGCACCCTTGAGCTCCTCTTATATGCCCTGCAGCCAGGACTTCCTGAGCTATTGGCTGATAACATCACATCCTGTCTAGGTACTTTATATAAGGAAGTTCACTGAAACCTGCTGGTGCCTCAGCAACAGATACTCCTGTGCTAGCTGTCAGTGCTACATTGCTACTGTGTCTGCTTTGTCTAGCCTTGCCTTGCCATGTTTCTGCTTTGTTCAGCCTTGCCTTGCCATATTCCTGTCTTATCCAGCCTCACCTAGCCATGCTCCTGCCTTGTCCTGCCATGTCTTTCCAACAACTTTTCCTTGAACTATTTATCCATTACTGACCCATACTGTCTTCTGAATTTTTTGTTCTTTGCTTCAACCCCTGCCTGGACACCGACTTTGCCTCTTCTTGATGCTCCCTAAACTCTGCCAGCCCTGACTTCAGCCTGCCTTGTACTCTCTAACATCTCATTCCCAGCAGAGAAGTTAGCAGACCCCAGGCAGCATCAACCTAGTGATGGCCCAGAAGTTCACTTTGAAAATTGCTATAACCTATGCACATATTTGCCGAGTTTACAAGCTCCGACAAAATTATCCCCCTTTATGACATATATGGTCTTGCCGTACAGTAAAGTACTGTTTTGTATTGCATCTTGAAGGAAGCCTGAAGTGCACATAATAGACACCTCGCATTCCAGCTTGTTCTAAGTTGTCATATAAATAGAATAATTCACTGAATGTGTTTTGTGACATTAAGCATCCATTATACAAAAGCTTAAGCTGACCCATAAAAAGACTAGATTGACTGCCAGACAGTTACATCAATAGATAATGCAACTCTCTGTATATTCTACTGCTAGTGGTAGACGGGCTTTGTACAACAGTTCCAACTCTGACAGTCAATAATGTGTTACCAATTTCTTGTCAAAGGGTTTCCAGCAGCTCTGCTCCATTCAACTTTTTGTATTCATAATATAATTTAACAAGATGCTTCCAGGCATCCTTGCCAACGCAACTCTGCAGGCACCCTATTCTGTCATCACCAGCATGATCTCAGAACTTTATTACCTAGGTTAAAAGTAAATGTGCAAGTACTATAATTTCCTCTTTTTGTTCCAAGAACATCCTTTTAGAACTTCCATTTTCTGTAACAATGGACCAATTATATACAATACATCAGCTACAGGCAATTCAAGAATAAATGAGATGTTTAGTAGAAAAAATGTTTGGAATTAAAAATTCAGAAAAATTGCATTGGAAAGGTTTTAAATAATAAAAAATACATAACATTTACTGAGATTCCTGATTGAGATGCTTTGTATTTACTCATTTTATCCAGAATAGTTAATTACATTAAGTTTCTTATGTAAATCAGTATATGATTTATTTCATAAGGACAATACTCACTTGTATTTGTGTATGTGTGTGGAGAGGGGAAGAGGGGTGCTCACTAATACTCAGATCTTGAGAGCAATGTACTAAGAAAAAAATCTCCATAGGAAAAGTTCAATACTGCAAGATGGTAGATCATTTGCATAAAAAGTAAATGATTACCATAACAAGAGATCACCAACATTTTCACTAAAAACGTAACTACACTTTATTGAAGTGTAGTTACGTTTTACAGGAATTTAGGAAAACATGCATTTTACATACATAAATTAGCTATAGTAAAATGGCGAACAGATTTGCATGATATTTAGTTCATAAGTGATTTTGCATAATTTATGCAAATGATTTCATTAGTATCAAATAACATGTATAAATGTCAAAAGATGAACATTAAAAGTCACAAAAGCAATAGCATGTTGTTGTTGACATTTTTGCACATGCTATCTGTGAAACTGTTCACAGTTTAATACATCTGCCTGATTTGCCAAGCAGCCCTATAGCCTTTAGTGCCGCAATCAGTGCTGTCTTTTTAAGTAATGGGTAAAGAAGTTATTCATCAGAATTTACTTAAGGAGCGGATTGGGAGGGAACTTCCTAACCCCCTACCGTAACCTCCCTTCCCCTTCCCCTATCCTGCCCTCCTCCTATCTCTATCTTAACTACTCCAATTTTTTTGTTTTACATTTTTCTCCTGCAAAGGAACAGGAGCAAGTTGTGCATGCCAGCACCCTGCCAGCGCGCGATCCCCCGGCACAGTGGCAAATGTCTGCTATGCCAGGTGCCTCTAGCCCTGTCCCACCCTGCCCCCCCAGATCACCCCGCCCCCAGACCACCCCTGGACAGCCCCCTTTTAAAGCCCCGGCACTTACATGCGTCTCGGGGTTTATGCGCTTTGCCGGGCCCGTTTGAAAATTGGCCTGGTGCGTGTAAGGCCCAGTCACACACGTAAGCCCCAGGATTTACACATGCTGTGGTTTTAAAATCTACCCCTTATTGAACAAGGACTTAATTTCCATTAATTCAAAGGTGAATTTTAAAAGAGGTGTATACATCTGTGCTTTTTGGCCTGAGAATATCTAGCACATGCGCGTCTCCAACTGATTTTATAAACCCGCCACATACATGCACAAGTACTGATGTGCAAATATCTCACATGCAGTAAAAAAGGGACGGAATGGGGGCTGGTCATGGGCGTTCCAGAGTGTGACCAAGAAATATGTGTGTATGTAGTGAAACCAATGTGGAGCGCATCCAGTGCCATTTCTAAGCATATCTACTTCTGTTATAGATCAGTGAAAGTCTGAATAAAAATATTTTTAGCCACATATGAAGTACTTGAGGGTCTGTGTAAACATGGGGCAATGCAAGTTAAAGAACCAGAGGGATCTTGATGACCTAGATATAGATTGGGTAAACTGGTGGGATGAATTGGTTAAACTAGTCATTTCTTGCATGTTGTAAAATATCCTCACTTGTGCGTGTAATGCTGACAAATCCCAGCAGTTCACATCCATGCTTAAAATTAGGAGCAGACTTACACACACTAGCCTATTTGATAACATGTACACATACTTGCATGCAGGATATCAGATTCCTACATAAGTTGCCATGCACCTATGTATATGCATTAATGGGCACACATGCACTCGTTTTGAAGTTACCCTCCTTATGGGTTTCTAGGGGTGTGTATTCGTTTTCGCCGTATTGGCAATCTGCAACGTATATGTCCCTATTCGTTATACCCATGGGGAGGCGAAACGTATCGCGACTCCCCACAAATATAACTTATCATCCATTTCATCTGTTGTACGGCGCGCATGGGTGCTTTTCTTCGCCGCCATTTGCAATCGGAGGACGCCATTTCAGTGTATCTACTATCCTGAGCCAAAAACCAGCCCTTTCCTGTGAGTCATCAGTGACTCAACGGAAAGGGTTGGACAGGTTGGCATGGATACCGGAATGTAGCGTATCGCAATAACATTTTGTGAAATGCACTGAATGCAGCCAATCGCGCTGTCATTCAGTGCTCGGTGATGATTTTCCTGATGACCCAGCACTATATATACTTAAGCTCGTGGCATGACATGTACTTTCTTTGCAGGGGTGGTGTGGGGAGGTGGTTTCTGTGAAAGCAGGCTGCACTCAGAGCTAGTCTGAGTTCAGAAATCTCTATTGAATTGCTAGCTAGGCTAGTTAGTAGGGAAAAAATGCTATTTATTCTTTATTTGGTACAGTGCGTGTGCCAGATAGCCCTGTTTGTTTTTTAAGCAGTTTATTTAGGTGATCTGATACAGTCTCTCTGTGCCAGGGAGAGAAGCTGCTAGCAGTGCCATTTTGTTTCATTCACCCTCTGGGCTAGGCTGCAAGCAAGCATGATTTGGGTGTTGTGGCTGGGAGAGATATATTCAATTTTGCTAGAATCTCCATTGGGAAATATATTTCATCAATTTTCCTGCTGTGCCAACAATTCCAGCTTTTTTAAACTGAGTTTGTTTAATTCAACTCAGTATCTCTGTGCACTGGGCTTCAGTGGGATGGCAGTTTCGCAGACTGAACTTTATTATTGGGACAGTCTGTGCAGTGAAATCCCCAGTCTGCCTCTTTTGTGCTTACATGCAAGCTGCGTGTGTGTGCACACCACACACATTACATTAGTGCGTAGCAAGGCACTGTGACAGTGGGCAGTGGGTAGTTTAACAGACTAAACTTTATTATTGGGACAGTCTGTGCAGTGAAATCCCCAGTCTGCCTCTTTTGTGCTTACAAGCAAGCTGTGTGTGTGTGCACACCATTCACGTTACATTAGTGCATAGCAAGGCAATGAGACAGTGGGCAGCCAGTAGGCACTAGGCAGTGACATTAAATCCATAATGTCAGGAAAATCTAGATGTAGTCGAGGGATTGAGACTAGCAGAGGAGGCACTTCAAAAGGCACTAGTGCCACTCCCCCATTAAAGTTAAAAAGGGTCCTGTCACATTCTAAACTGTTTGGAAGGGTAGGCAGTTCCATCCAGACAAAAATGAAATCTGACCATGATGCATCACTATTGCCACCACCTGTTTCTGACCCTGTAGTTTTGGAGGTGAGGGAAGGGGAGGCTGAGTCATGCCAGATAAAATGTCGACACCCAAAAGCAGCAGGGGGACAGAAGTCTCGACTAACAGCGTTGACAATGTAGCGCAGTCACTGTTTGCTTCTGATTCAGATGAAGAATCATCTTGTGTGGGATTCTCATCAGAAATGGAAGAAGTAATAGCTGACGAAGCTTTAGGAGGATCAGTTAGTCCTGTCTTAGCCTCCACTTCAGTGCAGCAGGGGAGAGATGAAACTGCTAAGGAGGAGGAAGAGCAGTCAGCGCAGGCACAGAGGGTGACTGAGGCCCCTGGCATTGCTTCTCAGGGTGCACCCACTTCTTCAGCTCCAGTGCCAGTATCCACCCACAAGACTATACAGAAGGGAGGATCACAAAAGACATCTGCAATTTGGAGCCACTTTAAAGTGACGGATGACCTGTGTTTTGCTCGGTGTAATTACTGTGGCAGGGATATTAGCAGAGGCAAGCAAATGGGAAATCTATCTAATTTTGGCATGACACATCATATTAGAGATGTGAATCGTGTCCTCGATCGTCTTAACGATCAATTTTGGCTGGGAGGGGGAGGGAATCGTATCGTCACCGTTTGGGTGTTTAGAGTATCGTAAAAATCGTTAAAATCGTGAACCGGCACACTAAAACCCCCTAAAACCCACCCCCGACCCTTTAAATTAAATCCCCCACCCTCCCGAACCCCCCCCCCCCCCAAATGCCTTAAATTACCTGGGGGTCCAGCGGCGGTCCGTAGCTAAATCGGGGGAAGGGGGAGGGCAGGAAAACCGGCACACTAAAACACCCATAAAACCCACCCGACCCTTTAAATTAAATCCCCCACCCTCCCGAACCCCCCCCAAATGCCTTAAATTACCTGGGGGTCCAGCAGCGGTCCGTAGCTAAATCGGGGGGAAGGGGGAGGGCAGGAAAACCGGCACCCTAAAACCCACCCCCGACCCTTTAAATTAAATCCCCCCCCCCTCCCGACCCCCCCCCCCCCAAATGCCTTAAATTACCTGGGGGTCAAGCGGCGGTCCGGAACGGCCTCCAGCAATTGAATCGTGTTGTCTTCAGCCGGCGCCATTCTGCGCCGCCATTTTGCAAAATGGCGGCAGGAGATCGCTCCCGGACCCCCGCTGGACCCCCCGCTGGACCCCCAGGGACTTTTGGCCAGCTTGGGGGGGCCTCCTGACCCCCACAAGACTTGCCAAAAGTCCAGCGGGGGTCTGGAACGACCTCCTGCAGTCGAATCATGTTGGTCTATGGCCGCCGCCATTTTGCGCAACCATTTTGCAAAATGGCGGCGCAGAATGGCGCCGGCTGAAGACAACACGATTCAATTGCAGGAGGCCATTCCGGACCGCCGCTGGACCCCCAGGTAATTTAAGGCATTTGGGGGGGGGGTTCGGGAGGGTGGGGGATTTAATTTAAGGGTCGGGGGGTGGGTTTTAGGGGGTTTTAGTGTGCCGGTTTTCCTGCCCTCCCCCTTTCCCCGATTTACGATTTTTTGACGATAAATCGGGGGAATTGGTATTGTATCGTGGCCCTAACGATTTTTGACGATTTAAAATATATTGGACGATATTTTAAATCATCAAAAAACGATTCACATCCCTACATCATATGAAGAGGCAACACCCAACAAGAGAACTGCCATGTGGGGATGGTGGCAGTACCATTCAGGGGACCCCTTCCAAGCAGCGTAAAGTGGTTCAAAAGCAGAAGAGTCAGCCCACGCCCTCATCCCCTTCTAGCAGTCAGGTGGCAGACCAGCAACCGCCTGACATGTGGCAGAAGCGACAACCCACTATGGAGGAAATGGGGTGGAGTGCAGTAACGGTATCCCGGGGTAGAAGGCAGGCAGCCTCAAAAGTTGTAACCAGGAGCATTTGGGTAATGCTTGCCCTTGATGACCAGCCCTTGCAGTTAGTGGAGAATGTGGGTTTCAAGCGTTTTCTGAAGGTCATAGTTCCAAATTACAAAGTCCCCTCCAGAACCACATTTAGCAGAAAGGTCATCCCCAGCCTGTATAAGCAGTGTCGCAGTCGCATGCAAGTGCTACTAGCTAAGGCAGAGGGGAGAGTGCATTTTACCTGCGATATCTGGACCACCATGTATGCTGCATACTCTTACCTCTCCCTGACAGCACACTGGTGGGATCTGGCTGAGGCAGGGGCAGCCAGCAGCTCTATTACTGAACAAGTATCAGGGTGGAGGTGGGCTTTACTGTACACCAACCTGACGGACCAGGCCCATACCGCAGCCAACATTCTAGCATTCATCAGACAGATGCTGGAGGGCTGGCAACTACACCAGTGAGACAGGAAAACTCAGGCAGGTTTCTTTGTCACAGACAATGTTGCAAACATGGTTAAGGCAATAAACGACGGGCACTTTAATAACATCCAATGTTTTGCACACACTCTGCACCTGGTAGTGAAGTCATCTCTGGGGTTGGATTCCAATGACAAAGAGAATGAATACCTGCATAGGTTAATACGGAAGTGCAGAACATAGCAGCGCACTTCCTCAGAAGTGTGAAGGTGGGGCAGGTTCTCCGACAAAACAGAATGATTTGGAGATGCCTCACAAGCGTCTCATTCAAGACATTGCCTCCCAGTGGAATTCTACCTTTATGATGCTCGAGAGGTTAGTGGAGCTACAGACATCCCTTCATGAACTTTCTGGTACAATGGACATAGGTGTGCAGAATCCCCTAGGGCATCATGATTGGTTAGTCATGAGTCAGCTGGTAAAAATCCTGCAGCCCTTCAAGGATGTCACAAAGGAGCTGAGTTCCAGAAGTGCCACCTTGGCTTACATCATCCCTATAGTTAATCTCCTGGATGAACATTTGGAGACCTTTAAACAGGAAGAGGGAATGACAGTTGAGGTACTGCATTGTCTGGACGTTTTACAACAGCAGGTGGAAGAGAGATTAAGGCCTTTAACAGAACAGAACACATAGATGCTCGCCACAGTCTGTGATCCCTGTGTGAAAGGGAAACTTGCCCTACAGTACGATTGTCTCTTATTGGTGAAGAACCTGCTGTTAGCAAAAGTCTGTGAACAGGAGCACCATAAGCAGAGACAGAGTAGGGATGAAGCAGAGGTGGAAACTGCGGGCACTTCAGAGAGTTGTGCTGCTAGCCCAAGCAGGAGCAGAACTCTGTCAGTGACAGATAGTATCTCCTCCTCCAATTCAGAAAGCCAAAGGCATGTTGCCCATAAAGATTCATCTGTTGTGTGATGGGCGAGAAAGAAAGCATATGGCATGAGTGACTCTCAGCCCACCCAAGCAAAGGAGACACTAGCACAGCTGTCAGTGACACTGTATCTCTCAGAGCTGACAGAGAACATGCAGACAGATCCACTGGCGTATTGGGCTCACAAGTTCACTGTCTGGCCACACCTGGCCAAAGTGGCTCAGTGATATCTGTCATGTCAATTAACCAGTGTGCCCAGTGAACGTGTCTTTTCAATGACAGGGGATATCATGAGCCCTCACCGCTCAAGGCTGGCACCAGAGTTGATGGAAATGGTAGTGTTTTTGAAAGTAAACCTGCCCTTTCTTGGGTTTCCAAATTTTCGCTGTGAATGGCAAGATGAATAAAAGCAATTGAAAGCCTTGCAGCAGCTCCAAATGCCTCCTATGCTCCAGATAATATAAGCACTGCAGCAAATGTATCTGACCTGAAACACTGTGCCTGACCATCCACTGTCCAGGCCTTATGTCCCTAGGTAGGATTCACCTTTGTCCTTGACTGCTTTGCTGTTCGTCTAGGCCTTATGTCCCTACGTGATATTGACCTCTGTCCTCGACTGCTGTGCCTGTTCGTCCAGACCTTATGTCCCTACAAGGGTTTGACCTCAATTGTTTTGCCTGTGCGGCCAGACCTTATGTCCCTACATGGGATTGACTATGTCCTCGATTGCTGTGCCTGTCCGTCCAGGCCTTATGTCCGTAGGTGCGATTGACTCTGTCCTCGATTGCTGTGCCTGTCTGTGCAGGCATTATGTCCCTATGTGGGCTTGACCTCTGTCCTCGATTGCTGTGTCAGTTCGTCCAGGCTTTATGTCCCTACGTGAGATTGACTCTGCCCTCGATTGCTGTGCCTGTCCATCCAGGCCTTATGTTCCTACAATGGTTTGACCTCAATTGCTCTGCCTGTACGTCCAGGCCTTATGTCCCTACGTGGTATTGACCTCTGTCCTCGACGGCTCTGCCTGTTCATCCAGGCCTTATGTTCCTACGTTGTATTGACCTCTGCCCTTGATTACTGTGCCTGTCCAACCAGGCATTATGTCCCTACAAGGGTTTGACCTTGATTGATTTGCCTGTCCATCTAGGCCTTATGTCCCTATGTGGGATTGACCTCGATTGCTTTCCCTGTTCGTCCAGGCCTTATTTACCTAGGTGGGATTCACCTCTGTCCTCGACTGCTGTGCCTGTTCATCCAGGCCTTATGTCCCTACGTGGTATTGACCTCTGTCCTCAACTGCTGTGCTTGTTCATCCATGCCCTATTTCCCTACGTGGGATTGACTCTGTCCTCGATTGCTGTTCCTGTCCATCCAGGCCTTATGTCCCTACAAAGGTTTGACCTCGATTGCTTTGCCTGTTTATCTGGGCCTTATATCACTAGGTGGGATTAACTCTGTCCTCAACTGCTGTGCCTGTTCATCCAGGTCTTATGTTGCTACGTGGGATTGACTCTGTCCTCGATTGCTGTGCCTGTCCGTCCAGGCCTTATGTCCCTACAAGGGTTTGACCTCAATTGCTTTGCCTGTTCATCCAGGCCTTATGTCCCTAGATGGGATTGACTCTGTCCTCGATTGCTGTGCCTGTCCATCCAGGCATTATGTCCCTAGGAGGGATTGACTCCGTCCTGTATTGCTGTGCCTGTTCATCCAAACCTTATATCCCTATGTGGAATTGACTCTGTCCTCGATTGCTGTGCCTGTCCATCCAGGCTATATGTCCCTACAAGGGTTTGACCGCGATTGCTTTGCCTGTTCATCCAGGCCTTATGTCCCTATGTGGGATTGACTCTGTCCTGTATTGCTTTGCCTGTTCATCCAGGCCTTATGTCCCTAGGTAGGATTCATCTCCGTCTTCAACTGCTTTGCCTGTTCATTCAGGCCTTATGTCCCTATGTTGTATTGACCTCTGTCCTCGACTGCTGTGCCTGTTCATCCAGGCCTTATGTCCCTATGTTGTATTGACCTCTGTCCTTGACTGCTGTGCCTGTTCATCCAGGCCTTATGTCCCTACAAGGGTTTTACCTTAATTGCTTTGCCTGTCCGACCAGGCCTTATGTCCCTAGGTGGGATTCACCTCTGTCCTCGACTGCTTTGCCTGTTCGTCCAGGCCTTTTGTCCCTATGTGATATTGACCTCTGTCCTCAACTGCTGTGCCTGTTCATCCAGGCCTTATGTCCCTACAAGGGTTTTACCTTAATTGCTTTGCCTGTCCGACCAGGCCTTATGTCCCTAGGTGGGATTCACCTCTGTCCTCGACTGCTGTGCCTGTTCATCCAGGCCTTATGTCCCTACGTGGGATTGACCTTGATTGCTTTTCCTGTTCGTCCAGGCCTTATGTCACTATGTGGGATTCACCTCTGTCATCGACTGCTGTGCCTGTCTGTCCAGGCCTTATGTCCCTACAAGGGTTTGACCTTGATTGTTTTGCCTGTTCGTCCAGTTCTTATGTTCCTATGTGGGATTCACCTCTGTCGTCGACTGCTGTGCCTGTTCGTCCAGGCCTTATGTCCAGTCCTAATGGCTGAACCTTTGTTGCAAAGGGAAACCTTAGTCTCTGGCAATTCAAACTAGTAATCCTTTACAGCAAGGATCCTTAAATAAAACAAACATTTTTCTTTAGTTTCAGGGCAGAGAAGAGAACTTCCTCCGTCTTGCTTATGAAGTTGTGATCTCTTTGCAAATACTTAAATCCTAACAATTTGTACCATTATACACTCTATGGGCCAACCCATTCCAGGGAGCCCTTTCCTGCTGAAAGGAATGGGAACTCTCCCCGTTGTTGCAGCCTATCTCTTACCACCTGTTGATCCACGTTCAGAGCAAGAAAAGATCTTCAAGGTACTTAGACTGTAGCAAACACAACATAGTGAGACCATGCTCACAGTGAGACCCTGCTCCAGGTCGCCACGCTTTGAAGGCTCATGCTCCACTCTAGGGGCCAACCCATTCCGGGGAGCCCTTCCCGGCTCAAAGGAAAGGGAACTCTCCCCGGGTGTAGCCAGCCTGTATCTACACTCTGACCCATGTTGAACTGCTGTTTACATGGTAACCTCCTCCACCTCGGCCTTGAAAATTATCTTTTGTATATCTGCTAACTCTACCAGATTTTAAAAGACCAGCGATAGCTCACTAGACACCAATGGAAACACCCCACTCTAGGGGTGAACCGATTCTAGGAAGCCCTTTCCTGCAGAAAGGAAAGGGAACTCTCCCTGGGTGTAACCAGCCTGTATCTACCCTCTGCCTCTGTGCCTTGTTGCCATACACCAGATGACTCACTCAACTCCTTGTGGTGTTCTGGCCACTATCATGGTTGCTCAGTGTGTTGGTGTTAGTCTTTCTTCTTGCTCTGTTCCTCCTTCATTGTGCTGTAGGATGTTGATGCCACTTGTCTTGCCGCTTTGCCTGTCAAGCTGCGTTCGAGGGTTCATGCATCTCTTATCGCTGCTGCTCTTGCTGCTCTTGCTGCTGCTTTGCGCCTCTATTAAAGCACTCTTCTTGCCACTCCTGGTACCCCTTTGCCCCTTTAAAGTACCTTAGGCTATTCATGTCACTTTGGTGCCACTTTGCCATAGTCTAAGTACCTTGGAGCTGTTTTGTTGTTCTGATGATTGCTCCCCAGAAGTTTCATCAAAATTGATAATAAAACCCCAATTATGCAGCCAAAAATAGGCTGCAAATACTTCCCCTATTGACTTTAATGGGAACCGGAAAACGAATGCACATATCAACGTATCAGGGCACACTGAACGAATGCAACGTATCTGGGCCGACGAATACATATCCCGAATCCAACGAATACTTTCTGGCTGCACATCCCTTTGTGTTTCCATATGTACATGAAGATGTATAATATTCTCATAATATGAAAATGAATTGCAAGTGAAATATTGATTTTCCAGTCAATTCGTTAAGAAGTTTGAGAGTTTCTAATGTTTTGTAGGGATGTGCACACCAAAACATTGTTTTAGTTTGTTTTTTCATTTAGTTATTTTTCTTCATTTTTTGTTTTGTTTTATGTTTACTTCATTTCATTTAGATGAAATGAAAGAAACATAAACTGAAAGAAAAAGAAATAGGAAAAAAAAGGATAAATCTACCCCTAATTCTACAGTAAAAAAGAAAAAAAATACTCACACTCCCCTTAGGTGGTAGTTTCCCTTCTATGGGGTTGTACCAGTCCAAATGGGGCAAGAACAATCCCCAATCACTCTTGCTCCATTGGGCCTCAGTTTCAAAATAGCACCAGCTGACTCTGCGGTTGATGGTTTTGTACAGCCTTACAGCAAAATGGCACCATCTTCAGATCCCTGAGGTCAGGAACATTCTGTTTTAATACAGTAAGACCATGATCATAAAACATAATGAGACTGTTCTCAGGGCTAATTGCCAGGATTTTGGAGTGTTGTACAGGAGTAAACTAGCGAGGACCAGAAAAGCTAGGGTTCAAATTCCACTGATGCTCTTTACATTCTACTACCTCAGGTACAAACTTAGGTTTATTTACTAAGCCTCAATATTTTCCTCTCTGGGGAAAATGCCATGGGATTTACTGAGCACTGGTACTGGGTACCACATTTTACTGAATCCCATCTGTATTTTTTCAGATGGCAAAATACAAGCAGGAAAAATACCATTGCTTAGAGGAACTTACTTGCCAGCAGGCGATTGTGGCCCCAGAGCCCAGGGATGCCATCTTTTAAATACTTTCATTTCCTGAATGTAATCCACTTTGAAGTGTCAAAAAGCGGAATATAAAATAAATAAATTATAAATTATAAAGGTCCCAAGTAGTCTGAATATGCTTCCTTCTTGTTTTATAAAAAACCCCTGAGAAACACACCATCTTACCACTCTGCCACTCTTTCAGACAGCTCCAGTAGTAAAAATAATAAAATTCTGTCAGGGTCCCATTACTTGTGTCTCCGCTCTTCCGTATCCTACCCCCTTTTTTCAAAAAAACTATTTCCTCACACCTGGACCTCCTGCTGCCCAATCTCCCAGTGCTTCCCAGGCCAGTACTTTCTGTTCCATGTTTGTCTAGTGGAGCTCAAAGGCCCCCTACTGCTCTAGCATAGTGCTTACCATTTTTAAAATGGCACAGTTGATTGTGCCATGTGATAGGATCTTAGGACTCAGATGAGGCTACTCAAACTGGGGGGTTACACAAGAACAAAAGTCTCCTGGAGAGACTGCAAGAGGCAAATGTCAGAGGGCAAGAAGCATGCTGAGTAATGCAGTACCTTGACTGAATGGAATGAGGAAAACACAAGGTCTACAATCCATAATAAGTAGATTCAGTGAGTCTGCTGCTGGAATCAGTATGAGCTGGTGTATAGTAAGGAAAGAGTAGCTTTGGTTATTATAACTCATTCAGAATTCAGTCGCTTGAGTAAATTCTGGTGGTAAAGTGAAGGGCCATATTAAACTAACTTTAGAAAAATTACATTTGTTCCCATCGAGTTTCAAATGTTGTTATTTTTAACTTAAAGGTCATGAATGATATAGGCTTTTCTTACCTTAAGAAAAGTTTAGTAAACAATAAATCAAGACCCATCTCCTTCAAAAGAAATAAACAGGGTCATTTTTGAATTTGTGACAGGACCTTATCGTGCGCGTGACGTCCCTAATTTGCGCAATAAATATTGCAACGGAAATGTGTATGCAAATTATACATTGAGTATGCAAGTGGGAGGAGAGTGGGAGATGTTAATGCAAAGTAGGGGCTTCTACCACCAAATACATTACATTAACACGCAATAACGTAAGATTTAATGGCAGAAATAAATACACCTTTTTTGGGGGCAGTACGAGCAAAAAAAATGTTTTTATCACAAGGGCATGGCTATTAGCGCTCTTCACGTCTATTATCACATGCGATAATTTCAGGCCTAAAGCAAAAACAGCTACAACTCCCTCCTGGGCCATTAAAAATATCTGTACCTACCTGGCTTGCCTTCCTAGACCCATTATGTTTGTGGTAAGTGTATTTGTGAGGAGATACTTGATGCTTGAGGAGGATTGCCACAGCCAACAAAAAGAAGGAAAAGAAGAAGAAAAACAACAACAACTGCAACAACAACTACCAGAACCGGCAGGGGACATTCCCACCCCTCCTAGCAAAGTCCCTACACTGAAGCCTGAACCATTGATCTGCAGGGAGAGCATCAGGGCCCACAATTGCTCTTGCCACAGAGGCGGCCATGGCACAAGAGATATACGGAGCGCATCTTTTCTCCACAAACTTATTTGTTGAACATGCCAGAAGAATATGTGTTAAGAAAATATTGCCTCAGCTCTCGGGCTATCCTGGAATAATATGAGGAAATATGAGGGGATCTGGATTTGGTCATGGAACGGTCTCATGCTATACTTGGCCTTACCAAACTAATGGCCACCCTGCATTTCCTGGCATCTGCCTTCTTTCAAACTATGTAGGGGTCATGGTGGCATGGCCCAGAGTACTTTTTCATGCTGTCTGGGCCAGGTCATAGAAGCAGTATCCAACTGCATTGAGTGCTACATAGTATTCCCTTGGGATAGGCAGGACTTGATGGATATCAAGAGAGGCTTTTAAGCCATTGCACAGTTTCCCAAAGTAGTGGGTGCTAGGGATGTGAATCGTTTTTCTGACGAAAATATCGGACAATATTTTCAAACTCATCAAAATTTTTTTGGGGGGGGGCCCGAAACAGAGAGGAAAACCCCACAAAAATGTTCATGGGGTTTTCTTATCATTTTGGGGGGGTGGGGCGGGAAGAAAGTGCACACTGAAAAATAACCCCCAAACCCACCCCGATCATTTAAATCGAATTGTTTTGAATTATTTCAAATCCCCCACCCTCCCAACCCCCCAAAAACTTTTTTAAAGTACCTGGTGGTCCAGCAGGGGTCCCGGGAGCGATCTGTCACTCTCGGGCCGTCGGCTGCTACTAATCAAAATGGCGCCGATGGCCCTTTGTCCTTACCATGTGAGAGGGGCTATCGGTGCCATTGGCTGTCCCCTGTCACATGGTAGGAGCAATTGATGGCACCGGGCCATCTTTAAAAATGTCAAATTGGCAACTCCATATGTAAATATACAATTTCTTAGAAGAGTCCCCTGACATGGACCCCATGTTTCGCCAGTCCGGCTGCGTCAGGAGGAACAAAATTTAATGCCACCAACCGGTGTTCCATGTTAAATTCTTATTCCATGCTATTGGTGCTCCCTGTGAATGAATATAGCATGGAACACCGGTTGGTGGCATTAAATTTTGTCCCTCCCGATGCAGCCGGACTGGCGAAACACAGGGTCCATGTCGGGGGACTCTTCTTCTAAGAAATTGTATATTTACATGTGGAGTTGCCAATTTGAAATAATACAATAAATAATTTTGACTGATCAACAAAAAACTCTCTCTGCACTTGTCGTGTGTAAATCAATACTGTTAAGTGCAGTATTTGCTCCAGTAATAGTACTTCTGGCTCATAGTAAGACACATGCTTCTTCCTCTATTTACTCTCTGGCTGGGACATTGGGGGGGGGGGGGGGCTATGTGGAACATTACATTACAGCATTGTTTAAAAGGCTATTAGGTGTATACACCAGTGACATAGCCAGAACTGATATTTTGAGAGAGCACAAGGTTAACATGGGTAGGCACGCAAGTCTGAGACCTACTAGTTATATTCCTATTGATAAATAATGCCATATACTGCATCCTAAAATGTCTTTCTAAGTAGTTTGCAACAGCTATTATATATCATGCGAGAAACTTTAAAATATTTTACCTCAATGATTTCAAACACTTACCAGCAATAAAAATTCCTATATAAATCTGTATTAATATGTTTTATGTTTTTTGCAGTTTATAAATGCATAAGTATATCATGTAAAAAACAAACAAGCAGATATAACCAAACATGCAATAAAACAAAAATGTACGTATTCTTTCATGAATCCTCTTTGCAGAAAGCCAGAAATCATCATAACTGCAATAAAATAGCATTAATCATCAGAACAGGAACAGAACAGAGCTAGAACAATTCACATTACAACCAACACACACACACACACCAAAAAAATTCAAATGGTTGGTGTCACCTCACTAAGAAATATTCCTTCATTGCTAAATACCTGCAAAAAAGGAGACATCTAGAACCTTACCATACCATACAGTTACAGCATTGACTCTCAGGAATCAAATAACAGTAATTTATGAAAAAGCAGCAAGGTGAATAATACACCAGGTCCTAGAACATCACCTACTGGAATAACAGAATAAGCTGTACTACTACAGAGAAACCTCATGTGAGCAGAAATACTGTACTTCAGTCACACACACACAGGCAAAACAGAGACTACCCTTACCTAATACAGAAATAAGAGACTACAAATCAGAAACAGAAACATGCAGCAAAACAAAAAATAGAAAGCCTAAGAAACTAGACTCTGAACAGTGGAATACTGAAGAAAGAGCAAAATAGAAAAATATAAGAAATGCACATTCTCAAAGATGGCATATTCCCATTGCTAAAATCTCAAAATATATATATATATATTTTTTAATCTTTGTTGTCTGATCTTTCTATTTTTCTAATCAGTTGGTCCCGGTCTCTTTTTTCCCACTATTCCCTTGTCGGTCATTTCCTAATTCCTTTTTACCTGTACATACCAGGATCAGTCCAGACTGCTGGGTTTACCTCCCTTCCAGCAGATGGAGTCAGAGAGAAAACTGAAAAGCACCACCCATATAACCCGGGGTGCCACCTGCGATCCCTCAGTATTTTCTCTGACTCCAGCAGATTGAGAGGTATACCCTGCGGTCCTGATCTCGGTTTCCTTGGGGCTCTGCCCCACCAGGTTTGATTACCTCCAAAAAAAAAAAAGCTACAATACAGCTTCAGAGCCTGTGACTTGGTCATTAAAAAAAACAGCAATTTATTTTTCTGATGAAGATAAGGATCTACGGAGGTTGGATGTCCGTAGGGTCCTATTGCGATACTTGAAGGTTACTAATCCGTTTCGATTGTCGGATCACCTCTTCGTTTTGTGGAGCGGTCCTAAGAAAGGGGCTCAAGCCTTTAAGACTACTATCGCCTGATGGTTGAAGGACGCATTGCTTCCGCTTACATATGTTGCGGGCGCCCAGTGCCGGAAGGTCTTAAGGTACATTCTCTTCGGTCTCAGGTGGCTTCATGGGCAGAAAGCCAGTGTGTCTCGCTGCAAGAGATTTGTCGGGCAGCTACGTGGAAATCCTTGCACACGTTTGCTAAACATTACCGGTTGGATGTGAGGGATCTGAGGATGGATTCCTTTGGCGGTAGAGTGCTTCGCGTGGGACTCTCCAGGTCCCACCCCATTTAGGGCAGCTTGGGTACATCCCAGCAGTCTGGACTGATCCTGGTACGTACAGGGAAAGGAAAATTAGTTCTTACCTGTTAATTTTCGTTCCTGTAGTACCAAGGATCAGTTCAGATGCCCGCCCGTACACAGGAGAGTCCAATCAGCTGTTCATAATTTCTTGACAGGTTGTACTGCAAATTTGTTTCTTACCTTGAGAGACCTACATTGTTATTCTTATGAGTTCATGTTGCTTCATTTATTGAGCAGGTTTAGTTTTAACTTGATCTAGTCACTGGTTGCAAAAGTGTATTTAAGTTTTTCTCTTACACAAGATTTTTCTGTAGCAATGGTTTTTCATTCTGCTTTGTTATCAATAATACTGAGGGATCGCAGGTGGCACCCCAGGTTATATGGGTGGTGCTTTTCAGTTTTCTCTCTGACTCCATCTGCTGGAAGGGAGGCATAACCCAGCAGTCTGGACTGATCCTTAGTACTACAGGAACGAAAATTAACAGGTAAGAACTAATTTTCCTTTAGGGTACCTCTTCTTGTTCTGTTTCTTTTCCTTCTGTCTTCTTCCCTTCCTCCCTTCCTCCCTCACAAACACTCACACAGACTCAAGCTTTCTGTCACAGATTCCCTCACACATACAAGCTCTCACTCTCATATGCTCTCCCTCCCAAGGTCTCACTCGCACATTTTCTACACACAGACAGACAGACACACACACACACACACACACACACACACACTCATACACACACACAAGCTTTCACTCTAGTACACTCCCACTCTAGTTAAAAAGATTTTTTTTCTTTGCAGGCATATGCAACATCAAGCAAGAAGAAGCTGAGGCTAGAAGAGCATGTGCTGCTGCCTACTGCCACTGTTAGCTCTATTCCTATGGTACAGAGGCAGGAGAAGGCAGAATCAGTGGAGGGTGGCATTAGCACTGGCAGTAGAGGAACATGGGCAGTACTAGAAGTGGAGCAGACAAATGAAGCATAGTGTTCTTCCCTCATGCCTCCTAAGCAATATTTGAGGAATGTTCTGCAAGAAACTACTGATTCAGATGAATCATTTCAGGTCTTCTTAGAATCAGAGGTGACAGAACAGCTAGTACTTGTGGAGAACTTGGTGGTGGTGGTGGTGGTGGTGGTGATGGGGAGGGGGGGGGGGGGCGGGGTCTAGTTACCAGTGTGCTATCATTTATATAGCAGGTAGAACTGTAGAAATCAACACTTTCAGGGCAATAAGGAAGCACCTCCTCCTCCCAGGAGGGCTTACATGATGCCCCTTGGCCTTTTTCATCTCAGTACACCCTCAACCCCAGCACTTTTTGTGCCAATTTGTTTCATTCTTGATGTCTTGAAGTACCCTTCCCTCTCTGCTGGTGTCTGCCTTCAAATTTCATTAAACATGAATTGAAAACCCCAATTTTGGAACTCTGCATGTTACACTGTTTCTTCCACTA
Source organism: Rhinatrema bivittatum (assembly GCF_901001135.1). Lineage (NCBI taxonomy): Eukaryota > Metazoa > Chordata > Amphibia > Gymnophiona > Rhinatrematidae > Rhinatrema > Rhinatrema bivittatum. The sequence continues at coordinate 162,730,034 of NC_042619.1, forward strand.
ACTTTAATGGGAAACAATTATCATAAACAAATGATTTTCTTTTTTTTTTTTTAAACAAAGAAAATGAATTCTGAAGGTATATGAAATAAATTAACAAACCAAAACCATTTTTTTCCTGGGTACATCACTCTAACCTAGGGAAAGATGTTCAATGAGAGCTTTTTAGGGAAGAACTCAGAAAATGATCTGGCTTGTACTGAGTGAGGCAATCTTTTAGTCAGGCAAGGCTTTGGACATTCAAAGATTTCAAAGTAAGTCAAAGGGCCAGTATTCAACTAAAAGGAAGTTTTTGCAGAACTGGACCAATTAACCTCAGAAAGACAGAACACAAGACACAGCATTTTATACAAGTTAGAAGCATTTTATTAATTTAATTTTTTTGACACAATGCTACATGGAGTGCATTATTTTATTTATTTATTTAAAATATTTTCTATACCATCGTTAAGCTAGATGCCATCACAACGGTTCACAATAAGGCACATAATTTCATGTTGCTTAAATGTGTTAAATTATATCAACTAAACAGGTGTCATCAAATACTGTAACATAGTTTTATATTAAATATTACTTAGTGGGTGTGATAACTCATGTTTACTTCTATCTATATCAGCTATAAGATAAATTAATACTTAAATCTAGTCCTATGTTGTTGAAATATAATAAATATAATAAAAATTGTTGAAATATTGCAGCAGTTTGAGATAAACACATACATGACCAGATTAGGAGTACTAATATACGGCTTCTAAACCTCTGTGATATGAAATTCCAAATTTAATTTTGCCTCTAAAAGGACTCCCTGACTACAGATCTTAATTTTTACTCACAACGAGACACTCTTTCAGGATATTTTAACATTTTCTAACAGGCTCAGGGACCTTCCCACAATCAATATCTCAGTTTTGTTGGGGTTTAGTTTTCATTTATTCTCTGAGACCCATTTCCAAACTTCTATGAGACAATCATTAATCTTTTGGAAGGTGACCTGTCAGTTCCTAATGACACAAAAACCTGAATGTCATTGGCATAAATATAGTGCTGCAGGCCAGATATTTATATGGCATCAGTTAATCTCAGGTAAATGCTGAATAAGATTGGGAATGGACTGAGCCTGTGGTACCTCATCTGCCATGGACTTAATTAACAAAAATAAGAAAAATAAGAAATGCCACAGTAGTTCAGATCAAAGGTCCATCAAGCTCAGTTTCCTGAGGATAAATTGTTGAGGACAAATCCCCCTACACCACTTATGTCTTACCCATTAAGAAATAAATAATGGTAAGTCTATGCCCTTGACACTGATACTCTTTTCAATGGGGCTGAAGGCAGAAAAAATGTTAAGAAGTATTTGAAGGAATTGCTTTTTTCCATGTAGCGCTTTAAGGAGATAACATAGGGACGCAAGACCAGCAGCCCACTCCCCTTGAAACCCCCCCCCCCCCCCCCGTACAAAAACACAGAAACATCAATATGGTATTAAAATAAGGCCGCAGTTTATTAAAAAACACAACCCGAGCCCAAAACTTATACATAATGCCAAAACTTAATTCCCTCCCCCCTCCTCCATCGTGCCCCTCTTCGCTTACCACCTCGTCCCAATGGTAAGCCTACTTCAGCACTCTCTCCATCTGTTACCCAGCCACGGCACCAGCGAGGGTAAGCGTGTGGCCTGAGCATCGCCCCTCCCCCCACCCTTGCTCTTTAGGCCTTTCCGTGTAGCAGCCCCAAACTAAATGAGCATTCCCCACCCACCACCCCCAATGTCCTTCACAATCCAATACAATACATTACAACTTGGGTTTTTCACTTCCACTGCGACGCACAACATTCCAAACATCAATAAACCCTCTTCACAATGTAATTATAGGGAGGGAGGGAGGGAAAGCAGTCACCTGCCACTTGCTACGCTGTTGATACCCAACTGCCCAGCTTCACACCAAAACTTCTATTTACTTTCATGGTAACCAATGGCAATGCAGCAATTTCAAATTGCTACCATTGCCATTGGCCACCTCACTCCCCCCCTTCCCCCACCCTGCCTACGCTAACTGCTACTTGTGCCAATGTTATATTCGGCAGCCTGAGACTGGCTCAGTCTGCTTTCTCTAACATAGGGTCACAAGACCAGCAGCCTGCTCCCCTTGAAACCCCCCCCCCCCCCCTCTCTCCCTGTACAAAAACACAGAAACATCAATATGGTATTAAAATAAGGCCGCAGTTTATTATAAAACACAACCCGAGCCCACAACTTATACATAATGCCAAAACGTAATTTCCCCCCCCCTCCTCCATCGTTCCCCTCTTCGCTTACCACCTCTTCCCAATGGTAAGCCTACTTCACCACTCTTCCCATCTCTTACCCTGCCACAGCACCAGTGAGGGTAAGCATGTGGCCTGAGCATCGCCTCCCCCCCCCCCCTTTGCTCTTTAGGCCTTCCCGTGTAGCAGCCCCAAACTACACGAGCATTCCCCCCCTCTGCAATGTCCTTCACAATCCAATACAATACATTATAGGGATGTGCAGAGCAAAATTTTATGTTCATATTTTTTATGTCCGAAAGGGGGTCCCACTTGCGGCCAATATGGACATAAAAAAAATCCAATGAGTTGGGTATATGTACATATGTGCAAAAAAAAAATTTAAACCCCCTCACCCTCCTTAATCCCCCCCCCAGACTTACCACAACTCCCTGGTGATCGAGCGAGGAGTGAGGACGTCATTTCTGCAATCCTTGGCGAGAAGCATGTGACGTCGGTGGCACGTCGAGTGACGCGGCGTCACGTGATTCCCGGCTCGTTCGCGCCGGACGGCTCGTTCGGCCCAAAAAGAACTTTTGGCCAGCTTGGGGGGGCCTCCTGACCCCCCCAAGCTGGCCAAAAGTTCTTTTTGGGCCGAACGAGCCGTCCGGCGCGAACGAGCCGGGAATCACGTGACGCCGACGTCACGTGATTCCCGGCAAGTTCGCGCCGGACGGCTCGTTCGGCCCAAAAAGAACTTTTGGCCAGCTTGGGGGGGCCTCCTGACCCCCTCAAGCTGGCCAAAAGTTCTTTTTGGGCCGAACGAGCCGTCCGGCGCGAACTTGCCGGGAATCACGTGACGTCGCGTCTGAGTGACGCGGCGCCACGTGATTCCCGGCGAGTTCGCGCCGGACGGCTCGTTCGGCCCAAAAAGAACTTTTGGCCAGCTTGGGGGGGTCAGGAGGCCCCCCCAAGCTGGCCAAAAGTTCTTTTTGGGCCGAACGAGCCGTCCGGCGCGAACTTGCCGGGAATCACGTGACGCCGGCGTCACTCGACGTGCCGCCGACGTCACATGCTTCTCGGCAAGGATTGCAGAAATGGCGTCCTCACTCCTCGCTCCATCACCAGGGAGTTGTGGTAAGTCGGGGGGGGGATTAAGGAGGGTGAGGGGGTTTATATTTTTATTTTGGCTCAACAATCGCGATTTCCCACATATCGAACATATCTATGTTCGATATGTGGGAAATCCGATCGTTTATGTCGAATCAATTTTTTAAGTAAAAAAAAAATATGAGTTGCATTTTACTAATGCGGTCAATCCGAATGCACACCCCTAATACATTACAACTTAGGGCTCGGGTTTTCCGCCACAAACAAAGGCAACCGTTTTGCTGTTGTTCCCCCACTGCGGCCATCTGCTGTTACATTTGTTGCTCAAATCTTTCCTCCAGGGCATTATTAAATAAATCTATGCCGATGTCCGAAAGATGAACCCCATCACCAAGAAATAATCTCCCCAACATCTCCCACGACCATTTGTGTCTCACCCAAAAACCGCCCTGTTGAACTAACTATTTTCCTATTTAGCGATTCAATTTTTTAATGCCGTTCCGCCATAAGGGATCATTACAGTGTCTAATCCGAAGTATAACATCGGACCAACCTACTTTCGTACCCAGCATGCTGTTTATAATAGTTGCCAAATCTTTACGCATATTAGCTACTAATTCCCTGCAGGTAATTTTACCGATGTCATTTCCCCCCCAAGCAACTTTGGAACACCCCATATTTGTATTTTGCCATGGAGAAAAGCAAGCAACTCCCCTCATCGCATGCTCCTTTTGCCGAACCAGCGCATGATCCACTTGCTGGTGTCTAAGTTGCTGGTGTCTAAGTTGCTGGTGTCTAAGTTCAAGTGTTCGCCATAAGGCCTCTTCATAGCTCTCTGCTGTGCACGATGGACAAAAGAATGACCCATGACCCAGGAACATTCTTGGTTAGATGCCACCCTTTCCGTGTCTGCAAGGCACAGAATTGCATTAGCCAAAATGCGCAGAATCCCTTCACTCCCTTCTCTCACGATGGACTACTTCCGCACGTAAGTCCAAAATATCTCTGACTTCCAACGTCCAAGCGCCTGAATCCATCGCGCCGACTACCCCAACCCTGCAGCTGTCATCACCGTTCCTATCCTAAATGAATGTGGTGAATACCTCCCCACCTCCCACCCTAAACTTTCAACCGCCCATTGCAACACACGAGAAAACTAGTAAATGGTTAATGGTAAACCATCCTCGTGAACCAAGAAGTGGCCACCCCCCCCAATTTTTTGGCCGTACCCGTGCAAAAGCTTGAGCGGTCCTCACTGGACATGCAAGCTCATCATGGGCTCGCACCAAGGAAATCCAAGCTCCTTTTACTTTTTGGTCTGTCTTGGATTTCCTAATGCGCATTGTGACTCAGTGCTCATAAACCCACACATCCTGAGCCATCAATCCCGATCCATCTCTGCATGCCATAGATCTGGCAACCAATTTGCTGATCCTTAAAGCTCCAGAAAACACCAAAGAATATGCTAGTCTGAACAACAATACTTCGTATCCCGACCAACACACTACTGCCAAATGATCAGCTATTCTTAACAAGTCTGCATACCGTATTGGCCTCCTCTTATCCTTATATACTGCATACTCTCTACTCCAGCCTTCTAATATCTTCCTCACTAAAAAACTTCTAGTCGGATTTCCCCAACCCCTCAATTTCTTAAAAATCTCGAAACCCATTAATTGACCCAGTACCGATGCCAATGAGTAACCTACCCTTTTGGCCCACAAGATAAACTGAACCACATCACCTTCATGCGCCACCCCCCCCCCCCGCCCCGTTCCATTCCAAAGATATCAAAAAATGAGACACCACTCCTCTGCCCGCCATGTAAGATCTCCACGTCGCTGGCGCCAGTGATTGACGGATGAATTTTCATGTTTCTTCTTGCTGAGTTGCCAAAGATGCTCTGGGAAACTCTCTCCCTACAAACTCACATGAGGAGCCTCTGCCCTGGAGACGTCCCACTTGAAACGAGAAAGAGCATCCACAATCAAGTTCAGGTTCCCTGACACATGCCTCGCCTGTATGGTTACATTCCATCTCATGCATAAAAATACCATTTCCCTCAGTAAGGCCGACACCATAGGGCACTTCGCCACCTGCTTGTAACTACTTGCACTATCCCTAAATTATCGCACCACCACACTACTTTTTTGTTGCGTAACTCCATACCCCAAATGGTCAAGGCCACTATGATCGGGAAAAGCTCCAGAAATGTAATGTTCCTCATTACCCCTTCAGATACCCACTGCTCTGGCCACCGTTCTGCGTACCACTGCCCCTGAAAATATACGCCGAAACCAGTCGCCCCAGCCGCATCTGAATGCAGGTCCAAATCCTCATTCGAAATATCTTCCTCCTGCATCATGCAGACTCCATTAAAGGAATTTAAGAAACCCTCCAAAACTTCCAGTTCGGCACTCACCAACTGTGTAACCCAAATAAAATGATGCCCTGCCCTTACTCCCACTGTTCTAGCTGACAATCTATGAATGAATGCCCGCCCCATAGGTATTACCCAAAATGCAAAGTTAAGGGAACCGATTAAAGATTGCATCTGCTTGAAGGTCACTTTTGTCGATCCACGGACTAACCTAACCAAGTCCCTCAATTGTACCACCTTCTCATACGGTAACCTTGACACCATCTCCACAGAATCCAATTTGATTCTAAGGAATGTCAACTTAGTGGCGGGCCCTTCCGTTTTGTCGTGTGCAATGGGCACCCCGAAAGACTTAGCCACTGCCAAGACACCAGTTTACTGACATTGACAAACACCTGACTCACTCGGCCCCACGAATCGTCCAAGTAATGTAACGAATCTTCGCAAACGTTGTACCGCCTCGTAGCCCAGTGAATGAAAGTGTTGAAAGCCTCGAATAAAGCACACAAAATTGCACAACCCATGGGCAGACAGTGATCAACAAAGTAACCACCCTCAAAGTAAAACCCCAGTAGAGGGAAACATGACGGATGAATGGGTAATAACCTGAACGCAGATTCGATGTCCACCTTGGCTAACAAGGCCCCAGGCCTTGCTCTGCGCACCAAGGTGATGGCTTCATCAAAAGAGGCATATTTCACCATACACTTGTTCCTGGGGATAAAGTCATTAACTGACGATCCCTCTGGATATGACAAATTAAGGATGAACCTGAACTTACCCGGCACCTTCTTAGGGATAACCGCCAATGGCGATAAGTGCATCCTATCAAAAGGTCGAATGGCAAACGGCCCTACCACTCTCCCTAATTGAATTTCGGCATGTAATTTGTCACACGCTATGTCAATGAATTAATTCATCTCATTGGAATTGACATCTTACTGAGTGCTTTCAAAGAGGCAGGAAGTGGGATTTTACTTTCTTCTTGAAGAGAAAACAAGGGATATTACAAACAAAGAACAATTGGTCACTTTATTTCACTGAGTAGATGAAACTTACAAGGTACGTGAAAATTTCATTGGCCTTGTTGATGTACCTAGAAGTGACGCCTTTTCCATCCAGACATGCTACCTGACATTTTTATATGCTGCAATGTGCTGCTGAGTCTATGCAGAGGGCAGGCATATGATGGTGCAGCTATGTTTGGTCTCATATCTGGCGTTGCTGTTCAATTTAAGCAAAAAAATCTATAGTCACTCGAATTCATTGCTTAATACTCTGAATAAATCTATGCTTGCAAAATGAAGAGAAAAACTGTAAAGCAATTCAGGATGAGGTGTTAGAGGTGACCAATCTCATTAAGCAGTTCCCAAAATGAAAGCATTTGTTTGAATCTTTAAAGAGAGAATTAACTCCAGAGAGATGAAGTCTGTGCATCCTCTGACCAACAAGATGGACTGTCCACATAAGAACATAAGAACATAAGAAAATGCCATACTGGGTCAGACCAAGGGTCCATCAAGCCCAGCATCCTGTTTCCAACAGTGGCCAATCCAGGCCATAAGAACCTGGCAAGTACCCAAAAACTAAGTCTATTCCATGTAACCATTGCTAATGGCAGTGGCTATTCTCTAAGTGAACTTAATAGCAGGTAATGGACTTCTCCTCCAAGAACTTATCCAATCCTTTTTTAAACACAGCTATACTAACTGCACGAACCACATTCTCTGGCAACAAATTCCAGAGTTTAATTGTGCGTTGAGTAAAAAAGAACTTTCTCCGATTAGTTTTAAATGTGCCCCATGCTAACTTCATGGAGTGTCCCCTAGTCCTTCTACTATCCGAAAGAGTAAATAACCGATTCACATCTACCCGTTCTAGACCTCTCATGATTTTAAACACATTGAGGCAGTGAAATCTCATAGACAACCACAGTGTTCTCTGCACTATGATGACAGAAAAAAAGGAGTCACATGACGAATATGGTAGAAGAGCTTGTGACATTTTGGCAGTGCTAGAAAAATTCAGTAACATGTTATGGTCTGTGTTTCTCCTTTCTTGTCTTCTCTGCCACTGAACAGTTTTCCAAAACACTGCAAGTGTTAACATAATACTACAGTATGCACAGAAAGCAGTGAACCTAACATGGTGATTTCTCCTATGGCAATGGTCAGAACAGGCCTGTGGCCTGTGAAAGTTCCTACAAGTCATTGATGGAGGCTGACACACATCTGACAGATGCATCTGTGCTGCCAAGGCATCAGAGACCCTAAAAAAAGGCTGGATAGGGGAGAAGCTGGCTTGACCTTTTAGAGTTCAGCAGAATATTACAGGAGACATATTACAAAGTTTTAGATTTGCTTACATGTGGCTCGTTGTTTTAATCAGAAAGACACTGACATGGCAATTAACCTGGAGAAGCTTCTGCTCACTGCAGCAAAAGGAAGCAATGCCACTTTTGCTCCTTCAACTTTGAAATTGTAAGCTAGCAATTTAGATTTTGATTGCTTGAATTCACAGTTGAAAATATATCAGCTCATGAAATGTTTGTTCATATAGATGGCACACAAAAAATTATAAATAAATACATAAATAGATAAATAAACTATTGTCAGGTATAATAAATGAGTCTGAAAAGGAGCCCAAGCATTAAGTAAACCTTACATGCAATGAATATGGTGCCTGTGGCAAAGATACTACAACCAGAAGTAAACAAATTACATGGTTTATACTACACACAATACATGTGACTATGTTTATACTACACAATACATGTGACTATGGATGATTGGCTGCACTCTGTTGTATTAAACATTATCTGTGATCTACAATGACTCACTGAATGACAAATATGTGCTTACAGTTACAAAGAGGCCCTTGCACAGACAGACATTACCGTATCTGCAGCTGAGTTTACACAACAAAACGATCACAGAAGGACTTTCTTTGGAAAGTTTGCCACATGTGACCAATAAAATGGTTCTACCATAGTCACAATCAAGAAGTTGACAAACATTAGTGTGCTATTGCTTGATATTTTTTCAGTTTATTATGCTTATACTTTATCTATTTTGTAAATCATTTTGCATTGTCTATTTTAAATCTTGAACTCCCCAGGAAAAGCAGAATGTCAATGAATGTTAAATAAAAATGTTATTCTTCCCAATGAGTATGATGTTTGTAATTAGCATTGTTTTAAAAATGATCAATTTACTTTATATGGTTTGCCTGAAAAATATATGAAAGAATGACATTAATTGTATATGTGTGTGTGTGTGTGTGGGGGGGGGGGTTTGGGGGGAGATTTCCATGCCTGTCCCCTTCCCTCCCCCTCCCGCAGCTGGGGTTGAGGGTGATTTGCTTCCCAGGTTGGTAAAACATGAAAAAGTTTTCTGTAAAAGTCTAGGACAAGCAGATATATGGGTTAAGTACGGTAAACCATAGAGAGCAGCCAGGGATCTAAGGTCCCAGCACTCTGACTGGTGATCTAGAGCTAGCAGAAGACAGCACCCCAATGAAAGTACCTCAAATGTTCCATGTGTGGTAAAGTAGATAATGTGAGGGAGTTTCACCCTTTTATAGAGCATAAGAAAGAGATACAGGGGTAGAAATTCAAAGCTGGTTCTGTAAGTAACAGCTGTTTAGAACTTATCCAGCTAAGTTACAGTGTTTATTCAGCAGCACGGTGAAGCCGCTGAATATACACGCATATATAAACACTTAGCCAGATAACTCTACCTGATAAGTTTAGACCTGCTTTATGGGGTATCTACACTTACATGTGTACTTATATGGCTAACTCTGAATATGGATAGTTACCTGTATAAGGTATATGGCTAACTGGTTCCATCCCGATTTGCCCAGTACATGCCTACCTTTTCTGCGTGTAACTTTTAGGGATGTGCATTTGTTTTAGATGAAATAGGAAATATAGATGATATTTCCTATTTCGTCTCAGTTTGGGGGGACCCGAAAATGATAGGAAAACCCCACAAAAATTTGTGTGGTTTTCTTATCGTTTTGGGGGGCGGGGGGGGAAAGGGCACACAGAAAAAAAAACCCCAAATCCATCCCAACCCTTCAGATCTAATTATTTACAATCCCCCACCCTCCCAACCCCCCCAAAACTTGCCTAAAGTCCCTGGTGGTCAAGCGGGGGTCCCGGGAGTGATGCCCCCCTCTCGGGCCATTGGCTGCCACTAATTAAAATGTGACAGGGGCTATCAGTGCCATTGGCCGGCCCCTGTCACATGGTAAGAGCAATGGACATCCGGCACCATCCATTGCTCCTACCTTGTGACAGGGGCAGGCCAATGGCACTGATAGCCCCTATCTCATGGTAAGGGCAAAGGGCCACCGGCACCGTTTTGTTTACTGGTTGCCAATGGCCCGAGAGTGGGAAATTGCTCCCGGGACCACCACTGGACCACCAGGGCCTTTAGGCAAGTTTTTGGGGGGTTGGGAGGGTGGGGGATTGTAAATAATTAAATCTGAAGGATTGGGGTGGGGTTTTCTTTTCGGATCGGGACAGCTGAAAAAAAAATAGTCAGAACAACGGGAAACAAAATTTCCCACGGTTCTACAAAAATGAAACCGGAAATGATTACCGGTACTATACACATCTGTAGACTAACTTTTAGCTATATAAGGGATTTATATGACTAAGCAGCAGCTGCTAAACGTAACCACATAATCGATGGCTGTTACTTAGCAGCATAAGTCCCACTTATCCGGCTATATAGTGCTGAACCTGCTTTGAATATCGGGTCCACAGAACTTTGGGCAATATTTTGAGGAGAATGCTGATGAAGATGAGGCTTATATGGAAAGGTTAATAGAAGAATCCTAGGTGAACACCTGAATAAAAGTAAAAAAAAAAAAAAAGTGAGGTTCTAAGGAACCATATGTATTTATTTTATTTATTTACTTATTTTTAACTTTTATATACCGACATTCTTGCATCAAATGCAAATCATACCAGTTTACAATGAAACAGAATAAGCAGGAAATATGATTCCTTAGTCTAATACAATGAACATCTATAACGAAACAATTGTTAACAAGGCAAAAAGCTAAACAACTTTAATAAAGGTTAATTAACAAAGGAAACATAAATAAAAAAATTTTAAAAGAAGCACAAAGGTTTACACGAAGGGGTGCACAAAGGGGAGAGCCCCTTTGTTGTGCCCCTTCGGCGCGCGACACCTGGTGGACCGGCGTTGTTTACCGGCTCGAACGCTGAGCGTGGTGACGTCAGAGGGAGCGGATCTCATTCTCACTGAGCTCTCTCAAATCTTCTTTGTTTCCTGCTGATTTTTCAATTTTTTTGTATTGCCCAGTTTGTGGCAAGGGTGGCCATAAGGTGAGTTTTGTCCCCTTGATTCATTAGATATAGTATACAGAACAATGGATTTTCCTTTTTTTATTGTGTTGTTATTTTCCTTGGGGTTGTGACTTGCATTCCTCTGTATTATTGACTGCAGACTGAGGCAATTGCATTGTTATTTATCTCTAGGCTACTACCTGGAGATTAATATCCTTATTCAATAAACATACACACCGTTAATGCAACACCAAAATTGCTCTATGCTTCAAAGGCAAGTGGAAATATGGAAAAAAAGGATATGCATCCATAAAAAAGCAGGGGAGTAGCTTGCTTGTTACGGCGGTTACTACCCAGAATCAATTAAGCCTGATACTTCACTTGGAATACATATAAGAACATGCCATACTGGGTCAGACCAAGGGTCCATCAAGCCCAGCATCCTGCCTCCAACAGTGGCCAACCCAGGCCACAAGAACCTGGCAAGTACCCAAAAACTAAGTCAACTTAATTAATAGCAGGCAATGGACCTCTCCTCCAAGAACCCATCCAATCCTCCCCTAAACACAGTTACACTAACTGCATGGGGAGAATGAAGAAAAGAGGATTTATATTCAGACAACAACCAATAAGGACTGAATTGCACAGGCTGGGTAAACAAGCATGGGAGTAGCTTGCTTATTACGGTGGTTACTACCCCTAAACAATTAGCAAAATACTTCACTTAGATGCAGCACCAGCACTGCTACTATATTGATGGCGAGGGTGGAAGGGAAATAGAACCAAAAAGTTACTTATAAAGGCCAGAGTAACAGCTAAGTATGAAAAAAATAAGTGCAAAAGCTTGCTGGGCAGACTGAATGGGCAGTTTGGTCTTCTTCTGCCGTCATTTGTGTTTCTATGTTTCTATTAGAGATGTGAATCGTGTCCTCGATCGTCTTAACGATCGATTTCGGCTGGGAGGGGGAGGGAATCGTATTGTTGCCGTTTGGGTGTGTAAAGTATCGTGAAAATCGTTAAAATCGTGAGCCGGCACACTAAAACCCCGTAAAACCCACCCCCGACCCTTTAAATTAAATCCCCCACCCTCCCGAACCCCCCCCCCACCCAAATGCCTTAAATTACCTGGGGGTCCAGCGGCACACTAAAACACGGCACACTAAAACCCACCCCGACCCTTTAAATTAAATCCCCCACCCTCCCAAACCCCCCCCCCCCCAATGCCTTAAATTACCTGGGGGTCCGTAGCCTTAAATTACCTCCGTAGCGGCGGTCCATAGCTAAATCGGGGGAAGGGGGAGAGCAGGAAAAGTGGCACACTAAATAGTGTAGTCTTCAGCCGGCGCCATTTTGCAAAATGGCCGCCGCAAAATGGCAGCGGCCATAGACCAAAACGATTCGACGCAGGAGGTCGTTCCGGACCCCCGCTGGACTTTTGGCAAGTCTTGTGGGGGTCAGGAGGCCCCCCCAAGCTGGCCAAAAGTTCCTGGGGGTCCAGCAGGGGTCCGTGAGCGATTTCCTGCCGCGAATCGTTTTCCGTACGGAAAATGGCGCCGGCAGGAGATCGACTGCAGGAGGTCGTTCAGCGAGGGTTCCAGACCCTGGCGGAATGACCTCCTGCAGTCGATCTCCTGCCGGCGCCATTTTCCGTACGGAAAACGATTTGCGGCAGGAAATCGCTCACGGACCCCCGCTGGACCCCAGGAACTTTTGGCCAGCTTGGGGGGGCCTCCTGACCCCCACAAGACTTGCCAAAAGTCCAGTGGGGGTCCGGAACGACCTCCTGCGTCGAATCGTTTTAGTCTATGGCCGCCGCCATTTTGCTGCGGCCATTTTGCAAAATGGCGCCGGCTGAAGACTACACTATTTAGTGTGCCGCTTTTCCTGCTCTCCCCCTTCCCCTGATTTAGCTACGGACCGCCGCTACGGAGGTAATTTAAGGCTATGGACCCCCAGGTAATTTAAGGCATTGGGTGGGGGATTTAATTTAAAGGGTCGGGGTGGGTTTTAGGGGGTTTTAGTGTGTCGTGTTTTAGTGTGCCGCTGGACCCCCAGGTAATTTAATGCATTTGGGGGGGGGGGGGTTCGGGAGGGTGGGGGATTTAATTTAAAGGGTCGGGGGTGGGTTTTAGGGTGTTTTAGTGTGCCGGTTTTCCTGCCCTCCCCCTTCCCCCGATTTACGATTTTTTGACGATAAATCGGGGGAATTGGTATTGTATCGTGGCCCTAACGATTTTTGATGATTTAAAATATATCGGACGATATTTTAAATCGTCAAAAAACGATTCACATCCCTAGCTTCTATGTTATAATTGTATTATTATGGTAATATTTGTTTTTATATGCTTGTCTTTGCTTTTCCAAGATTTTTTCTTGAATTGTATATTGAAAATGTAATAAATGAATAATACAAAGGAACAATGGTTAGGGGCAAAAGAAGTCAAGGGCACCTTTCAAAACAGAGAGATGCATTGTTTTACAAACTAGATGGGGATATCGAAGTAAGCAGGCTGGGTAATTCTGCTGCTGGATTTAGCAGCCTGAGCTAGTGTGTACAGTAAGAACAGGATGGATTTAGTGATTATGCGGCAGGTATGCAGCCTTCTATGTATGAGTTTCCTGAGTGTATTTGTAATGTCCTGGTTCCAAAGGGAATGCAACTATGCTATGTGCTGTGAAGTTCCATATCCAAGAGAGAAGTAGGCTGTTCTTTCTAAGTCTGCCCATCCAAGCTGTTGTCTCCTGCATGCCAAACAGAGTTTTAGAGTCTGGCACAAATGGTATCTCTATCACAGTTAAAAGAAAAAAGAAAAAAAAAAGCTATTGCTTAATGTATTTTAAAACTGGACTATGGTGCACAACAAAGTTGATTAATGAAGTGTTGTCAATGGAGAGTTATAGCACTTTCAGCTTTAGCTCAACAGTTTGAATTCAGCAGATGTTGTTAGTGATCGAGAGTCATTACCCTCTGAAATGCCAATTAATTAAATCGTCTCAGGTCAGTTTCTAACTGTGAATCACAATAAAATCATAATCAAGAGTCATACCCTGCCATTTGTCATTCTCGGTGGTTCAAAAAGTAACTAAATGGGGCTCAATGACTAAATTGCTCATTTGTTGCTCTATAACCCTAAAAGATATATATTTCTGAATTAGGATTGAGATTCATTGGCAGAGCAGTGCCCTTGTAGTCAGTTTGACTTTAAAATCTGTTTTGGGATATTTTATCACTGTGTTAAAATATAGGAACTGGCAAGTTTTAGGTTCCCAAGAAACACTTCCAACACCCTCAAATCTCCTCAGAGCCACCCCAGAAGGAAGCTTCAACCCTTGAATCTCATGCCACCCATCCAGAATAAAGACTTCCTAGTCCAGAGATTCCAATTGTTTATGGATAGTGAGAGCAGAGCACTCCTTCTTGCACTTTGGCTAGCTGATGAATAAAGCTGCTAGGGTGTTTCATCATTTTGCAAAATAAAGGATATTCCAACTCTGACTAGTACTTCAGGACAAATGTGAACATAAAGGAAAGCTTGAAGGTGACTGGAAAGTTGTACTCACTGAGAATACGTATGATCAGAAAGGAAATTAAGGGGGGCCCAAGATGGCGGCATGAGCAGTTGCAGAGAGAGACGCTGTTAATCTGTATTAAAATTTCCTGAAAAATGCCGCCGAAAAGAAAGGGAAGGGTACGAAATTTTCCCTCTGAATCATCCCTACCTGTTGGGCAGAGAACTATGCCATCTTTCGTGACCCAGTTGGTTGCTAAGGGAGGAGAAATCTCTGCTGTGGATACAGGAAAGGGAGCTTTCAAGATGCTTGGGGAAACAACTCTGAGTCCTCCCGATTGTCGGCCCCCACTGCTACCAGCGACAGACCACACAGCTCGAGGAGGGATGCAGGATGATGACATAGGCACAGCGATGGGAGGGGGAACCCGAGCTGGAGAGCAAATCCTGTGACCGCAACTCTCGTCCAGCATACTGGAAACTGCATTGCTGAGGGAGGTTGAGGGACCCGAGCGATTCCCTTCAGCAGAGATTTCTCTGGATGAAGAACAAAAGATCATGGAAGTGATGGCGCTGGAAAACCCAAATCTTGTCATGGTAGGAAAGGGGATGGATGAGTTTCAAACCCCCCTTTCCCCCCCACAAACCTGCAGTGGTTACTTTGGAAGTGATGTGGGACTTTGTTGTAGGCCTGGGTGGCTTGGTGAAGGATTCCCAGAACAAGTATGAATGTTTAACTTTAAATGTTAAGACTTTGGATCAAAACTGGGTGGCCAGATTCAGGAAGTGAAAAAATGATTTGAAATGGTGGAACAAACGACTAATCAAGTGTAACTTAAAACTAGTTAAGGATTATGGATACCTATCCAGAAGAGTGGAGTATTTGGAGAATCAAGCAAGGCACTTGAACCTCTGATTATTGAACTTTCCGAGAATATTGGGTGATTAAATTTATGTTACCTTGAAGAGATTTCTTGTTGAAATTTTGAAGTATGAGAATGATAAAATTCCTATGATAAATACTTTTTTCTTTATCCCAAATACTAGCAAAAGGGACAAACCTGACCAGATTGAAGCTATGGTTAACTTGACACAATTCCTTGAAAAATCTCAAGTAGAAATTCTAGAAAGATCTACGCTTCTTGTTTCTTTTATAATTGAAATTGATGTAAATGATATTATGAAAAGATACTTCAAAAATATTAACCTTCATTTTCATGACCAGGTGGTAAGAATATTCCCAGACCTATCTAGGGAAACGGTTATACATTTGTGTTAAATTATCCCTGTAGATGCTGTATTAGAGGTAATGAGGAAAGTTTCACATTCATATTTCCGGAACAGCTGAAATCCTTCCTGAATGCCAGGAATGTAAGAGCTATTCCTGGAGAATGACAATCAATAATTTATATTACACCACTGGCATGTTAATTCAATTGCCTGGGAAATTTCTTTAACTCCCATAAATGCCGGGCCCCATTTTAATTTTTCCTGATTTGAAAAGTGATGTAACTTGAAAATTGCCTGTAATAGATTTATGTTTATTTCTGATGTTTCATTATCTTTTTGTTTTCTGTATGAAGTAAGTCTATGCTTTTTCAATTGAAAAATTAATAAATTGTAAATTAAAAAAAATAAAAAATAAAAGAAAGGAAATTAAGAACAAAGTATAGTGCTACCTGCCTGCTGCGAAGGTAGTGGAACTCATGCATCACCTGAACAGGATTTTAGACTGTGTTGAGGAAGAGCAAGCTGTGATGGTACATGTGGGCACCAATGACATGGGAAGGTCTAGGAGATAAGTTCTAAAAGCCAAATTTAGGCTTTTAGGGAGAAAGCTGAAATCCAGACCTCCAGTGTAGCTTTTTGTAAAATGTTTCCTGTTCCATACGCAGGTCCCCAGAGTCAGGCAGAACTCCAGAGTGTCAATGCATGAATGAGATGAAGGTACAGGAAAGAGAGTTTCAGTTTTGCTAGGAACTGGACAATCTTTTGGGAAGGGGGTGTCTTTTCCAAAAGGATGAGTTCCACCTTAAACAGGGTGGAACCAGCTGCTGGCACTGACCTTTAAAAAGGTGATAGAGGAGCTTTTAAACTAGAACAAAGGAGAAAGCTGACAGTCGCTCAGTAACACATGGTTCAGAGGGAGGCATCTTCAAAGGTTACTAACTAAACAGGAGAATTAGGGCATCACAACAAAGAGGATCCAATTTAAGCAAAACTAGCCCATGTGTCTATAAGTAAACATCAACCCGATTTAAAAGATTCCAAATTATCCTTGTCAACTGATAAACAGGTTGACAAAAAACAAAAAAAAACATACTTTGAAATGTCTGATGCCAATACCAGAAATTTAAGAAATAAAATGGGAGAGTTAGAGGGGCGGATTTTAAAAAGCATTTACATGCGTAAATCTGGGTTTTACGCTTGTAAATGCACTTTACTCGAGTAAGTGGGCTTTTGAAAATTGCTACAATATATGCCATTGAATCGTCCATAGGATTTATTCGCATAAGTGCACTTTACGTGAGTAAATGGCTTTTGAAAATTGCTACAATAGTAGTTACATTTATGTGCGTAACTCCTTTGAAAATTACCCCCAGAATGTATAGCACTGAATGAAAAGGTAGACATAACTGACATCATAGAGCCTTTGTAGAAGGAGGAAATCCAATGGGACAGTACTATACCAAGGTACAAATTATACCGCAATGATAGGGTGGATCAACTTGGGGGGGGGGGGGGGGTTGCACTTTATCTTCAAGAGGGCATAGAGTTCAACAGGATAAAGATACTGTGGGAGACTAAATGCAGAATAGATTCTTTATGGTTAGAAATCCTTTGTATATTGGGGAAGAGTATAGAGATAGAAGTATACTATCATCCATCTAAAAAAAAAATGATAAGATGGATGATGAAATGCTAAGAGAAATAAGGGCAGCTATCCATTTGGGAATGCAGTAAGAATGGGAGATTTCAATTACAAATATTATTACAGTTTGTCCAATGTACAACGAACAACAATGTATTTCAAACAAACACGTTGTAAGCAAGGATTTTAACTTTCTATGTACCAAATTTCATTTCATTTGTATGTAGGACCATCATAACACCCACGGTATGCAAGCGGGTTAGCTTGTATTTTCAACCGCTACGGGTCATATTTAATCATCGGTCCGGTTATCTCACAGACCTCTTTATTAATGAATATATTTTTTCTTTCTTTTTCTTTCTTTTATTCTTTTTTAATATTGACTGGATAAATGAAACATCAGGACAACTAGAGAGGTAAAGTTCATGGATGGAATAAATAACTACTTCATGGAGCAATTGGTTCAGGAACCAACGGCAGTGGAATTCAGGATTTGGTAAAAGAGGTAATGATGGGGGGGGTGCAGTTGGCAATAGTGATCATAACATGATAAAATTTGAATTAATGACTAGAAGGTGGACAATAAGTAAATTTGTAGCTCTAACAGTAAACATTCAAAAGGGAATCTTTGATAAAATGAATAAGATCGTTAGAAAACAAAACTGAAAGCTTAGCTACAAAGTTTAAGAGCGTACAACAGGCATGAACATTGTTTAAAAATTAAATCAATCAAAACAAAAAAGGATATTATTAAAGTTATTTAAATTTGTTTTTATATCCCTCTTTCTATAACAAATAAATGGGAACAACACCATCAGTAATAGTGCAAATTGTGATTTAATCCATCGCCTCTCGCCGCACAATGGGCCGCAGGCAATTTCAGCACTTAGTCAAGTACTAGATGTATAATCATTTGGTGTTGTTCCGTGTCTATTCAAAAATGTATTATTCAATTAATTTAAAACCATTATTTTATTAATTTTTCTTTTTAAACCCCAAAATTATATTCACTAAATCCTAAGATTTCCAAAATTGTATTTAAATACCACTAACACCACATTCACCGTAGGTTTTACTTTAATTTCAAACCCGTCCCTGTGTCGCTATTGCTCTAGTTTTTATTATATCATTAAATCCTAAGATTTTTTTGAATATACTTAGCCCCACTGTAGATTTTTTATTTCAGAACTGTACGGTGTACTGTACGGTGAATGTGGTGTTAGTGGTATTTAGATACAATTTTGGAAATCTTAGGATTTAGTGAATATAATTTTGGGGTAAAAAAAGAAAAATTAATAAAATAATGGTTTTAAATTAATTGAATAATAAATTTTTGAATAGATACGGAACAATACCAAATGATTATACATCTAGTGCTTGACTAAGTGCTGAAATTGCCTGCGGCCCATTGCGCAACAAGAGGCGATGGATTAAATTACAATTTGCACTATTACTGATGGGGTTGTTCCCATTTATTTGTTATAGAAAGAGGGATATAAAAACAAATTTAAATAACTTTAATAATATCCTCTTTTGTTTTGATTGATTTAATTGTATGTGAGGATATGGAACTTCTGTTGGATGATTTTACATTGTTTAAAAATACCATCTTAGAAGTAGAGTCCAGATTAATTCCATGAATTAAGAAAGGTAGAAAGAAGGCAAAACAACTGCCAGCTTAGTTAAAGGAGGAGGTGAAAGAGGCTATTTTAGCTAAAACAATCTTCCTTCAAAAATTGGAAGAAAGGCTGCAGCTGAAGGGATTAGGAAAAAGCACAGGGGTGGATTGGCCTATTGGGGGATCGGGCATCCCTCGGTGGGCCGGTCGCTCCAGTCACATGATCTGCTGTGCGCGGCTGTGACAGAACCGCGCTCGGCAGACCACGTGATGTGTCCTGGGCTGGCCTGGGTGGCGAATACCCGGGCCGGTTGTCCTCAGGAATCCGCCGCTGAAAAAGCATAACCATTGGCAAGTTAAATGTAAAACACTGATTAGACAAGTTAAGAGAGAATTTAAAAAGAAGTTGTCTGTAGAGGCAAAAACTCGTAAAAAAATATTTTTTAAATATATCCAAAGCAGGAAACCTTTGAGGGATTCAGTTGGACTGTTAGAATCTTGATGGTTTAAAGGGGCACTTAGGGAAGATCAGGCTATTGCGGAAAGACTAAATTAATTCTTTGCTTTGGTCTTTACTAATGAAGATGTTGGGGAGATACCCATTCCAGAGATGGTTTTTTAGGGTGATGATTCAGATTAATTGAAGCAAATCACAGTGAACCTGGAAGATGTAGTAGGCCAGATTGAAATACAGAAGAGTAGCAAATCACTGAGACCAGATGGTATATACCCCAGGGTTCTGAAAGAAGGAAAAAATGAAATTTCAGACCTATTACTAATAATTTGTAACCTATCATTAAAATTGTCCATTGTACCTGAAGACTGGAAGGTGGCCAAAATAACCCCAATATTTAAAAGGGGCTCTAGGGTTGATCCGGGAAACTATAGACCAGTGAGCCTGACTTCAGTGCCAGGAAAAACCATGGAAATTATTCTAAAGAACAAAATCACAGAACATATAGATAAACATAGTTTAATGGAACACAGCCAGGATGGATTTACCCAAGGGATGTCATACATCACAAATCTGCTACATTTTTTTGAAGGAGTTAATACACATGAATAAAGGTGAGGTCGTAGATGTAGTGTGTTTGGATTTATAGAAGGCTTTTGACAAAGTCCCTCATGAGAAGCTTCAATGAAAATTAAAAAGTCCATGGATAGGAGGCAATGAACTTTTGCGGATTGCAAAGTGGTTAAAAGACAGGAAACAGAGAGAGGATTAAATTGTCAGTTTTCTCAGTGGAGAGAGGTGAACATTAGATGATTAGAGTGCCTCAGGGATCTGTATTTGGACCGGTGCTTTTTAATATATTTATAAAAATGGGAACAATGAGTGAAGTGTTCCAATTTGTAGATGACACAAAATTATTCAGAGTAGTTAAATCACAGGCTGGTAGTGATAAATTGCAGGAGGACCTTGTGAGATTGGAAGATTGGCAGATGAAATGTAATGTGGACAAGTACTGCAAGGTGATTCATATAGAGAAAAATAACCCGTGTTTTTGTTATATAATGTTAGATTTCATGTTAGGAGTTACCACCCACGAAAAATATGTAGGCATCATAGTGGATAACATTGTAATCATGGGCTAAGTGTGCATCAACGGTTAAAAAATAAAACATAGTATTAGGAATTATTAGGAAGGGAAAGGTGAATAAAACAGAAAATTTCATAATGCCTCTGTATGGTACTATGGTGAGACCACACCTTGAGAACTGTGTTCAAATCTGGTCACTGCGTCTAAAAAAAAAAAATGGATGCACAGGATAAGGTACAGAGGGTGGTGACTAACATGATAAAGGGGATGGAACAGCTCCCCCATGAGGAAAGGCTAAATAGGTTAGGGCTGTTCAGTTTAGAAAAGAGACAGCTGAGAGGGGAAATGATGGAGTCTATAGAAACATGAGAGGACTAGAATGGGCAAATGTTAATCGGTTGCTTACTCTTTCAGATAATAGATGGACTAGGGGCACTACATGGGTTACTAAGTAGAATATTTAAAACAAATCGGATACAATTCTTTTTCACTCAATGCATAATTAAATTCTGGAATTTGTTTCCAGAGAATGTAGTTAATCTTAGCTGAGTTTAAAACATGTTTGGCCAAGTCTCTGGAGAAGAAGTCTATAAACTGCTAATAGTCAAATTGACTTAGGGAATAGCCACTGCTTATTACCAGCATTAGTAGCATGGGTTCTATTTAATGTTTGGCTACTTGCCAGATATTTGTATCCTGGAATGGCTACTGTTGGAAACAGGATGCTGGGCTTAATGGACCCTTGTTCTGAGCCAGTATTGCAGCATCTTATGTTCTTATGTTCTTATGGATCAAGTAGACTCCACACAGGATCTACAAGCTAAGTTTAAAACATGGCAAAGGGTGCAAGTGGGTACAAACTTGCTGGAGGAGGTCCAGCTACTTTCATTTTAAATTATTTTTTTAAATTATCTTGAGAGATTTTAATCATCTTGGAATTTGGTATAATACGTAATCCCAACTACAGGGGAATTTGCATTTTGTAAAACTGTAAGGATTCCTTAGAATGGAGAAGCTGGCTTTTGGAATCAAAACCAAATTTGGATTAAATTTGCAAATCAATGAATGCTCACTTGTTTCCTTATCCCAAAGGAAAACTAGTGTTCCAATTTTGGTTCAGTATTTTTGTATATTTTAAAGTATCTGAAGATAATTAAATCTGCTTTGAAATTAGTGTAGTTTAGTCTTCTATCCATCCTACTTACAAATTCTCATTTATACTAGGGATGTGAATCGGGCTTCGGACGATTGAAAATATCGTACAATATTTTCAAAATTGTCAGAAATCGGGGGCTCCCCCAAAACGATAGGAACACCCCACGATATTGTTCATGGGGGGTTCTCTTATCGTTTTTTTTTTTTTTTGGGGGGGAAACAGCACACAAAAATAACCCCTAAACCCACTCCGACCTTTTAAAACTAATCCCTTAGCTTCCCTCACCCTCCTGACCCCCCAAAAAACTTTTTACAGGTACCTGGTGGTCCAGTGGGGGTTCCGGGAGCGATCTCCCGATCCCGGGCCATCGGCTGCCACTAATCAAAATGGCGCCGATGGCCCTTTGCCCTTACCATGTGACAGGGTATCCGTGCCATTGGCCGGCCCCTGTCACATGGAAGGAGCACTGGATGGCCCGCACAATTTTTAAAGATGGCGCCGGCCATCCAGTGCTCCCTCCATGTGACAGGGGCCGGCCAATGGCACGGATACCCTGTCACATGGTAAGGGCAAAGGCCATCGGCACCATTTTAATTAGTGGCAGCCGACAGCCCGAGAGAGGGAAATCGCTCCCGGGACCCCCACTGGACCACCAGGTACCTGTAAAATGTTTTTTGGGGGGTCAGGAGGGTGGGGGACGCTAAGAGATTAGTTTTAAAGGGTCGGGGTGGGTTTTTTGTTTATTGGCTCGGGCGCAGCCGATAAACAAAACCACGATCGGGCCGGACGAAAAAAAAAAAACACGATGTGAATCGGAACCGGAATCCGAACAGATTCCGGTTCCGATTCACATCTCTAATTTATACATTCTCCTAATTGAGAAGGGCAAGCGTATTTCTCATTTTTAAAAATATTCTGCTTCACAGTGAAGTGCTGAAAAAACAGATTACATTCAGTTACTATAGGTATTTTCTCATCCCCCCCAGGGCTTACATTCTAATTTTTACCTGAAAAAATAAAGTGACTTTCCCAACGTCACACGAATGGTATTTGAACACTGTTTTTGGTGGCTCATAGCCTGCTGCTCTACCCACTAGGCTACTCCTCCACTCCATGGGATGGGATCTATTTAATGTTTGGAGACTTATCAGGTACTTATAACCAGGATTTGCCACTGTTGAAAACAGGATGCTGGGCTTGATGGGCCAATCCAGGCTACAAGTACCTGGCAAGTACCCAAAAACTAAGTACACCCCATGCTAATGATGCAATGGCTATTTTCTAAGTTAACTTGATTAATAGCAGGTAATGGACTTCTCCTCCAAGAACTTATCCAAACCTTTTTTAAACCCTGCTTCATTAACTGCACTAACTATATCCCCTGGCAACAAATTCCAGAGTTTAATTGTGCATTGAGTGAAAAAGAACTTTCTCTGATTAGTTTTAAATGTGCCACACGCTAACTTCATGGAGTGCTCCCTAGTCCTTCTATTATCCGAAAGAGTAAATAACCAATTCACATTTAGCCCTTCTACTCCTCTCATGATTTTAAAGACCTCTATCATATCCCCCCTCAGCCGTCTCTTCTCCTAGCTGAACATCCCTAACATCTTTAGTCTTTCCTCATAGAGGAGCTGTGCCAACCCCTTTATCATTTTGGTAGCCCTTTTCTGTACCTTCTCTATCGCAACTATATCTTTTTTGAGATGCAGCGACCAGAATTGTACACAGTATTCAAGGTGCGGCCTCACCATGGAGTGATACAGAGCATTAGGACATTTTCCATTTTATTCACCATTCCCTTCCTAATAATTCCTAACATTCAGTTTGCTTTTGACTGCCGCAGCACACTGAACCAATGATTCCAATATGTAATCCACTATGACACCTAGATCTCTTTCCTGGGTGGTAGCTCCTAATATGGAATCTAACATCGTGAAACTACAGCATGGGTTATTTTTCCCTATATGCATCACCTTGCACTTATCCACATTAAATTTCATCTTCCATATGTATGCCCAATTTTCCAGTCTCTAAAGGTCCTCCTGCAATTTATCACAATCTGCTTGTGATTTAACTACTCAGAATAATTTTGTATCATCTGCTAATTTGATTACCTCACTCATCATATTCCTTTCCAGATCATTTATAAATATATTGAAAAGCACAGTTCCCAATACAGATCCCTGAGGCACTCCACTGCCCATTCCCCTCCACTGAGAAAATTGTCCATTTAATCCTACTCTCTGTTTTCTGTCTTTTAGCCAGTTTGTAATCCACAAAAGGACATTGCCACCTATTCCATGACTTTTTATATTTCTTAGAAGCCTCTCATGAGGAACTTTGTCAAATGCCTTCTGAAAATCGAAATATACTATATCTACTGGTTCACCTTTATCTATATGTTTATTAACCCCTTCAAAAAAGTCTAGGTGATTTACTACTCTTCAGTTTGTCAATCAAGCCTACCACATCTCCTAGGTTCACCATGATTTGTTTCAGTCCATCTGAATCATTACCCATGAAAACCTTCTCCGGAGCAGGTATCTCCCCAACATTCTCTTCAGTAAACACCATTACAAACAAATTGTTTAATCTTTCTGTGATGGCCTTATCTTCTCTAAGTGCCCCTTTAACCCCTCGGACATCTAACGGTCCAACTGACTCCCTCACAGGCTATCTGCTTTGGATACATTTAAAAAAACGTTTTACTGAGAGTTTTTTTCCTGTACAGCCAACTTCTTTTCAAATTCTCTCTTAGCCTTTTTTTTATAAATGTCTTACATTTAACTTGCCAACTCTTATGCTTTATCCTATTTTCTTCTGTTGGATCCTTCTTCCAATTTTTGAATGAAGATCTTTTGGTTAAAATAGCCTCTTTAACCTCACCTTTTAACCATGCTGGTAATCATTTTTTTAACAATGTCCATGCCTCTTGCACACCTTTTACCTTTGTAGCTGCTCCTTTCAGTTTTTTTCTATTTTTCTCATTTTCTCAAAGTTTCCCTTTTGAAAGTTTAGCACTAGAGCCATGGATTTGCTTACTGTCCCCCTTCCAGTCATTAATTCAAATTTGATCATATTATGATCACTATTGCCAAGCAGCCCCACCACTGTTACCTCTCTCACCAAATCCTGTGCTTCACTGAGAATTAGATATAAAATTGCTCCATTTCTCATTGTTTCCTGAACCAATTGCTCCAAAATACTGTCATTTATTCCATCCAGGAACTTTATCTCTCTAGCATGTCCCGATAATACATTTTCCCAGTCAATATTGGGGTAACTGAAATCTCCCATTATTACTACACTACTAATTTGGTTATCTTCCCTAATTTCTCTTAGCATTTCACTGTCTCACCATCTTGGCCAGGTGGATGGTAGTATACTCCTATCACTTTACTCTTCCCCAACACACAAGGGATTTCTACCCATAAAGGTTTGATTTGATTGAACATTTAGTCTCTTGCAGGATGTTTATCCTGTTGGACTCTATGCTATCCCGGAAATAAACGCCACACCACCTCCTGGATGCTCCTCTCTGTGATTGCAATATAATTTGTACACCGGTATGGTACTGTCCCATTGGTTGTTCTCCTTCCACCATGTCTCTAAGATGCAAATTAAGTCTATGTCATCACTCACTGCTGTACATTCTAATTCTCCCATCTTACTTCTTAGACTTTGGCATTAGCATACAAACATTTCATAGTGTGTTTTTTGTTTGTATTTTTCTTCTGCTTTTTAATTGATAGAGATAAATTAGAATTGTTTACCTCAGGTAAGATTTTAGTTACGGGCACTTGAACTACTTTTCTTTTTATTGGAACCTCACTGTTGGGATGCCCTAATTCTAATGCGTCATTAGTATCCTTCAAAGACACCTCCCTCTAACCATGTGCTGCTGAGCGACTGTCAGCTTTCCCCTTTGTTCTAGTTTAAAAGCTGCTTTATCTCCTTTTTAAATGTTAGTGCTAGCAAGCTGGTTCCATCCTGGTTAAGGTGGAGCCCATCCCTTCAGAAGAGACTCCCCCTTACCCAAAAGGTTCCCCATTTCCTTACAAAACTGAATCCCTCTTCCTTGCACCATCATCTCATCCATGCATTGAGACTCCGGAGCTCTGCCTGTCTCTGGGAACCTGTGCATGAAACAGGGAGCATTTCAGAGAATGCTACCCTGGAGGTTCTGGATTTAAGCTTTCTACCTAAGAGCCTAAATTTGGCTTCCAGAACTTCTCTCCCTCATTTTCCTATGTCGTTAGTGCCCACATGTACCACATCAGCCGGCTCCTCCCCAGCACTGTCTAAAATCCTATCTAAGTGATGCATGAAGTGTGCCACCTTCCTACCAGGTAGGCATGTTACCAGGCGATCCTCTTGCCCACCAGCCACCCGGTTGACAACATTCCTAACATTCGAATCACCAACTATGACGGCCAACCTAACCTTTCCCTTCTGGGCAGTAGCCCTTGGAGACACATCCTCGGTGTGAAAGGATAATGCACCACCTAGAGAGCAGGTCCTTGCTACAGGATCCTTTCCTGCTGCACCAGGTTGATGCTCTCTGATCATGAGACCTTCTTCCTCCAAGGCAGCACCAGGGCTGCCAGTCTGAATTTGGGACTTGGCTACTATGTCCCTGAAGGTTTCATCGATATACCTCTCTGTCTGTCTCAGCTTCTCCAGGTCTGCCACTCTAGCCTCCAGAGATTGGACTCATTCTCTGAGAGACTGGAGCTCTTTGCATCAGATGCACATGTACAGCATCTTACCGGCTGGTAAAAAAATCATACATGTGACACTCGATGCAAAAGACTGGGAGGTCGCCCTCTTGCTGCTGGACTGCTGCCTTCATCTCCAATTTGTTCAGTTCCTAGTTAAGTTTTAGGATGCTATGGGAGTAGGAATGTGTCTAATTAGCGTCCTTTAAAAAAAAAAAAATCTCTCCCTCTCACACAGATACCTTCTGTTTCTGGCTGCTTCCACTGCTCTCCAAGCCGGGGCTCAGGGCTTGGATTGAGTTCCCCTGCACTCAACCCTCCGATCGGGACTGCTCCTCCCCTCCACCATGAGGCTGCTAACCCCTCCCCTGCTGGAACACGTCAGACAAGCTAAAGGATCTGCATTTAAAATCTCTCACTCTCACACAGGTGTCGCGCGACCAAGGAGCTTGCCCCTTGGTGTGCCCCTTAGTGTACCCATCGTCGTCCGCCCCAGAACTGACAGCAAGATCTGCTTAGACCGACCGGATGCCTTGCAAACCTGATGTACTCTTCCTAACTGTAATTATATTGGCATGCTATGCTCATATTCATTCCTTGATAAGCTGTGCTACTGTCTCACACTGCATTATATTGTATGATTTGCATGGCATTGCACTGTATTGTACCAGCCTGCTAACCTTGCTAATTTCTCCTCCCCGCTCCTCCCCCCCCCCCATACACCCCCTGGCCATCCAGGCCCTATTCTAATCAGCCATGCCCCCTCATGCGGCATCCAATTGCCTCTCATATCCCATCCCCCGTATACATCACTCATCACATAGAACTAGGGATGTGAATCGTGTCCTCGATCGTCTTAACGATCGATTTCGGCTGGGAGGGGGAGGGAATCGTATTGTTGCCGTTTGGGGGGGTAAAATATCGTGAAAAATCGTGAAAAATCGTGAAAAATCGAAAAATCGAAAAATCGCAAAACCGGCACATTAAAACCCCCTAAAACCCACCCCCGACCCTTTAAATTAAATCCCCCACCCTCCCGAACCCCCCCCAAATGACTTACATAACCTGCGGGTCCAGCGGCGGTCCGGAACGGCAGCGGTCCAGAACGGGCTCCTGCTCCTGAATCTTGTTGTCTTCAGCCGGCGCCATTTTCCAAAATGGCGCCGAAAAATGGTGGCGGCCATAGACGAACACGATTGGATGGCAGGAGGTCCTTCCGGACCCCCGCTGGACTTTTGGCAAGTCTCGTGGGGGTCAGGAGGCCCCCCACAAGCTGGCCAAAAGTTCCTGGAGGTCCAGCGGGGGTCAGGGAGCGATTTCCCGCCGCGAATCGTTTTCGTACGGAAAATGGCGCCGGCAGGAGATCGACTGCAGGAGGTCGTTCAGCGAGGGTTCCGGCGCCTCGCTGAACGACCTCCTGCAGTCGATCTCCTGCCGGCGCCATTTTCCGTACGAAAACGATTCGCGGCGGGAAATCGCTCCCTGACCCCCGCTGGACCTCCAGGAACTTTGGCCAGCTTGTGGGGGGCCTCCTGACCCCCACGAGACTTGCCAAAAGTCCAGCGGGGGTCCGGAAGGACCTCCTGCCGTCCAATCGTGTTCGTCTATGGCCGCCGCCATTTTTCAGCGCCATTTTGGAAAATGGCGCCGGCTGAAGACAACAAGATTCAGGAGCAGGAGCCCGTTCCGGACCGCTGCCGTTCCGGACCGCCGCTGGACCCGCAGGTTATTTAAGTCATTTGGGGGGGGTTCGGGAGGGTGGGGGATTTAATTTAAAGGGTCGGGGGTGGGTTTTAGGGGGTTTTAGTGTGCCGGCTCACGATTCTAACGATTTATAACGATAAATCGTTAGAATCTCTATTGTATTGTGTTCCATAATGGTTTAAGACGATATTAAAATTATCAGACGATAATTTTAATCGTCCTAAAACGATTCACATCCCTACATAGAACACCTCACTTCCTTCTTGTGGACCCCCCAGCCCAACGCAAATCCCTCCTGCCTATCCTCTTGTCTCCATTAACACAAATACTAGTACTCACCACTTTATCCCTAGTCCTCTTTAATGCACAGTCCCTCTCCAAAATAACACACATCCTAGTTGACCTCCTCCTAGACTGCAAACCTGATATCTGTGCAGTCATGGAAACCTGGCTCAAGGATACGGACAAGGTAATCCTAAACCAACTCCCCACCCAATCCTATGACATATTCTCCATTCCTAGATCCAAAAAAAAAGGTGGAGGCATCCTCCTAGCCACCAAAAAGAACCTCATACTCAAGCCACTGAACATCAGTACCCTGAGCTCCAAATCTGCCTTGTCTATTCCCCCCCAGGCCTTCTGGAACGCAACCCCTCCCCCCTTATAGAAGTTATATCCGACAACATTAACTTTGAAAAACCCGCCATTCTACTAGGAGATTTCAATATCCATCTGGACTCCACATCACTCTCCTCCTTGTTTGAAACATTCCTTGCTGCCCTTCAGGCCATAGGCTTCACTCAAATCATCTCCACCCCCACACATAAAGCTGGGCACACCCTAGACCTTATTTTCATTAATTCCTGCATCCATGCACCAATTCCCGCCGACTGTACTCCAGTTCCCTGCTCAGACCACTCACTCATAGAGACTCAGCTCACTATAAACTCCCCCGCCTCCTGCAACCATCCTCAAAATAACTCATTCTCCTTCAGAAAATCCTGCCCTTCTGAGGAGCTTACTTCCGCACTTACCAAATCCCTAACCAAACTAGACTGCTCTTCCCCTGAAGCTGCCCTCAGCTCGTAGAGCAACCTCACCCTCAACATAGCCAACAAACTATGTCCTCTCATCACTCGCAAGCAACACCCTACTCCCTCAAACAAAAAACCATAGTACACCGCAGAATTTCACCAAATGAAACACAACCTCAGACTGAAAGAGAGAATCTGGCGTAAAGACCCAACCTAGCAGCACGCCACCTCTTACAAATCCTCCCTACACACCTACCGCATCTCTGTTCAAAAAACCAAACGTGACCACTACACCGCCAAAATACATGTACAATCCCAAAGCCCTTTTCTCATATGTTGCCTCCCTCACCAAATCTACCCCCCCCTACCATCGCTGACAATGAATCCAACACGAAATGTGAGGAACTCGCCCCTCTTTTTCCATAACAAAATAACAAACATCCTCCTCAGATTCACCCTCACACCCCCCCTATGTCTCCTAACTACCTCACCACTCCAAACAGCACACTAGACTTTATCAACCTCACATCCTCCAAGGAAATCGAGTCTATCCTCAAAAAAATCAAGCCAGCTTCACACCCATCTGATACTATCCCCACTAAAACCCTTCTAACCATTCCCAACACCATTGCCAAACCCCTAGCAGACATCATTAACTCCTCCCTCTCCACTGGTACAGTCCCTGATTCCTTAAAACACGCAATTGTCAAACCCATGGTCAAAAAACCCTCACTAGACTCCAAAGATCCGGCCAACTACTGACCCCTTTCAAATCTCCCCCTCATCGCCAAAATCATGGAAAAGGTGGTGAACTCCCAACTGATGGACTACCTTGAAGACAACAACATCCTTCACCCCTCTCAATTTGGCTTTCGCAGGAACTTGAGCACCGAAACACTACTACTCTCCCTCACTGACACCCTCCTCACAGGCCTGGAACAAGGTCATAGCTTCTTCATTGCCTTCCTTGACATATCCGCGGCCTTCGACACGATTAGCCACAACCTGCTCATCTCCCGTCTAATTGACATTGGCATCTCTGGCACAGCTCTCCTCTGGTTCAAATCCTACCTGGCTAACAGACACTTCTCAGTAAAACTAGGCAACTCAGAATCCACACACTTCCCCCTCACACAAGGAGTCCCCCAAGGCTCCTCCCTCTCCTCCACCATATTTGACATTTACCTCCTGCCACTCTGTCAGTTACTATCTGAACTCGGCCTCAAATTCTACCTCTGTGCAGATGATGTTCAAATCATCATACCAATACAAGAATCCTTATCTACCATGCTAAAATATTGGGAGAAATGCCTCACATCCATCAATTGCCTCACCTTGCCCTTAATTCCTTTATACCTTGCCCTTAATTCCTCAAAAATGGAACTCCTTCTCATCCACAACCACCAAACTCACAATTTACACCTTGCCCTTAATTCCTCAAAAATGGAACTCCTCCTCATCCTCATCCACAACCACCAAACTCACAAACTCCTATCTCCCAACGACTCTGCTGCCAGTACTGTCACCTCACAGCTTCCAGTACGAAACCTAGGTGTTCTAAATGATCCACACCTAAATCTAAAAAAACACATCAACTCCATCCTAAAAGAAGGCTTCTATAATCTTAACATCTTAAAAAAGCTCAAACCCCTACTCCATACTCACGACCTCAAAACAGTCATCCAAGCCACCCTAGTATCCAAACTGGACTACTGCAACTCACTGTACCTAGGCCTCCCCTACTCCTCTATCAAACCCCTTCAAATGTTACAGAACACCACCGCCAGAATAATCATGAACGCATGCAAATCAGACCACATAACCCCCCTCCTAAAAGACCTCCACTGGCTCCCCATCCCATCACGCATACTATTCAAGACCCTCACCATCATACACAAATCCATCCACAAAAGCAACTCCTCCTGGCTCAGCGAACCCTTCAGATTCACACACTCCTCCCGCCCAACCAGAACAAACCGTAAAGGTACACTACACATCCCACCCCTCAAAAAAGCCCGCCTCACATCAACAAGGGACCGTGCCCTATCAGTAGCAGGCCCCACTCACTGGAATGCTCTACTGACAAACCTCCGCCTCAATCCCTGCCCATACAAATTCAGGAAAATGCTGAAAACTTGGCTTTTCCCTCCTCACTAGTTCCCTTTACCTCTGCCACCTTCACCTCCTCACCTTGCAATTAACCCTCAGCGCCCTAAGCACTATGTTAATATGTTAATATGTAAATATCTTTAACCCTTTAGTTTCAACTTTTCAGGCTCACATATAGAGCCTCCTTCTAGCTGCAGCACCTTTGTTGCAAATTGTTACTCTTGTTGCTCCCCTTTCCCCCTCCCTGTTTTTTTGTATTTTCCACCTTTTGTTCAGATGTAAACTGATATGATGTGTCCTCTAATGTCGGTATAAAAAATCTGTTAAATAAATACAATACAATTGTGATACAGAAGACTCAAGCCGTGGACGAGAAGACTCTGGATGTGGACGAGGAGCATGGAAGACTCTAGATGAGACGAGGAGCTTGGAAGACTCTCGACAAGACGAGGAGCTGGGAAGGTTCAGACATTGGCATTGTCTCTCAGGACACCCTATACAGCCCACCGACATGGGCATATCCAATGGGCTGATCACGAACCACCATGTCCCTGTAGTGTGCCCTACACAACCTGGAGAGATTGATCATGGACCACGCGGAGAACGGGACTAGCACAGGAAGGAAATCCAACTGAGACGAAACTCCAATAATGAGAACAGGAACCGACAAGACGGATTTACCCCAACAAGATGTCATCTGGAGAACCAAAGGAGCTGGAGGGTCAGGAGGACTCGGAACGAGTGAAGGAGGAGTGGATCCTTGGAACATCAGGAAGTGGAACATCAGGAAGCCTGGACTAGGAACCTCAGAACATGAAGACATGAAACATCAGGAAACCATGAAGACTCAGCAAGCAAGATGAGACATGGAGCTCCAATGAAGACTGAAGACCTGGCGGAGCGCTGGAAGATGAGACTTCCAGGAGCGAAGAAGTCCAATGCAAGGCAAAGCAGGACTGAAGGTGAAGCCCTCTTATAGGGCTGAGACAGGAAGACATCATCAGGTGGGGCCCAGGGCATATCCGGCCACAGGCCCTTTAAATCTTGTGAAGTGGCACAGCCCAAGTCTTAGGAACAGGAAGTCCAGCACCTAGGACAGCAGCCATGCTTGCCGCTGCATCGCTGGAGAGCAGAGCTGGGCCACAGAGCAAGGCCCATCGTCGGCAGCTGCAGGAGGGATCGAAGGCGGCTCCATCCGCCAGGAGAGACCGGGGTCTACGAAGATGGAGAGACATCAGTGGTGGCCCCAGCCACATTGAAACACGGCGGCAGGGCCCGCTGTGCTGGAGAGGCATCTCGAAGTCTGCGGCTCCTGCCGCGGTGAAGAAGACAAGCTGACTGCAGCTCCTGCCATGAAGAACATCGGCGGCTTCGTGCCACTTTGGTAACAAGCAGCACAGGAGGTAAGCAGCCTGCTCGCGGGATGGGCACCGCGGGCAGGAATCATAACACATCGCTCTCCACTTCTATGATGGTGGGGGGGTGGGAAGGGAATAGGATTCACATGACAGACAACATTGGGCCCTTACTTTTATAGTCCAGGGTAGTGATATTATGCATACATTAGGGAAAAAGTGCAGGTCTTCATCTATGGCCAAGTCCAAAAGCACTCAAGTAGCACTGTCTGAATCATCAGAAAGGCTGTTCAACCTGTAAAAATTGTTCTTAGCAGTAATTTTGCTTTGGATTTGACAGTCGGCATTTTTGAGTATGAAAATTACTTCCTTTAACATAAGGCTTGCGGCTAACCTGCTTGGAGCAGCAGTTACTTTGGTAAGAAAGTTGCAGGGCTGACTAATTGGACCACTTGGTCTTTTTCTGCCATTATTTTGTCGTTTAAGTTTTAATTCTTTGATATGCTTTCTGGAAGAAATAAAGAACATCTTGTTGGTGTTGAATTAAATGACTTCATAGCCACAAATAGAGAAACTGAAAAATGAAATGAACAAAAAACAGAATTGGATTTACTAAAATCAGCATAATCCTATCATTTGTACTCTCATCATTCAGATCTTTAAAAGCATTGGTGGAAATTTTGCTAAAGTTTTTTCCCAAATCCATTTCATTTTATAGAATCCTAAAATCCTTACAAAGGAGATAAGTTAGTGTTGAACACATCCTTCTCTATTATCTTGCTGTGTCTTGGCTTATGCTCATTGCTGTGTCATGGCTTTTTTTCATAATAGAAGTTTAAAAGATAAAACATTATAATGTATACTGTCAGATACACCAGAATTTTATTAGCTAATTTAGGATACAAGCCTACTTCTATATTTTCATTCTCTCCAGAGGAGGGCAAGTTCATGTCTTCTGATGGAATAATTAGCTATCAAGTGAAACACCACTTGCAAAAGTAGAACATCTGAACTGGAAACATAATTAACTTAAACATAATAAACAAGAATTGCAAATGTAGGAATTTTAATAACCTCAACGATATGATGGTAGTAAAAAAAAATACACAACAAATATCATTCATAATTTCAGTAAATGTTATAGCTTCAGTTAATAACTACATTTTTACTATTGGGAGCTGATCATATTTTTTAATGAAAATTACATTCCAAGTGGACAAGGAATAGTTCATGCATGTAACATTTTCCAAATTTCATTGAAAACAGATAAAAAATATAATGTTTCACAAATATTGTACTGTATTAGTATCCCCCCATATATGAAGACCTATTAGTGTTAGGCCTGACCTTTGTGATTAGAACAGCTCTATGCACACAAATTTAGGAGTTAGAAAATATTTAAAAAAATAAAATATATTCCAATTTAAGCTAATAACAATAATCACATCCTATATTTTAAAATACGTCTCAGAGGTACTGCATATCTCAGAGAAAAATGATTAAATCCCTTTATGAGGGTGATTTTCATATAGCTCACAGAGTGGCAAAATCTGTGTATGCATTATACATGCAGACTTTTCTGAGTATTTTCAGTGCAAACTTAGGCGCCTACGTTTTCTTTGAAAATATTTGGGTAATTGGCTGAGGATGCACACACACAGTTCTCGCTTATGCAAAATTAGATTTTCTCTTCTGAGGAATTAAATTATGACCGTGCACTTATATATATACATTATACAATTAAAAAAGTATGTTCATAAGGACTATCTCTGCCCCCAGCTCTTACCCCTGAAATGCATCTTCTCAGTTTGTATAAAGGAGTACAAGGAAGAAGGTTACACATATACTTTTACATGCACTCAGTCCTTGGCAATATGAGAGCAGACATTTAAACACATAAAACCACACTCTATGAGGTCCATCTTCAAAGGCATTTAGCCAGATAACTCACATGTTATCTGATTAAATGCTGACTTTTTAATATTTCCCCCCACTCATCCAGCTAAACTTTAGCTGAATATCTCATTATCTGGCTATAATTTAGAAGGATAACATAAGGGGCATTCTGGAGGCATTTCTGGGAAGAGTTATGTTAGCTGTCTAAGTTATGCAGTTAACTCTGTTATTTAGGGTTATCCAGCTAACTCTGGACATGGCTAACTTTGCAACCCTGCCAGGTTCTGAGTATGGACATCTGTGAGTCCAACTTTCAAACAATCTGTAACACAGTTTGCATGTGTTAAGTGGACGCACAGAGATTTATGCTGGCATTTTATAAACTGCATGGTGGGAGCCACACAGTTTATAAAATGCTGCTTATTATTTCCCCCAAAGTACTTCCGTATGTTACAGTACATGCTTATAATTGTTGTACAGGAACACATGTACCTTTACTCCTCATTCAAAAAAAAAAAATACACAAATATATTTTACGTGTGAAACAATTGAAACAATTCACATGTAATAACCCAGAATTAAACATGGAGGCAGGTATATTGTTCACAGAAGAGGAAGAAAAGACTAAGCAATATAAGCAACTTTGATGCATGGCTCAAAACAAGGTGTAAAGAAAGTGGTTTTGGTTACAATGAAGGCTGGGGCATGTATGGAACTGTAAAAGATTATATGGTAAGGATGGCCTACATTTGTCTGTGGCAGGAAAGAGGATGCTAAATGAGAAATCTGATCATCCATTATTAGTCATTTAAACTAGAGGGAAGGGGTGGCAGGAGGTTGCCAATGAAATTGGCATGTCACCCCCAAGCAATACAGGAAGTAGGAAGTGAAAATGACAGAATCAATCAGCTCTAAAAAAAAAAAAAAGAAGCTGACTAGGAAGAGCAGCCAACCAAAGGAGAAAAGTTGGAAAGCTATGACCATAAATGTTCATAGTCTGGGTAATACAATCCCAGTGCTGCAGGCCTTAATGGTGGTGGTGGACTTGGTGGTGGACTTGGACATTGTTCACTGAGGCTCATGATTTTAATACAATCATCCTGGGCTATGACTTGTTAAGGAAGGACAGAGAGAAGAGGAAAGGAAAGGTGTAGCTCTTTATTTCAAAAACAATATCCAGGCAACTGAAATGCAAGAGATGTGGGGGTAGGAAAGTAGTATTATGTGCTGTCCTATAAAAAGAAGATTTTTTTTTCCTTTTAAACTGGTGTGGTTTTAGGCCCCTGACACAAACAGAAGAAATGGATAGAGATCTGATCGAAGACATCCAAAAGTTGGGAAAGATGGACAAAGTGTTGCTCATTGGTGATTTTAATCTGCCGGATGTGGATTGGAATATCCCTTCTGCAGAATTTACAAGAAATAGAGAGATAATGGATGCTCTTCAAGGGGCTCTGCTCAAACAAATGGTAAAGGAACCCATGAGGGAGAATGTGATACTTGACCTACTGTTCACTAATGGGGATAATGTCTGGGTAGGTGCCAAACTGAGCACCAGTGATTATCAAACAGTAGAATATGATATAGCAAATAGGATATAGAGAATTCACATGATGTTCCAAGTTTTGAATTTCAAAACAAGAACTTTGTAAAAAGAGGGACTTACCTGGGGTAAAAAGTGGAAGACTGGAGAAAATTAGTGATGTGGAAGACCAGTGGGTCAAATTAAAAGAAGATATTACAAAGACAACAAACCCATTTGATAAAAAAGCAAACAAAAGAATGAGGAAAAATAAACTGATCTGTTTCTCAAAGGAGGTGGCTGAAAAAACAAAGACAAAAAGAACAGCTTTCAAGAAGCATAAAGATCCCAAAAAGAGAAACACAGTGAAGAATACCTAATGAAACTGAGGGAGACAAAGAAAGAAATCAGGAAAGAAAATGTCAAATGGATGAAATGATTACTAAAGAAGCGAGGTGACAAAACATATATTCAGACATGTCAAAGAAAGGAGGAAGACCTGAGGTAGGATAGAGAAACTGAAAGATCAACAAGAGCAATGTGTTGAGAAAGATGAAGAAATAAAAGAAATATTAAACAAATCCTTCAGTTCGATGTACACTAAAGAAGGCCCTGGAGATTGACTGTTGCTGGTTGACAAGACTATGGGTGGAAGTGGGGTAGATACTACCCCATTTACAGAAGAGAATGTATGGAAAGAGCTAGGAAAACTGAGAGTGGACAAAGCCATAGGGCCGGATGAGATACATCCCAGGATACTAAGGGAGCTCAGAGATGTGCTCCACTGAAAGACCTGTTTAAAAGATTCCTGAAAATGGGAGTGGTGCTGTGAGACTGGAGAAGACTGGTGGTGGTCCTACTTCACAAAGGTGGTAGCAGAGAGGAGGCTGGAAACTACAGGCCGGTTAGCCTCACCTCAGTGGTGGAAAAATTAATAGAGGCTCTGATGAAGGAAAGAATAGTGAACTGTCTATGATTTGGTGGGTTGCTG
The DNA here is from genome assembly GCF_901001135.1 of Rhinatrema bivittatum. NCBI lineage: Eukaryota > Metazoa > Chordata > Amphibia > Gymnophiona > Rhinatrematidae > Rhinatrema > Rhinatrema bivittatum. The sequence goes on from NC_042619.1 coordinate 162,767,116, forward strand.
GTCCTGAGGCAGCATGAAATCACTAGAGAAAGGTCTTGTCAGACAAATCTGATTTTTTTTGCTTGAATGATTAGAGAATTCGATCAAAGAAGAGTGCATGGTGTGATCTACTTGGATTTCAGCAAAGCTTTTGATACATTCCCACATAGGTGGCTAGTGAATAAAATGAGAAGCTTGGGAATGGGCACCAAGATGGTGGAGTGGACAGCATGAATGGAAGGGTGTTCAGCAACCCTAGATGGTGAAATCATCACCACATTTTTCTCTCTCTATCCCTGCCCCAAATCGCATATAACCTACCTCCACCTATACTCACATACAAGATCTCCTCCATCTCACCTCTCTAGTCAAGTTCAATTTCAACACTGCCATCCTCATATCAGGCTATGACATTCCACCCACTTCCTGTGCCCTAGGTGGCTACCTAGTATGCCTAATGGGTTCGCCAGCCCTGGGAATGGATTACAAACTGATTGATTGACAGGGACAGGAGAAAATGTGTAATGGTAAATGGAACCTAGTTTGAAGAGAGAATGGTCTTGTGTGCCACAAGGATTTGTTTTGTGACTGGTTCTGTTCAATATCTTTGTGAACAACATTGCAGAAGGAATATAAGGTAAAGTTTGTCTATTTGGGGATGAAACTATGATATGCAACAGAGTGAACAAGCGTGAAGGAGTAGAGAGAGTGAAAAGTGATTTAAGAAAGCTTGAAGAGTGGTTGAAGATTTGGAAGATGGGATTCAATCCCAAGAAGAACAAAGTCATTTATCTGGGGTGTGGTAATCCAAAAGAACGATATGTTATGGGAGTGAAAAACTAATGTGCATGGGCTGGGAGAGGGACCTTGGGGTAACAGTGTCTGACAATCTGCAGGTGGTGAAGCAATGTGACAAGGCAATAGCTAAATCCAGAAGAATGCTAAGCTGCAGAGAAAGATAAATAACCAGCAGGAAAAAAGAGGTGATAATGCCACTATACAAGTCCTTGGTGGATGCCTAGAATGCTTTTCTGGAAAACGTGGTGAACAGGGGACCGGCCCACCTAAGGATGTCCCAGTGGGCCGATCGCACTAGTCACGTGGTCTGCCAAGCGCGGCCGTGACAGAGACGCACTCGGCAGACCATGTGGTATCTCCTGGGCCGGCCTGGGCGGCGAATCCCCGGGCCGATCTTCATCGGGAATCCGCCACTGGTAGTGAAGACAAAAATGGGAAACAAATTCAAAAGAGCATGGATTAAACACTGCAAATCTCTAAAGGTCAGAGGTTACAAATGAAAAAAAGGATGCATAGGGTATCCTGCATGGAGAGGCAGATACTATCCTTAACCAGAGATATGGAGATTACTACCTTTAATCAATTAGCCTTGACATAACTGCAGCATTGTTCTCCACTTTGAAGGTGGAGTCAAAAGGCAACAAGGGGAAATGGAGTCAGATGACAGCCATGGGCCCTGACTTTTATGGTCCTAGGTATGAATATGCAAACATTAGGGAAAATGCACAGGACTGCTTCTACAGCTAAGTTCAAAAGCAAAACACATTCAAACAGCATTGTCTGAATTATCAAGAAGGCTGCTCACACCTTAAAAACATTGCTAGCTGCAATTTTGTTATGGGTTTGACAGTTGCTTGGTTTTGATTGTAAATATTACTACCATTAACATAAGGCTTTGAAATAACATGCAAGAAGTGGCATTTACTACTTTTAACAGAAACACGGGGGTGACCTGCATAGAGCGGCAGTTATTACTAAATGAAACTTGCTGGACAGACTGGATGGACCATTTGGTCTTGTTCTGTCATCGTTATTATGTTACTATGTACTTATGTCTCTTACAAATTGCAACTTGTGTGTATATTTAGGAACCCCACCCTAGAATGCTCCTAGGCAATGCTACCTCTAATTTTTGAAAGGCTATGTGCACAAAAAGGCTATGTGCACAAAAATTTTCTTTTGTGCAATTTTTTTTAAAGCTGAGTTCAAATTTGTGCACTACAAGCCAGTATAATGCAAATAATATTTGATGTTTTTGTATGCATAGGATTAACGAGCTGTGCTTATGTGTACAGCTTAGAGGGAACAGTGCTCCTAAGCTGCTCCTTTTTCCCCCATTAAAATTAACATATGATACTGCAAGAACACACATACTAACAAAGTCTATAAATATTATATATGCATATAATGCTAATTATGTGGATATATGCTATTTTTATGCACATGATCATTGCATAATTCCTATATGTATAAATGTCTTTGAAAATCACCCTCATAAGGCATTATTTTAGATTGGTACCTGCTCTGATTAGGTTTTTTGACTTATTTAACTAGTTCACAACTCTGTATTTCTTGCCTTTCTCAGTTTGTTATATCCCCTCCCACTCCCTGTTATAATGTAGTTTCCTCGCTTTTGTTAATATGTAAACCGGCATGATGTGCCTATCTAATGCCGGTATATAAAAGTTATTAAATAAATAAATAAATAAATAATATATCATCATCTTCTTCACAATACACAAGATCTTAATTTCCTTTCATGAGATATTCAGGCATCAGCATCTATACCTATTATATCTGAATGCAATCCACTTTGAAGTAGCTGAAAGGTGGAATATAAATCCAATAAGTAAATAAATAAATAAATAAATAAATAAACAATAATCTAAATAGATAAAGGAAACAAAATTAAGAATGTTCAGACTGTGATTTTGACCTGGTCTAAAGGCATGAAGCCAGAAAACTTGCCCATACTTCAATTTCATGACTTCCAGGGTAGCAAGCATTCCATGACCATGGAAATTAAGAAAGGAAAGAAATAGTTATGTGTGATGGAAGAACAAAGTCTGTATTAGTACAGATGTTAGACAGAATGCTATGTGGGAGGTAGGGAAAGGGAAAGATCATATGTATGTTAACCTCAACTAAAGGAAAAAAAATGTACCTTGTGCATTTTACTCTGCCCTCAGTTGTTTATCAAGGAGGATCATTCCCCTCACAAATGCATGAGTATACACAATTAGAATGTTTTGCTGCTTTACTCCCTCTCTAGTAGGACTGTATATACTGTATAGAGCAAAATTATGAATGCTATAGAGCCACTGGATTTAATGACTGCTTAACCAATCAGCTCCTGATTCTCTCCATTTTTATTATTTCAACTAAGTATGTTTCCTGCAAAAATGCTTCCAAAATTAGCTGTTCATAGCTTAGGGTATACCTATGATCAGTCTTAATAGGCCTAGTGCTGTGCTCCTGTGATGCTGAATTAACTAGGGATGTGAATCGTTTTTTGACGATTTAAAATATCGTCCGATATATTTTAAATCGTCAAAATCGTTAGGGCCACGATACAATACCAATTCCCCCGATTTATCGTCAAAAAATCGTAAATTGGGGGAAGGGGGAGGGCAGGAAAACCGGCACACTAAAACCCCCTAAAACCCACCCCCGACCCTTTAAATTAAATCCCCCACCCTCCCGAACCTCCCCCCCCCAAATGCTTTAAATTACCTGGGGATCCAGCGGTGGTCCAGAACGGCGGCGGTCCGGAACGGCCCCCTCAATTGAATAGTGTTGTCTTCAGCCAGCGCCATTTTTCAAAATGGCCGCCGCCATTTTGCGGCCGCCATTTTGCAAAATGGCGCCGGCTGAAGACAACACGATTCAATTGAGGGGGCCGTTCCGGACCGCCGCCGTTCCGGACCACCGCTGGATCCCCAGGTAATTTAAAGCATTTGGGGGGGGTTCGGGAGGGTGGGGGATTTAATTTAAAGGGTCGGGGGTGGGTTTTAGGGGGTTTTAGTGTGTCGGATCACGATTTTAACGATTTTCACAATAGTTTACACACCCAAATGGCAACAATACGATTCCCTCCCCCTCCCAGCCGAAATCGATTGTTAAGACGATCGAGGACACGATTCACATCTCTAGAATTAACTGATCTGAGGCCCAACTTTTGCAATGTAGAAAGTATTTTGGAGGGACCCATTTGTATCTTAAAGGCCTTCATCTGCATTCCTTTGTTAAGCTGACCTCATTTTCAGTTGTGGTAGATCCTCTCTGCAGGTTAATGCAGTGAATCTATGTGAGCCCAATCTGAGATTGCAATACAGACAGTTCACCAATATTAATATTTCTACATGCTGAAATAATATAAGAAGAACTCCATAACAAATAATATATATATATCTCATAGGGGGAAATTTAACAATAAAAGAAAATATAGTTGAAAGGGAAGGAGAAGGAAAAGCTGATAGTAATAAAGAGAGAAAAGACAGAAGGAAAATAGTGAAGTGGAAAGAGAATCCAAAGTAAGAGAATGGGAGTGATGAAATGTTTCATTTAATGTGAAGACAAAATAATGAAGATGACTTGAAACAATGATGAATATATGAGGCAAACAATCAAGTGCACCACGTAATATTTAGTCATTACCCTTTCCATACTATTAAAGGACTAAATGCTATTGGATGGACTTTATTGCTAAAGTTATTAAAGATCTTCAGCAGAGAAAAGTGTGTCTGCAAACTATTCTATTTACTGTCTAAACCAAAATAATTCTGTCCTTCAGGGTTCATGAATCAGATGAGCAGAACTTCAATATTTTTTAATTCTAATACCATATCTTGTGACAATTAGAATCAGATCTTAAGCTATAATACTTTGCCCTTAAATTTGGAAGCTCCAGGTACTTACTGTCATGAGATTAGGTATGTGCATTCATTTGCAAATGAAATAAAAAAGTGCAACCCATGCCTTTTCACTATCCCTATCAACCACCAGGGTCTAAACCTTTGGCCACTTGAGGGTCGCAGCAAGCATTCCATAGGCCTTACCAGCACTGCCCTCATATCTCCCTCCTTGCAACTTCCTACCTGCTGAGTTTCCGCATGCCTCTGAGCAAGTACACAGACACAAGATATTGCCTGGGGAAACTATGATCTCACAATTATGATTAATAGAGATAGTGCAAAGGCATTTCATGACAATGTTTTATTTCATTTCATTTGTAAACAAATATGCTACCAAAACTCACTTTTTTTGTTTCTATTAGGGATGTGAATCGTGTCCTCGATCGTCTTAACGATCGATTTCGGCTGGGAGGGGGAGGGAATCGTATTGTTGCCATTTGGGGGGGTAAAATATCGTGAAAAATCGTTAAAAATCGAAAAATCGAAAAACCGGCACATTAAAACCCCCTAAAACCCACCCCCGACCCTTTAAATTAAATCCCCCACCCTCCCGAACCCCCCCCCAAATAACTTAAATAACCTGCGGGTCCAGCGGCGGTCCGGAACGGCAGCGGTCCGGAACGGGCTCCTGCTCCTGAATCTTGTCGTCTTCAGCCGGCGCCATTTTCCAAAATGGCGCCGAAAAATGGCGGCGGCCATAGACGAAAAAGATTGGACGGCAGGAGGTCCTTCCGGACCCCCGCTGGACTTTTGGCAAGTCTCGTGGGGGTCAGGAGGCCCCCCACAAGCTGGCCAAAAGTTCCTGGAGGTCCAGCGGGGGTCAGGGAGCGATTTCCCGCCGCGAATCGTTTTCGTACGGAAAATGGCGCCGGCAGGAGATCGACTGCAGGAGGTCGTTCAGCGAGGCGCCGGAACCCTCGCTGAACGACCTCCTGCAGTCGATCTCCTGCCGGCGCCATTTTCCGTACGAAAACGATTCGCGGCGGGAAATCGCTCCCTGACCCCCGCTGGACCTCCAGGAACTTTTGGCCAGCTTGTGGGGGGCCTCCTGACCCCCACGAGACTTGCCAAAAGTCCAGCGGGGGTCCGGAAGGACCTCCTGCCGTCCAATCTTTTTCGTCTATGGCCGCCGCCATTTTTCGGCGCCATTTTGGAAAATGGCGCCGGCTGAAGACGACAAGATTCAGGAGCAGGAGCCCGTTCCGGACCGCTGCCGTTCCGGACCGCCGCTGGACCCGCAGGTTATTTAAGTTATTGGGGGGGGGGTTCGGGAGGGTGGGGGATTTAATTTAAAGGGTCGGGGGTGGGTTTTAGGGGGTTTTAGTGTGCCGGCTCACGATTCTAACGATTTATAACGATAAATCGTTAGAATCTGTATTGTATTGTGTTCCATAACGGTTTAAGACGATATTAAAATTATCGGACGATAATTTTAATCGTCCTAAAACGATTCACATCCCTAGTTTCTATCATTTCGGGAAATAATATACACTATTTCCAAATACAATAGCAAACAGTGGGCCTGATTTACTAAGGCTTTTATCCCTTTCTGTGTTTAAAGGGAAAATGTTGAGAAAATGAGGCCCACTGTTTGCAAATAGAGCATACTCTTTCTGTAAATGAAAATAAATTAATACAAGCCCACCAATGAAACAGAATATAGCTGGAAAACTCCAGACATGAAACTAAACAAAAGTTTTGATTTTTATACCCCTGCAGGAGATCATCAAGTCCAAAAGAAAGTCTCTTGTCTTTTGAGCAGTACATGTTGAAATATGAATCCTAAGCTATCATATGGCTCAGCTCTAACCAAATAAAGGAGAGGTACCCAGGATAATTCTAAACAGGATAACAAAACAATAAGTACCGTACCTGAAAAATGCCTCCTTTATCTTCAGAGCTGGATTCCCTATCACTAAAGTGGACATACTTTCAAATGACTGAATTGAAACTGATTTGGTCTGACAAAAAGGGTTACTGATTTGAAGAATGACATAAAAGGGCACGAGGATTGAGCCACACAAAATTAAATATATAACAGATAGGTACCATGACTATATTTTCAGAAGGTAAAATCCTGGAAAATATTACATTTGACTTAAAGGAAAGTCTGGAAAACACAGAAAACTGTCAAAGAAGATCCAATATCAAGAATCATGGGCATCCCAGAATCCAACAGATTATGGGAACAAAATATCCATTGTCAAATAAATATATACAGATATTATGGGTGAGGAAGCCAATATTGAAATAGTGGTCTCTCATAGAACTATCAGGAAAAGATACTTGTCTGGAGATTCTCACTGAGCCATAATAACATATTTCCACTGTGGTAAAGCTGGAGTTTTTAACTTGTGGAAGAAAGGTTGCATCTGAAGCAAGTCTCCAATACGGCTTTAGCTGGTGAGTTCATGCTCTAGAAAGTCTACTTCCCTCCTTTAAATGTTAGCTACCCATGATCCTCTCTTCAATTTTTTAAGCCACAAAAGTCCATTCCATTTGTTGCCAGAGGAGGTGGTTAGTGCAGTTAGTGTAGCTGGGTTCAAAAAAGGTTTGGATAAGTTCTTGGAGGAGAAGTCCATTAATGGCTATTAATCAATTATACTTAGGGGTAGATTTTCAGACCGCGCGAATAGGTGTACTTTTGCTGGCGCATCAGGCGCAAGCAAAAGTACGCGGGATTTTAGTAGATACGCGCGGAGCCGCGCGTATCTACTAAAATCCGGGATCAGCGCGCGCAAGGCTATGGATTCTGTATAGCCGGCGCGCGCCGAGCCACGCAGCCTACCTCCGTTCCCTCCGAGGCCGCTCCGAAATCGGAGCGGCCTCGGAGGGAACTTTCTTTTGCCCTCCCCTCACCTTCCCCTCCCTTCCCCTACCTAACCCACCCGCCCGGCCCTGTCTAAACCCCATCCTTACCTTTGTCGGGGGATTTACGCCTCCCGGAGGGAGGCGTAAATCCCCGCGCGCCAGCGGGCTGCTAGCGCGCCGGGACGCGACCTGGGGGCGGGTCCGGAGGGTGCGGCCACGCCCCCAGACCACCCCGGGCTGTAACCACGCCCCCGGACCCGCCCCCGAAACGCTCCCGACCCGCCCCCAAAACGGCGCTGCGCTCGGTCCCGCCCCCGACATGCCCCCCTCCGAAAACCCCGGGACTTACGCGAGTCCCGGGGCTCTGCGCGCGCCGGTAGGCCTATGTAAAATAGGCTCACCGGCGCACAGGGCCCTGCTCGCCTAAATCCACCCGGATTGGGGCGGATTTAGGCGAGCAGGGCTCTTAAAATCCGCCCCTTAGGGAATAGCCACTGCTATTAATTGCATCAGTAGCATGGGTTCTTCTTAGTGTTTGGGTAATTGCCAGGTTCTTGTGGCCTGGTTTGGCCTCTGTTGGAAACAGGATGCTGGGATTGATAGACCCTTGGTCTGACCCAGCATGGCAATTTCTTATGTTCTTATGTTCTTAAGTCCCATTCCTATTCTCAATATTTGAAGCCGTAAGGCATGGGAAACCAGGTTTTGCTACAATAAGTTCTCTTGTAAGCAGTCAATGTGATTGAGTTTCTCCCACCCCACAACAAGGTTCAAATAAACACATATGTGTATTAGCAGTTCTTTTTCTCATTCCTGCTCCCCCCCAGTTGTAGAGGCAGGGGTTTAACCAAAAATAGTGGCCAGGCTGCTCCCTCCTCCACAGAAAGGTTCAGGTAAACACATTTTTGTACTAGTAGTGCTTTCTCTTGCCACTTCTTCCCAGTAAAGCAAGTTGGGTTTTTCAGCAATAAAGTTCAAACAGATATGTTGTCCTCTCCCCCACGACAAAGTTCAGAATAAACAAATGTTTGTGCTAGCTATGCTTTCCTTCACTGCTGCTTTCCCCAGTAACTCCTGCAGGGATTTACAGGACTAAAGTTCCCTTATGAAGTCACTGAAGCTAAACTGCTCCCTTCCCTACATCAAAGTTCAAAATAAACAAACGTTTTTAGCAGCAATGCTTCAGTCTCCATGTTCACCTTCTCTAGAAGCACTTCTGGTTCTAACTCTGGCAACTTGGCTATTTTCACTCCTAGCTCATCTGCAGACAGAAGCTGAAGTTATATCCGCTCTCCTCTCTCCCTTTGTGATTCAAATCTTCCCCAGTTTTTCTCACCTCTAAGGTTTGTGATTCTGGAACCCCCATCTACCCTACTCAGGGACACCATCCTCAGAACCCCATATATCCGTGTTCTCACTAGGGAACCTGGGAAATGTAGTTCAGTATATTCATGCCTTTATTTTGGGGTATCTTATCTTGTTATATGCCCTGTTAGTTAACTTTTTTTTTTTTTTTGGGGGGGGGGGGGTTGGTTGGTGCAGTACCTGGCAAAGGAAGTTTCTTCTCCACCACAAACTGTTAATACTATTATTTTTCTGTCATGAAAAAACCTTTTTACTCTGAAAACGTCTTTGTTCCCTGATGATATTTAAGTTAGACCTCAGGTAGTAGCCTAACAATACAATGCGCTATTGGACTAGAGGTGAGAGCTGACAGGGTTAATGCCTGAGCCAGAATTAGCAGCTGACATCACACTGTGAGAGGAGGAAGAGTGATAGTTGGTGTGTGACATTTTGAGTACCATTTCAGATGAGATAAACTGCTGTGTGCTAATAGCAATACATTACTCAGGACCTTCAGATATGATTAAGAAAAAAGCTGCATTTAACTATATAAATGCTGATTTCAGTGTAGTAGTGTTAAATTGAAAATTACTTTTACTTTTCTCTGCATCTTGTATCACAGTTTTGGGTTTGTTTGTTTTTTGCTCACTGTAAATCCTTTTAAATCAGTTTATTAGTGCTATGTTTGTAGTTGATCAGTGACCCAAGTGAGTGATTTGCTATAGGATCCCAGTATTTTTAGTAATTGATCTGCAAATGCCTTTCTGAAAAATCTGTGGTTTCAGGCTATTATGAGAATTTGTTGTTCCCAGAAACTCTCAGGAAATAGCTTTTGTGCAGTGTACTTGCCCAGAGGCAAGTAGAAACCCAGTTGGTGGGTGGGAAGTTACAAGGAGAGAGGCAAGTGGGCAGGTGCTGGTGAAGCCTGTGCAATGCTTGCTAGGATCCTCAAGTGGCCAAAGAATTAACCCCTGGTAACTGACAGGGATAGTGCAAAGGCATTACATGACATCTACTCTTTTCATGAACATAACTAATCAACAAAATTAGAGGAAAAGAATTTGATAACTTTAAACAATAAAAATATAAAATGCTTCTGGATTTCTACCTTGGTGGGCAGGTACAGCTTTTTTTTCCACTGCTGGGAATGTACCATATATTGTATATTGTCAGAATATTCATATACTTTTACCCACACAGAGGTTGGGCAATGTTCAGAAGCATATTTTATGTATGTGCAACACATTCAAACCAACAGGAAACACATAGAAGGCAAAGCTCTATTGAATATCTTCTTTAATTATGATTCTTAAGGGATAACTTTATTGCTATGTTATATACCACATTGTCTTCTTTCTGGAGGAGGGCATCATATAAATAAAACATATAAATGTAAAATAATTTTAGGTAGAATAATAAGAAGAGAAACCCTACGGAAACAAAATCAATCATGATGTCCAAAAAACTGAACAGATATGTTCTGTTGCGCATGATGCATGGAGTGACCAACAGACAAATGCACCTACAGTACCCCTTCCCTGTTCTATGTATTTTCTACCTTCAGGTCGATGTAAACCAATATGATGTAACCACTAGGGATGTGAATCGTTTTTTGACGATTTAAAATATCGTCCGATATATTTTAAATCGTCAAAATTCGTTAGGGCCACGATACAATACCAATTCCCCCGATTTATCGTTAAAAAATCGTAAATCGGGGGAAGGGGGAGGGCAAGAAAACTGGCACACTAAAACCCCCTAAAACCCACCTCCGACCCTTTAAATTAAATCCCCCACCCTCCCGAACCCCCCCCCCCAAATGCTTTAAATTACCTGGGGATCCAGCGGTGGTCCAGAACGGCGGCGGTCCAGAACGGCCCCCTCAATTGAATCCTGTTGTCTTCAGCTGGCGCCATTTTGCAAAATGGCCGCCGCAAAATGGCGGCGGCCATAGACAAAAATGATTCGACGCAGGAGGTCGTTCCGGACACCCGCTGGACTTTTGGCAAGTCTTGTGGGGGTCAGGAGGCCCCCCAAGCTGGCCAAAAGTTCCTGGGAGTCCAGCGGGGTTCAGGAAGTGATTTCTTGCCGCGAATCGTTTTCCGTACGGAAAATGGCGCCGGCAGGAGATCGACTGCAGGAGGTCGTTCAGTGGGGGTTCCGGACCACCGCTGAACGACCTCCTGCAGTCGATCTCCTGCCGGCGCCATTTTCCGTACGGAAAATGGCGCCGGCTATACGCGTATGGCCGGCGCCATTTTCCATACGGAAAACGATTTGCGGCAAGAAATCGCTTCCTGAACCCCGCTGGACTCCCAGGAACTTTTGGCCAGCTTGGGGGGGCCTCCTGACCCCCACAAGACTTGCAAAAAGTCCAGCGGGGGTCCGGAACGACCTCCTGCGTCGAATCGTTTTTGTCTATGGCCACCGCCATTTTGCGGCGGCCATTTTGCAAAATGGCGCCGGCTGAAGACAACAGGATTCAATTGAGGGGGCCGTTCCGGACCGCCGCCATTCTGGACCACCGCTGGATCCCCAGGTAATTTAAAGCATTTGGGGGGGGGGGGTTCGGGAGGGTGGGGGATTTAATTTAAAGGGTCGGGGTGGGTTTTAGGGGGTTGGCTCACGATTTTCACGATTTTCACGATAGTTTACACACCCAAACGGCAACAATACGATTCCCTCCCCCTCCCAGCCGAAATTGATCGTTAAGACGATCGAGGACACGATTCACATCTCTAGTAACCACTAATATCAGTATAAAAAAGTTTCTAAATAAATAAATAAATACAGTATATAGCTATATCTCTATGTGTCTGTCTATCTATCTATCTACCTAATGATTATTCATGCTGACCCATTATTTCAGGATTCCATTTCATGCAAAAGGAAAAATCCACTTGAACAGGTTTTTGCTACAACTCTGAACCAGCATTTAATCCAGTCCATTTAAACTGAGGGAAATAACACAGACCCAGTTCTTGCCACAAAATTCTTGGCTAGCACTCAATCTATTTCCAAAGCTGGCTTTTTGCCACGCTAATGCTTGCCTCCGTAGAAATTTGCTTGCATGCTCTTTGAAACATGCTGGTATATTGAAAAATAACATTCACTTTGGAAACAGCATGTCCATCTTCTAACAATTAACCTAGGATTAAAGAACATAGTATTTATATCAAATTTAAAAAACCGGTAGGTTTCTCAAACAAGCTGTAATGGGTATATTTAGAAATGTCACATTTATCCAAGCAAAGAAGGGTAGGCCAAAACAAAATTCTTAAAGGCTGTGTTAAACTATTTCATTCATCTAATCAAAGCCTTCCAACATAATCCTTCAAACCAAGATATTAAAACAGAGGAAAATTCAATCACATACATTATGGAACAGTGAATCATTTCATGACAAAGTCCAAATATATCTATTAAATACAATTACAAAAAAGGCAACAAATCCATTTCTTTTTTCAAACCCATTGGAATTATTATCTGTAATTTAAATATTCACCTTTCTTCATGTTGCAAGAAAGTTCTTTCAAAGTCACCATCACATACAGAAGGATGCACATGTTTGATTACAGTGATTGCCATTTCTTCTAAAGAATGATTCATTTCCACATAGTGGGAAACCAAAGAAACTTCAATCTTGCACAAAAAACTTCTGCATTCAGACATGCATGTTCAAAGAAAAATTGGTTTTGACAGTGAAGTGTAGCATATACCATTTCCCTTGGTAGCACACAAACTGACAAAATTACATTTATCATCTTTAATATTTGACACTGAGAACACAGCCCCCTTTAATGAATGGGACAAACTAAACAATGACCAGAAAGCAAGTGAGAGGAAGGGTGCCTGTCCAGAATTTGACTGAAAGGCAGAGTATACCAAACAATATTCAATATTATGTACCCTTTTAAATACAGAAGAAGTGTATTTAATTATTCTGTTTCCATTCCTCCTTTCTATAATGAACTTAGGGCGGAGAACAGTTTTAAATAAGTACAATAAATAATACAAATATAAGATATTCATTAATGAAATACAAGAAAAGAAACACAATAAATTACACTGATATGATGTGATGCCTTCATCAGAAGCAATATGAGATGAGACTGAAGGACGTGAATATGTATACCCTGGAGAAGAGATACGATACAGACTTTTAAACACCTTAAATATTAGGGATGTGAATCGTTTTTTGATGATTTAAAATATCGTCCGATATATTTTAAATCGTCAAAAATCGTTAGAAGCGCGATACAATAGGAATTCCCCCGATTTATAGTCAAAAATCATAAATCGGGGGAAGGGGGAGGGGGGAGGGGAAGGGGGAGGGCGGAAAAACCGGCACACTAAAACAACCCTAAAACCCACCCCGACCCTTTAAAATAAATCCCCCACCCTCCCGAACCCCCCCCAAAATGCTTTAAATTACCTGGGGTCCAGTGGGGAGATCCCGGTGTGATCTTCCACTCTCGGGCCACGTCTGTGTTAATGGCGCCGGCGCTATTTCGGTTCCTGTCCCCCGGCGTCAAGAGCGCAGAAGATCGCTCCCGGACCCCCGCTGGACCCCCAGGGACTTTTGGCCAGCTTGGGGGGGCCTCCTGACCCCCAAAAGACTTGCCAAAAGTCCAGCGGGGGTCCGGGAACGACCTCTTGCAGTCGAATCGTGTTGCCGTATGGCCACCGCCATTTTGCTCAAAATGGCGCCTGCCGTACGGCAACACAATTCGACTGCAGGAGGTCGTTCCCGGACCCCCTCTGGACCCCCAGGGACTTTTGGCCAGCTTGGGGGGGGTCTCCTGACCCCCACAAGACTTGCCAAAAGTCCAGCGGGGGTCTGGAACGACCTCCTGCAGTCGAATCGTGTTGCCGAACGGCCGGCGCCATTTTGCGCAAAATGGCGCCGGCCGTACGGCAACACGATTCGACTGCAGGAGGTCATTCCCCAGGGACTTTTTGCCAGCTTGGGGGGGGTCTCCTGACCCCCACAAGACTTGCCAAAAGTCCAGCGGGGGTCTGGAACGACCTCCTGCAGTCGAATCGTGTTGCCGAACGGCCGGCGCCATTTTGCGCAAAATGGCGCCGGCCGTACGGCAACACGATTCGACTGCAGGAGGTCATTCCCCAGGGACTTTTTGCCAGCTTGGGGGGGCCTCCTGACCCCCACAAGACATGCCAAAAGTCCAGCGGGGGTCCGGGAACGACCTCCTAAACTCGAATCGTTTTGCCGTACAAAATGGCGCCGGCCATATGCCGGCGCCATTTTGTACCGCAAATTGTTACGTCTAGTATTCAGATAATAGTGGAACCACAGTTTAGACCGCTTACCTGGAGACGTAGGAGTCTGGACTCAGGAGGAGAGCGCGGGTATCGGTAGGCAGTCCGAGTCAGGGCAGGCTGTAGACAGAGTAATCCAGAGGCAGTCCGAGGTCGGGGCAGGCAGCGAGCAATCAGGAACCAAAAACAGATAATCCGAATAGGCAGGCAGCAGGCAGAGTAATCCAGAGGCAGTCCGAGGTCGGGGCAGGCAGCGAGCAATCAGGAACCAGAAGCAGATAATCCGAATAGGCAGGCAGCAGGCAGAGTAATCCAGAGGCAGTCCGAGATCGGGGCAGGCAGCGAGCAATCAGGAACCAAAAGCAGATAATCCGAACAGGCAGGCAGCAGGCAGAGTAATCCAGAGGCAGTCCGAAACAGGTCAGAAGCAGCGAAACAGCAAGCCAACACACAGCGATGCTCCCAGGAACAATAGTGGCCGAAGCAAAGAACAGGAGATGTACTTCAGTTTAAATAGCCCCACTCTCCCGCGCAAAGTGGCCTTAGTCGGCGTCTGACGTCAGGGGGCGTGGCCAGTCCAAATCGCGCGAGACTTGGTCCTGCTTGCGCGCACAGAGGCCAGCGTATCGCGGGGGAAGCGCCATTCCTGCGCTGCGGACCCGCGCCGCAGACGCCAACCGAAGCGCGCCATCACACTCCGTGCCCTGCCCGGCTCCTCCCGCGCGTCGCGCCGCCGCGCGCCCCGATCGAGGTAACAGTACCCCCTCCGCAAGGCCCCCTCTGCCGCCCCCGGGGGCCAGGCTTAGAGGGAAAGCGACGATGAAAAGCCCGAAGCAACCGAGGCGCCTGGAGATTAGTGGAGGGCTCTCACGTATTTTCCTCAGGACCACAATGTTTCCAGGAAATGAGATATTGGAGTCGCCCTCTGACACGTCTGGAATCCAATATAGCCTGTACTTCATACTGATCAGTCTCAGGAAGAACCGGACAAGCGGATCGCCGCGGTCGATGCGGCCAGGTTAGGACTGCAGGCTTCAAGAGAGAGATATGGAATGCGTTGTGGATCCGCAAGGAGGGGGGTAAACACAGGCTATAGGTGACCGGGGTGAGTCGTCTCCGGACGGTGAAGGGTCCAATGAAACGAGGAGCAAATTTAGCAGAGGGTAAGCGTAGGCGAAGGTGACGAGTGCTTAACCAGACCAGATCCCCGCAATGAAGATCAGGAGCCGGGGTCCGTAGCCTATCGGCCTGATGCTTCATAACCGCGGCGTTCTTAATCAGCAGAGCATGAGTCTCAGCCCATAAACGGGACATGGAGGTAACGGTGGCGTTGACAGCTGGACAATTGGAGGAGGTGCTAACAGGTAAAGGAAAGTTCAGATGTCGGCCATACACCAGAAAGAACGGAGAACTACCGGTGGCCTGATGGACAAGGTTGTTATGGGAAATCTCGGCCCAGACTAATAGAGACGCCCAATCATCCTGTCGCTGATTCACGTAGGCCCGAAGAAATGCCTTAACAGCTTGATTAGTCCTCTCAGTAAGGCCGTTGGACTGCGGATGATAGGCCGACGAAAAATCAAGCCATACCCGGAGGAGGCGACAGAGATTAGTCCAAAACTGAGCCGTGAACTGAACACCTCTATCGGAAACAATACTTAGGGGAAGGCCATGGAGGCGAAAAATATGAAGCAAAAATAGACGAGCCAATTCGGGAGCGGAGGGCAACCCGGGAAGAGGAACGAAGTGCGCCATCCGAGAAAAACGGTCCACCACCACCCATATGACCGTATTCCCTTCCGAGGGTGGAAGATCAGTGATAAAGTCGGTGGCAATATGGGTCCATGGAGACCGAGGAGGAGGAAGAGGATGTAAGAAGCCGAGAGGTCTCCGCCGGGGCGTTTTCTGAGCTGCACAAACAGGACAGGAGTCCACAAAATTCTTAACGTCCTTTGCCCAGTTGGGCCACCAATACTGACGGGAGAGGAGTTCCTGGGTACGAGCAACCCCCGGATGTCCCGCCAGATGGGAGGAGTGGGCCCACCGAAGAACCTTTAGGCGCAACCGCTTGGGAACGACCGTTTTCCCGACGGGTACCGTAAAGGTGGCGGCCAACTGGATGTGAGCCGGGTCGATGAGGTAGCGAGGAGGATCCGGGTCATCCAGAGAGTCAAAGCTCCGAGAAAGAGCGTCCGCTCGAACATTCTTCTGTGCAGGACGGAAGCGGACAACAAAATGAAACCTACTAAAAAATAGTGCCCACCGGGCTTGTCGTGGGTTGAGACGCTGGGCAGTAGCCAGATATTCAAGATTCTTGTGGTCTGTATATACCGTAACCACATGACGAGCCCCCTCCAAAAGGTGTCGCCACTCTTCAAAGGCCAACTTAATGGCCAATAATTCCCGGTCACCAATGGTATAATTTCGTTCCGCAGGAGTAAATTTTTTAGAAAAGAAGGCACACGTCACCCACTGCTCTTCTGCGGATCTTTGAAGAAGAACCGCCCCCACTCCAACAGCAGAGGCGTCTACCTCGAGGGTAAAAGGACGTGCAGGATCCGGTCGTCGGAGACATAAATCAGTGGTGAATTCAGTTTTTAAACGATGAAAGGCCAATCGTGCCTCTTCCGGCCAGGACACCGTAGAAGCTCCCTTCTTAGTAAGCGCCGTGAGAGGTGCCACTAACGATGAGAAATGGGGAATAAACTGCCTGTAGTAGTTGGAAAAACCTAAAAACCTTTGTAAGGCTTTTAACCCCACCGGTTGGGGCCAGTGAAGGATGGCATGAAGTTTGTCAGGGTCCATGGATAATCCTCGGTTCGAGACAATGTAGCCAAGAAAGGGCAATTGTTGTTGATGGAAGACACACTTCTCTAGTTTGGCGAACAGTTTATGCTCCCGAAGGCGTTGCAGGACTTGTCGGACATGGAGCACATGTTGAGATAGTGATTGAGAAAAGATCAAAATATCGTCCAGGTAGACAATTACATGGGAGTACAGAATGTCACGAAAGATGTCGTTAATCATATCCTGAAATACCGCGGGGGCATTACAAAGACCGAAGGGCATGACGCAATATTCATAATGACCATCATGAGTATTGAATGCGGTTTTCCACTCGTCCCCCTCCCGAATTCTTATCAAAATGTAGGCCCCTCGTAAGTCCAACTTGGTAAAGATTTGTGCCCCTTTAATTCGATCGAACAATTCCGAAATGAGAGGAATAAGATATTTATTCTTTCTGGTAATGGTGTTAAGGCCACGATAGTCAATGCAAGGTCTTAATGACCCATCCTTCTTCTTCACAAAGAAAAATCCGGCGCCGGCCGGGGAAGTGGAAGGTCTGATAAATCCGCGCTCCAAATTCTCCGCAATATATTGACGTAGGGCCAATGATTCAGGTTCCGAAAGGGAGTAAATGCGCCCTTTGGGAGGAGTCTTTCCAGGTAAAAGTTCGATGGAGCAATCGTACTTGCGGTGAGGTGGTAATATCTCCGCATACTGTTTGTTGAAGACGTCTTGAAAATCCTTATAGGGTAGTGGAATACCATTAACAAGTCGTGTGGACTGCAGTGGAATCTTAGGCAAAGTCTTGATGCAGTGTTGAAGGCAGAATGGACTCCACTCTGCAAGCTGTAGCGAGGCCCAATCAATGCGAGGCTGATGCATACGTAACCACGGTAAGCCCAGAATTATCTGGTTTACTGATGAAGGAAGTACAAATAATTGAATGCTTTCCTGGTGAAGTAAGCCGGTGTGAAGCAACAAGGGTTTGGTAATGTGGGTGATGAGCATACCCACAGCTTGCCCTGATACTGAGGTTACCGACAGGGGAGTGGACAATGATTCCACCGGAATTTGATATTTCTGCACGAGCAGTTCCTGAATGAAATTACCCGCCGCCCCTGAGTCTATGAAGGCCTGACAGTGCAATGGCTCGCGGTTGAAGTCAATGGTTGTGGGTAATAGCAGTTGTGGAGAGGGAATGGTGGGACCCAGGGAGGCCTCTCCTACCCGACCTAGGTCCGGGAGTTTCCCGGTTTGTTAGGACACTTGTTGAGGAAGTGCCCCGCTCCCGCACAATATAAACAGAGGTTCTTAGCACGTCTCCTATTTCGTTCCTCGAAAGTCAGACGAAATCTATCAATCTGCATCGGTTCGTCTGAATCTCCTGATGCCGGGCCAGCCTGTGGGGCGACCATCGGTTGTTGAAAAGTCGGAGCCAACCGGAAATTTCTTCGGGTGGCAGCTCGTTCTCGTGTCCTCTCCTGAAAACGTAGATCCAATCGAATGGCTAATCGGATTAAGCCCTCCAAAGTCTCTGGAGGGTCTCTACCCGCTAATTGATCTTTAATATTCTCCGCCAGACCTTGACAGAAAATTGCCGTAAGGCTCTCCTCACCCCATGCCAATTCAGCGGCTAAAGTACGAAAGTGAATGGCGTACTCCCCAACAGTTCGTGTGCCTTGCTTAATCTGAAGTAAGTCATTTGCCGCGGAGGATGAACGTCCTGGCTCGTCAAAGATCAGACGGAATTCTTTGAGAAATCGATCCAGAGAATTGAGGATGGGATCATCTCGTTCCCACAAAGGAGAAGCCCATGCTAAGGCCGGACCTTCTAACAAGGACAGGAGAAAAGTAGTTTTTGTCTTATCGTTGGGGAACGAGGCCGGTTGAAGAGAAAAATGCATCCTGCACTGGTTGATAAAACCTCGACATAGGGCTGCTGTTCCATTGAAGCGCGGCGGGGGTGGAACCCTGACAGGAGCCGGCGTAGCCGCCGCGCTGGGCACGAGCCCGGTGGGTAATTGGGCTAAGGCATCCATGCGTGCGACCAATCGATCTAGGACCCCTGTAACCTGATCCAAAACTCCCTGCTGTTGTTGGATCTTATTAGCCATTCCGGGAATGGCTTGTAAAGCGGTCAGATCCACTGGTTCCATGGCTTCGGCCAACTGTTACGTCTAGTATTCAGATAATAGTGGAACCACAGTTTAGACCGCTTACCTGGAGACGTAGGAGTCTGGACTCAGGAGGAGAGCGCGGGTATCGGTAGGCAGTCCGAGTCAGGGCAGGCTGTAGACAGAGTAATCCAGAGGCAGTCCGAGGTCGGGGCAGGCAGCGAGCAATCAGGAACCAGAAGCAGATAATCCGAATAGGCAGGCAGCAGGCAGAGTAATCCAGAGGCAGTCCGAGATCGGGGCAGGCAGCGAGCAATCAGGAACCAAAAGCAGATAATCCGAACAGGCAGGCAGCAGGCAGAGTAATCCAGAGGCAGTCCGAAACAGGTCAGAAGCAGCGAAACAGCAAGCCAACACACAGCGATGCTCCCAGGAACAATAGTGGCCGAAGCAAAGAACAGGAGATGTACTTCAGTTTAAATAGCCCCACTCTCCCGCGCAAAGTGGCCTTAGTCGGCGTCTGACGTCAGGGGGCGTGGCCAGTCCAAATCGCGCGAGACTTGGTCCTGCTTGCGCGCACAGAGGCCAGCGTATCGCGGGGGAAGCGCCATTCCTGCGCTGCGGACCCGCGCCGCAGACGCCAACCGAAGCGCGCCATCACACTCCGTGCCCTGCCCGGCTCCTCCCGCGCGTCGCGCCGCCGCGCGCCCCGATCGAGGTAACACAAATCTCCTACAGCGATCTCCTACAGCGATCTCCTACGCTCCTGACGTCGGGGGACAAAAAAACAAAATGGCGCCTGGCTACCTTTGCCCTCGCACCGGAGGCCCGAGAGTAAAAGATCACACCGGGACCCTCGCTCTGGACCCCAGGTAATTTAAGGCATTTTGGGGGGGTTTGGTAGGGTGGGGGATTTATTTTAAAGGGTCGGGGTGGGTTTTAGGGATGTTTTAGTGTGCCGGTTTTCCCGCCCTCCCCCGATTTACGATTTACACGATATTTTAAAAAACAAAACCGCAACAATAAGATTCCCTCCCCCCCCAGCCGAAATCGATCGTTAAGATGATCGATCACACGATTCACATCTCTATTAAATATATTAATGATGCACAAAAATCAAACTTTTTCGAATGGAAAGAAAGTTGCAGAACTAGGGATCATGATATGAAAAATCAAGGGGATAGACCCTGGAATGTCAGGAAATATTTCTTCACAGAAAGGGTGGTTTATGTATGGAATGCCCTCCCAGAAATGGAAGAGAGGGCAGTAACCATAATTGTATTCAAGAAGGCATAGGATAAACACAGAAGATCCCTAGTGGCTAAAGAATGAAAATGACAACTGTTAACTGGGATATCCTGCATGGAGCAGCAGGGGGCTGACCAATGGCACCGGTAGCCCCTGTGACACGCCGTGATGAAACCAGCAAACGAGTGCAGGGATGGCTTCCTGACTCCCCCCTGGACCACCAGGGAGTTTTGGTAAGTCTTGGGGGGGTCAGGAGGGTGGGGGGTTGTAGATAATTTTAATTTTAGCTGGGACACTAATTTAACTCGCTGTAGTAATGTATTTACAGATCGACAACTTATGGAATTCTCCATACTTCCGCATGAAACGGAATTGACCCCCACGAATACGTATCACGAATGCAACAAAAACTTTTTGGCTGCACATCCCTAGCTAACAATAAATCTAACCCTAACACTAACCCAAGACTAGCCCTAAACCCAAAATCTAATCCTAACTCTGTGATAAACCTAACCCTTGGCTTATGCTAACCTTAAGAAAACCCAAAACTTAACCATACCCCAATCTTAATACCAACTGTAGACTAACCCTAACCATAACACTAAACCTAATGAGAACCTCAATCCTTACCTTAACCCTAAACCTATGCAAACCTTTACCATATCCCTAATTCTAACTCTAACCATAGGCTAAAGCTAACCATACCTGTAACCCTAACCCTAACCCTAAAACTAGGCCAAATCTAACTCTAAATCTAACTCTAACCCTAAGCCCTAAAGCTAAGCTAAATTTAACCCTAAATTTATGCCTAACACTAATTCTAGATCTAGGCTAACATTAACCCTCACCCTAATCCTAACATTTAGGCTAGAGAAGTTAGGGCTGTTCAGCTTGGAGATGAGATAGCTGATGGGGGGATATGTGAGAGGTCTACAAAATCATGAAAGGTCTTGAATGGGTAAATGGAATACTCTTTCGGATAATTCAAGAACTACTGGGCACTCAATAAAGTTAGTAAATAATAGCTCATTTAAAAGTAAATCTGAGACTTATTTTTTCACTCAGTGCTTAATTACATTCTGGAATTCATTGCCAGAGTATGTCGTTAGTGCAGCTGGGTTTAAAAAAGGTTTGGATAAGCTCCTAGA
Organism: Rhinatrema bivittatum; assembly: GCF_901001135.1. Lineage (NCBI taxonomy): Eukaryota > Metazoa > Chordata > Amphibia > Gymnophiona > Rhinatrematidae > Rhinatrema > Rhinatrema bivittatum. Next base: position 162,788,539 of record NC_042619.1, read on the forward strand.
GCAGAAGTCCATAAACTGCTATTAATTAATAAGGATTAGTAGCTTGGTATCTATTCATTTAATGTTTGGGTACATGCCAGGTACTTGTGACTTGGTTGGCCACTGTTGAACACAGGATACTTGGCTTGTTGGACCCTTAGTCTGACCCATTATGGCATATCTTATGTTCTTATGTTTTACTAACCCTAACTTTATGTTAACACTAACCCTAACCTTAACATAGGCTTATCCTAACCCTAATGTAACCTAATTTCTACACTAATCCTAACCCTAACCCTAACCTTAGGCTAATACAAACTCAATCTATAACCCTAACCCTATACTATCCCTAACCCAAAACCAAAGCCTAACTGTAGGATACCCCTAACCCTCACCCTAGGCTAACCCTAGCCCTAGCCCAACCATATCCCTAGGCTAAATCTAAACATAAAATTACCTAATCCAAGGCTAACCACTAACCATAATATTAACCCTAACCTAAACATATCCTAAATCTAACAATAACCTTAACTTTACAACTAAATCAAGGCTAAACCTATCCCTAACCCTTACTCCTGGCTAATCCTAAACCTAACACTAAACATAATCAACCCTAAAACTAGCCTAAGCTTAACCATAAATCTAACCATAACCCTAACGCTAAAGTTGGCTAACCCTTTCCCTAACACTTGGCTAACCCTAACCCTAACTCTAACCATAGTCTAACCCTAAACCTAACCCTAATTTAGGATAATCCTAATCCTAACCAATCCCTAATCCTATGCTAACCCTAACCCTAAACCTTACCATAGGCTAACACAAATTCAATCCATATCCCTAATAGGCTAACCCTAACCTATACCTAACTCTAATATAACCCTAATCCTAAACCTAATCCTAGGCTAACCCTAATCATAACCCTAGGATAAACATAAACATAACCTAATCCTAATCTAACTCTAATCCTAATCCTAACATTAAACTTATCCTAGATATGCACTAACATTAACTAACCCTAAAACTTACTCTAGGTTAACCCTATTTCTAATGCTAACCCCAGGCTATTCCTATACCTAACCCTAAATCTTACCCTAGAGACTAACCATAACCTTAACCCTAACCCAATCCCTAACTCTAGGTTAACCCTAAACCTAACCCTCACCCTAACCCTAGGCTAATAGTAACACTAAGGCTAACTTAAGGTTAACATTAACCCTAAAAATAATCCTAGGCTAACCCTAACCCTAATCCATAAAGTAGACTAACCCTAACCCTATGCTAACCCTAATCCTACACATAACCCTAAAACCAACACTAGACCAACCATAGCCATAACCTTAAACCTAATCCTAGGCTAACCCCAATGATAACCTTAAACATAACACAAACCCTAACATTAACCCTAGGCTAATCCTATCTCTAACCCTCATACTAATCTTAGGCTATTCATAACTGAAAGAGTTGTGTGCAGACTTTTAAGTTCATCTACAGACAAATGTGTCTTAGTGCATGAGATAAATTTATTATTCCAAAAAACAGGCAGCCTTATCTGTGTAAGGGCTGAGAGAATACAATTCAATTAGAGTAGCACCACTGTTGGTCCCCCAACAAAGGCTGTGTTTCACAGTGGCTGCATCTGGAGGGCCAGAAAAGAGATTGCAAGGATCTTCAAGCCAGTGATACAATTGATCTTCAAGTAAAACTGAGACTACCTAACTCTAACCATAACTCTAAATATAACCTTAACCCGTACCTTAACCTTAGTCTAATCTTAACCATAAAAACAACCCTTCATGCAAATGCTAACCCTAGCCTTTACCCTAACCCTAATACTAGGTTAACCTTAACCTTAGTCCAAACCCTAAACCTTAACCTAACCTTAGGTTAAGCCTTGGCTTATCCATAAACTCTGACAAAACCCCAAATCCTATCCCTTACACTAGGCTAACTCTAACCCTTACACTAAACCTAACAAAAACTGACCCTAACCCTAATGCTAGGAAAACCCTATCCCTTACCATAACCCTAACCCTAACATCAGTCTAACCAAAACCCGAACCCGAGCCCTAAATAGGCTATCTTTAACACTAACCTTAATCCTAGGAAAACCCTAACCATATCCATAACCCTATTCCTAACCCTAGGCTAACCCTAGGCTAACCAAAACACTAACCCTACCCCTAAACCCAGCCCTAAGTTATCCCTAACCTTAACCCTAAACCTAGGATATCTGTAACCCAAAACCTAAACCTTACACTAGGCTAACCCTAACCATACACCTAACTTAATCCTATGCTAACCCTAATCCTTTCTCTAACATTAACTCTTACCCTAGACAAACACAAACCCTAAATTTAACCCTAGCCTAAACCTAACTGTAACACTAATACTAAAATTAAAACAAGGTAAAACCTAACCCTAACCGTTACACTATCCCTTGACTAACCATAACCGAAACCTAAGTGTAACCCTAACACTAGCTAACAGATCGTTTAAAGTAAAATTAGGCACCATTGAATCGGTCTCTCTCAATCTTACTTCCGGGGCTCCCCGGGGTTCTTCTATGTCTCCTATCCTTTTCAACATCTATATGCTCCCCTCTGTAAATTCCTGACCGGGTTAGGTTTAGTGCACTTTATTTATGCCGACGATGTACAAATTCTTCTCCCCATAGAAGGATCCATTGAAAAAACCTTGAAGCTTTGGAACATTTATTTTACATTGATACAACAACTACTCACCCAAATGTTTCTTTCTTTAAATCACATTAAACAGAAATCGTACTCATTTGTAATAAAGTCACTGATAAATTAACAAATGAAATCAATGCAACTCCCACATCTCATACCATCCTTCATGAAATAGGAGATCTAGGATGTATACTAGATAGTGAACTCACCTTAAAGACATCAATAAATGCTACAGTAAAAGATGGATTTTATAAATTACAGGTTTTAAAAAATCTAAAGCCCCTGCTGTATAGCAATGATTTTAGGACCATCCTGCAAACTTTATTATTATCCAAATTGGACTATTGCAATGCGCTGTTACTAGGTCTCCCTGCTTCTTCCATCTGCCCTCTGCAGCTGTTGCAAAATGCCGTGGCCAGGCTCCTAAGCAATTGCAAAAAATATGACCATATCACCCCAGTTTTGAAACAGCTTCACTGGCTCCCTATTCACTATAGAATTCAGTATAAATGTCTGTCTCTCATACACAAAACCATATATGGAGAAAACATCGAATGGCTGAATACAGCCTTATATATCCACATACCTCAACACAATCTCAGATCTGCAGGCAAAGCACTTCTATCCATTTCATCACTGAAAACAACACATCTTATCATGGTCCAAGAGAGGACATTATCACTGGCAGGCCCAAAAGCATGGAATTCATTTCCATTAGACATTAGACTAGAGACTAACACCCATTCATTCAAAAAAAGTTGAAGACATGGCTCCTGGAAGAACAGGCATTTGCTCAACCCTAAACAGTCTCTATTTTATTTTGATTTTTTATAGTATTATTTTACCTTATCTTATTCTGTTATTTTATTTTACATTTCTGGTAAGATACAATGAGTTCTTTTTTAGATTAACTGTTTTTGAAGAATTTTATCTTGCCTAAGTTTTAAGATTTGTTGAAATATTTTATATTGTATTTCTATTTATGATTCAGTCTGTATTTGTTTTGCCCTGTAAACCAACATGAAGTTAACACGAATGCTGGTATATAAAAGTGAACAAATACATAAATAATAGCTAAATAACACTAGACTAACCTTAATGCTTACCCTAACACATACCCTAGGCTAACAATAAACCTAATCCTAACCCTAACTGTAATCCTACCCCTAAACTTAACACTAACCCTAACCTTATCTCTGACCCTAACCCTAAAACTAGGTTAAACTTAACCATAAATCTAAACCTAATCATAACAATAAACTAATCCTAACCCTAATCATAATGATTGACTAACCCTAACCCTACTCTAGGCTCTCCCTAACCCTAACCCTGGACTAATCAACACCCTAAACTAGGATAATAATAAAACCTAATACTAACCCTAGGCTAAACCTAACCTTAACAGTTTCTATAACTCTAAGCTTAAACCTTGTCTAGCCCTAACCCTAAGTCTAATCCTAGCACTATACCTAGAGCAACCCTAACCCTAGGCTAACTCTAAAACTAAACCATACCATGAACTTAGGATAAACATATCCCTAACCCTAGGTAACTCAAAACCTAACCCTAACCCTAAAACTAGGATATCCCGATCCCTAACCTTAATCATAATACTAACACTAGGCTAACCCTAACTCTAAAGCTCAACCTAATTTTAGGATAACTATAACCCTAAGCCTAGGCTCCTCTTAACCTTTACCCTAACCCAAACTATTGGCAACAATAACCCTAACCATAATCCTAACCCTAAAAATAAAGCTAACCCTAACCCAAACTATAAGCATACCTCTATCCCTAACCTTAAACTTTAGGCCTACCCTAACCCTAATCCTAACCCAATCCCAAACCCCAGGCTAATCAATACACTTACTCTAACCCTAACCTTATCCATGGACTTAATTAATTCTAACCCTAACCCTAGGCTACCCTGATGTTAAACCTAATCCTATGTATCCCTAACCCTAACCTGAGGCTAAATCTAACCTGAATTAATGCTAACCCTAACCCTAAAAGTAGACAACCATAACCCTAAATCTAACCCTAACTCTTGGCTAAGCCTAACCCTAACACTAACCCTAGGCTCTTGCTAATGCTGACCCTAATCCTAATACTAACTCTAAACCTAACCCTACAAAATTGAATCTTTATGGGTAGAAATCCCTTATGTATCAGGGAAGACTACAGTGATAGGAGTATACTACCGTCCACCTGGTCAAGATGGTGAGATGGACAGTGAAATGCTAAGAGAAATTAGGGAAGCTAACCAAATTGGTAGTGCAGTAATAATGGGAGACTTCAATTACCCCAATATAGACTGGGTAAATGTATCATCGGGTCACGCTAGAGAGATAACGTTCCTGGATGGAATAAATGATAGCTTTATGGAGTAATTGATTCAGGAACCGACAAGAGAGGGAGCAATTTTAGATCTAATTCTCAGTGGAGCACAGGACTTGTTGAGAGAGGTAACGGTGGTGGGGCCGCTTGGCAATAGTGATCATAATATGATCAAATTTGATTTAATGACTGGAAAAGGAACAGTGTGCAAATCCAAGGCTCTCGTGCAAAACTTTCAAAAGGGAAACTTTGAGAAAATGAGAAAAATTGTTAGAAAAAAACTGAAAGGAGCAGCTACAAAAGTAAAAAATGTCCAAGAGGCGTGGTCATTGTTAAAAAATACCATTCTAGAAGCACAGTCCAGATGTATTCCACACATTAAGAAAGGTGGAAAGAAGGCAAAACGATTACCGGCATGGTTAAAAGGGGAGGTGAAAGAAGCTATTTTAGCCAAAAGATCTTCATTCAAAAATTGGAAGAAGAATCCAACAGAAGAAAATAGGATAAAGCATAAACATTGGCAAGTTAAATGTAAGACATTGATAAGACAGGCTAAGAGAGAATTTGAAAAGAAGTTGGCTGTAGAGGCAAAAACTCACAGTAAAAACTTTTTTAAATATATCCGAAGCAGAAAGCCTGTGAGGGAGTCAGTTGGACCGTTAGATGATCGAGGGGTTAAAGGGGCACTTAGAGAAGATAAGGCCATCGCGGAAAGATTAAATGATTTCTTTGCTTCGGTGTTTACTGAAGAGGATGTTGGGGAGGTACCCGTAATGGAGAAGGTTTTCATGGGTAATGATTCAGATGGACTGAATCAAATCACGGTGAACCTAGAAGATGTGGTAGGCCTGATTGACAAACTGAAGAGTAGTAAATCACCTGGACCGGATGGTATACACCCCAGAGTTCTGAAGGAACTAAAAAATGAAATTTCAGACCTATTAGTAAAAATTTGTAACTTATCATTAAAATCATCCATTGTACCTGAAGACTGGAGGATAGCAAATGTAACCCCAATATTTAAAAAGGGCTCCAGGGGCAATCCGGGAAACTACAGACCGGTTAGCCTGACTTCAGTGCCAGGAAAAATAGTGGAAAGTGTTCTAAACATCAAAATCACAGAACATATAGAAAGACATGGTTTAATGGAACAAAGTCAGCATGGCTTTACCCAGGGCAAGTCTTGCCTCACAAATCTGCTTCACTTTTTTGAAGGAGTTAATAAACATGTGGATAAAGGTGAACCGGTAGATATAGTATACTTGGATTTTCAGAAGGCGTTTGACAAGTTCCTCATGAGAGGCTTCTAGGAAAAGTAAAAAGTCATGGGATAGGTGGTGATGTCCTTTCGTGGATTGCAAACTGGCTAAAAGACAGGAAACAGAGAGTAGGATTAAATGGGTAATTTTCTCAGTGGAAGGGAGTGGACAGTGGAGTGCCTCAGGGATCTGTATTGGGACCCTTACTGTTCAATATATTTATAAATGATCTGGAAAGAAATACGACGAGTGAGATAATCAAATTTGCAGATGACACAAAATTGTTCAGAGCAGTTAAATCACAAGCAGATTGTGATAAATTGCAGGAAGACCTTGTGAGACTGGAAAATTGGGCATCCAAATGGCAGATGAAATTTAATGTGGATAAGTGCAAGGTGATGCATATAGGGAAAAATAACCCATGCTATAATTACACGATGTTGGGTTCCATATTAGGTGCTACAACCCAAGAAAGAGATCTAGGTGTCATAGTGGATAACACATTGAAATTGTCGGTTCAGTGTGCTGCGGCAGTCAAAAAAGCAAACAGAATGTTGGGAATTATTAGAAAAGGAATGATGAATAAAACGGAAAATGTCATAATGCCTCTGTATCGCTCCATGGTGAGACCGCACCTTGAATACTGTGTACAATTCTGGTCGCCGCATCTCAAAAAAGATATAATTGCGATGGAGAAGGTACAGAGAAGGGCTACAAAAATGATAAGGGGAATGGAACAACTCCCCTATGAGGAAAGACTAAAGAGGTTAGGACTTTTCAGCTTGGAGAAGAGACGACTGAGGGGGGATATGATAGAGGTGTTTAAAATCTTGAGAGGTCTAGAACGGGTAGATGTGAATCGGTTATTTACTCTTTCGGATAGTAGAAAGACTAGGGGTCACTCCATGAAGTTAGCATGGGGCACATTTAAAACTAATCGGAGAAAGTTCTTTTTTACTCAACGCACAATTAAACTCTGGAATTTGTTGCCAGAGAATGTGGTTCGTGCAGTTAGTATAGCTGTGTTTAAAAAAGGATTGGATAAGTTCTTGGAGGAGAAGTCCATTACCTGCTATTAAGTTCACTTAGAGAATAGCCACTGCCATTAGCAATGGTTACATGGAATAGACTTAGTTTTTGGGTACTTGCCAGGTTCTTATGGCCTGGATTGGCCACTGTTGGAAACAGGATGCTGGGCTTGATGGACCCTTGGTCTGACCCAGTATGGCATTTTCTTATGTTCTTATGTTCTTATGTTAACCCTAACTTAAATTTAATCCTCAACCTAAGCTAAACCTAACTCTAATCTTAACACTAACTATAACCTTAGACAAACCTTTATCCAAAACTTAATCCTAATCTTTAAAAGTAAGTCTAGCCTAACAATATTCCTAAACCTAACCCCAGGCTAATCCTAACCCTAAACCTAACCATAACCCTAACTCTAGGCTAACCCTAAAGCTAGGCTAAAGCTATCCAAAATCATAAACCTTACCAAACCTAGGATAACGTGAACTCTAAATGTTAAACTAATTTTAAACATAACCCTAACCTAGCCAACCCCTACTCCTAATTCTAACACTAGGCAATTATTAAACCTAGGCTAAACCTAAGGGTAAACCTAAACCTACTCCTAACCCCAAACACTAGGCCTTCCCTAACCATAACCCTATCCCTAAGTCTAGGCTAACACTAACGATAACTCTTACCCTAAATCAAAAGCTACCCATAATTCTAGTATAAATATAACCCTAACATAACCCTAGTCTAACCCTACTCCTAACCTTAACCATAGGATAACAGTAACCATAACCCTATACATAAACCTTGGCTAACCATAACAGAAACCTAACCCCTCCGTAACCTTAGGCTAATCTTAACCCTTAGCATAACCCAAACCCTAGGTTAAGACTAATCTTAACCCTAACCCTAATCCTAGTCTTACCCTAACCATAAACCTAGCCCTAACACTATGGGGCCGATTTTAAATTTTACGCATGCAGGGTACATTTGTGTGCGCTACCTGGTGCACACAAATGTACACCCGATTTTATAACATGCATGCGCTGCCACTCGCATGTTAGAAAATCCAGGGTTGGCGCGTGCAAGGGGGTGCACACTTGTGTACCTTACGCGCGCCGAACCCAAGGGGAGCCCCGATGGCTTTCCCCATTCCTTCCAAGGCCACTCCGAAATCGGAGTGGCCTTGGAGGAAACTTTTTTTTAGCTCCCCCCCCACCTTTCCCTTCCTTTCCTTATCTAACCCACCCCCCAGCCCTACCTAAATCTCCCTCATACCTTATCTCGCTGAGTTACGTCTGCCACTTGCGTACGCTGGCCGGTTGCCAGTGCGCGAACCTCTGTCACAGCTGCTATGCCAGAGTACTCGGGACAGCCTCTGGACTGTCGTCCTGCCCCCAGACCGCCCATTTTTGAAAGCCACGGGACATATGCATGTCCTGGGATTTGTGTGTACCGCCAAGCCTATGTAAAATAGGCTCGATGTGCACAGGAGTAGGTTTTCGGGGGTTACGTGCTTATCTTACGTGCATAACCCTTGGAAAATCTACCTCTATCCATAAACCTATCGCATCCCTCACCCTAAAATTAGACTAACCTTAACCTTAACACTAACCATATCCCTAATAGGGATGTGAATCGTTTTTTAACGATTAAAATTATCGTCCGATAATTTTAATATCGTCTTAAATCGTTATAGAACACGATACAATAGAAATTCTAACGATTTATCGTTAAAAATCGTTAAATTGTGTTAGTGCGCACTAACGGGAGTTAGTGCGCACTAACTCCAAGTTAGTGCGCACTAACTCGAGTTAGTGCGCACTAACTGAAAATGATACAAATTGACACTTTCCAGGTCAGTAAAGGTCAGTTAGGAATGAATATGTGTTCCTATTGGCTGGCTGCCCTCTTATCTATTGATGTTAACCAGGTTCCCACTGAGGTGATGGTTGGGAGGATGGGAAATGGAAATGGAAACTCAGGAACATTAACAGAAAATGATACAAATTATTGACACTATCCAGGTCAGTAAAGGTCAGTTAGGAATGAATATGTATTCCTATTGGCTGGCTGCCCTCTTATCTATTGATGTTACCAAGGTTCCAACTGAGGTGATGGTTGGGGGGATGGGAAATGAAAACTGTTGGTAGTTGACAAAAAAAGTAATGTGATCAGTCAATATGACTAGAACCTGTGCCCTATTCCTGATACCAGGGGTGTTGTGATCTTCCTGCACTCAGTGCCCTATCCCTGATACCAGTCTGAGACAGCTCCCTCCCTGCATTACTAGTGAGAGGCTGGCTTCACAGACAGGGGGGAGCTGCCTGACCCTCACTCCTGACTTCCCCCATGTCCCAGCTAGTGAATGGTGTGTGGGTGAGGGGGGGGGGGGGAGGATGGTGAAGTCTGAGACAGCTCCTTCCCTGCATTACTAGTGAGAGGCTGGCTTCACAGACAGGGGGGAGCTGCCTGACCCTCACTCCTGACTTCCCCCATGTCCCAGCTAGTGAATGGTGTGTGGGTGAGGGGGGGGGGAGGATGGTGAAGTCTGAGACAGCTCCCTCCCTGCATTACTAGTGAGAGGCTGGCTTCACAGACAGGGGGGAGCTGCCTGACCCTCACTCCTGACTTCCCCCATGTCCCAGCTAGTGAATGGTGTGTGGGTGAGGGGGGAGGGAGGATGGTGAAGTCTGAGACAGCTCCCTCCCTGCATTACTAGTGAGAGGCTGGCTTCACAGACAGGGGGGAGCTGCCTGACCCTCACTCCTGACTTCCCCCATATCCCAGCTAGTGAATGGTGTGTGGGTGAGGGGGGGGGGTGAGGATGGTGAAGTCTGAGACAGCTCCCTCCCTGCATTACTAGTGAGAGGCTGGCTTCACAGACAGGGGGGAGCTGCCTGACCCTCACTCCTGACTTCCCCCATGTCCCAGCTAGTGAATGGTGTGTGGGTGAGGGGGGGGGAGGGAGGATGGTGAAGTCTGAGACAGCTCCCTCCCTGCATTACTAGTGAGAGGCTGGCTTCACAGACAGGGGGGAGCTGCCTGACCCTCACTCCTGACTTCCTCCATGTCCCAGCTAGTGAATGGTGTGTGGGTGAGGGGGGGGGGGGAGGATGGTGAAGTCTGAGACAGCTCCCTCCCTGCATTACTAGTGAGAGGCTGGCTTCACAGACAGGGGGGAGCTGCCTGACCCTCACTCCTGACTTCCCCCATGTCCCAGCTAGTGAATGGTGTGTGGGTGAGGGGGGGGGGAGGATGGTGAAGTCTGAGACAGCTCCCTCCCTGCATTACTAGTGAGAGGCTGGCTTCACAGACAGGGGGGAGCTGCCTGACCCTCACTCCTGACATTCCCCATGTCCCAGCTAGTGAATGGTGTGTGGGTGAGGGAGGGGGGGGAGGATGGTGAAGTCTGAGACAGCTCCCTCCCTGCATTACTAGTGAGAGGCTGGCTTCACAGACAGGGGGGAGCTGCCTGACCCTCACTCCTCCGGGGTATTGTGATCTTCCTGCACACAGTGCCCTATCCCTGATACCAGGGGTGTTGTGATCTTCCTGCATGCAGTGCCCTATCCCTATTAATACCAGGAGTGTTGTGATCTTCCTGCACGCAGTGCCCTATCCCTAATACCAGGGGTGTTGTGATCTTCCTGCACACAGTGCCCTATTCCTGATACCAGGAGTGTTGTGATCTTCCTGCATGCAGTGTCCTATCCCTGATACCGGGATGTGTGCAAGAAGATCCCAACACCCCTGGTATTAGGGATAGGGCACTGTGTGCAGGAAGATCACAACACTGCTGGTATTAATAGGGATAGGGCACTGTGTACATGAAGATCACAACACCCCTAGTGCCAGGGATAGGGCACTGTGTGCAGGAAGATCACAACACCCCTGGTGTCAGGGTTAGGGCACTGTGTGCAGGAAGATCACAACACTCCTGGTATTAATAGGGACAGGGCACTGTGTGCAGGAAGATCACAACACCCCTGGTGCCAGGGTTAGGGCACTGTGTGCAGGAAGATCACAACACTCCTGGTATTAATAGGGATAGGGCACTGTGTGCAGGAAGATCACAACACCCCTGGTGCCAGGGTTAGGGCACTGTGTGCAGGAAGATCACAACACTCCTGGTATTAATAGGGATAGGGCACTGTGTGCAGGAAGATCACAACACCCCTGGTGCCAGGGTTAGGGCACTGTGTGCAGGAAGATCACAACACTCCTGGTATTAATAGGGATAGGGCACTGTGTGCAGGAAGATCACAACACCCCTGGTGCCAGGGTTAGGGCACTGTGTGCAGGAAGATCACAACACTCCTGGTATTAATAGTGATAGGGCACTGTGTGCAGGAAGATCACAACACCCCTGGTGCCAGGGTTAGGGCACTGTGTGCAGGAAGATCACAACACTCCTGGTATTAATAGGGATAGGGCACTGTGTGCAGGAAGATCACAATACCCCTGGTATCAGGGTTAGGGCACAAGTTCTAGTCACATTGACTGATCACATTACTTGTTTGTCAAGCTACCAACTGTTTCCATTTCCCATCCCCCATATACTGTCAGTGGGAAGCTTGGTAACATGAATAAATAAGAGGGCAGCCAATAGGAATACATATTCATTCCTAAACTGACCTTAACTGACCTGAAAAGTATCAAATTGTATCATTTTCAGTTAGTGCGCACTAACTCCCAGTTAGTGCGCACTAACTCGAGTTAGTGCGCACTAATCGGAAAAAACGATTTTTAACGATTTTTTAACTAAAAAATTGTGCCTAACACGATTTTCTTCCCCTGCCACACGATTTCTATCGTTAAGACGATATGGAAAACGATTCACATCTCTAATCCCTAATGATAGGATAACCCTAAATGTAAACCTAGGCTAAACATAACCCTATATCTAACCCTAAATATAAACCTAAATCTTAGCTTACACCGAAAGATTTGTCTGCAAGCAATCATTTAATAAACAAAGGATATGTTGATTTAATTAATTTTCAAGTTTCATTTATTGAATTTTTCAAGATAAGGATCCATGAACTCTTATAGCACTATACTTTCCCTTATGGTTCACACCTAATTGTATACCACTCATCATCTCCACTTCTTATTAGCCTTAACAATAACCTAACACTAACCCTAAACCTATCCCTAATCCTAGTCTTAACCTAACCTTAACTCTTATCCAAACCCTAACTGTAAACCGAATCCTAACCCTAAATATCAACAGCTGTGCTTCCTTCATTTGGGCTATGAATGAGGTTGCCAGAAAACGCACAAAGCTGTAAAGAGTTGAAAGTAAACCATTGTGATGGCGAAACCGAATGATGGTATATAAAACTCGACAAATAAATAAATAAATAAATAGCCGTAAACCTAACCTTAGGATAATTTTAACCCTAACCCTAGGCTAACCCTTATACTTAACCTTATCCTAAGCCTAACACTATTCTAACTCTAACCCTAAAGCTAAACCTAACCCTAGGGTAACCCTGACATTAAACCTAATCCTGTGTAAACCCTAATCCTAAATATAAGCCTACACTAAACCTAACCATAACCTGAAACCTAGGCTACCCCTAACCATAACTCTAAAACTAGGCTAACCCTATATGTTGTCTAACCCTAACCCTAAACCTAGGCAAACCATAACCATAACCCTAATCCTAGGCTAACCCTAACCTTAACCCTAGGCTAACCCTAAGCCTAACTCTACCTCTAACCTTAACATCAACACTCTACCGACCCTAACAATAATCCTGTCCCTAAACTTAGGCTAACACTAATAATAAACAAAAGTAAAATTGGAGGACAGAAACACACCAAAGACAAAGAAAAGCTGAAGAATTTCAATAACAAAAAACCGCAGATCAGAAATGAGGTGTTTTTTATGCAGCCAATGAGATACCAAAGTTGACTCACTCTTCAATTGGTGTATGCAAGAAAAATGTTCTGAAATTCTTCTTTTAATCTTCCTGATTGTCTTGCCAACATAGATAAGGAGGCAGGGAAAAGTAATGACATAAACCACCCCACTAGAATTACAATCAGAGGTTTAAGGCTATACTGTTTGTTATTAAAAGGGTGTACAAAAATAGATAAGGTTTCAGATAATGAACATGCTGTAGAATGGCAACAATGGCCGCGACCAAAAAAATGTACAAGAATGTCACAAAGGTACCTCTCCAAAAAGCAAAATGGGAGTGGTTCATTAAAGAAACATAACCCTTATACTAAATTAACCCTAACCCTAAACCTAACACTAAATCCAACCCTAAATTAACCATAACCCTAACCCTAATATGAATTCTAGGCCAAACCTAACCATAATCCTATCCCTAACCATAATGCTAGACTAATCCTAAACCTAACCCTAACTCTAGACTAATCCTAATCCTAATTATAGGGTTAGCCTTAGAAAAAGAGTTAGAGATAGCATTAGGGTTAAGGTTAGCCTTAGGGTTAGGGTTAGATTTAGGATAAGGGTTATTTAGGATAAGGGTTATGATTAGGGTTAAGTTTAGGGTTAGGGTTAGGGTTAAGTTTACAGTTGGGGTTACGGTTAGTGTTTGGGTTGACAGGGTTAGGGTTAAGGTTAGAATTACAGTTAGGGTTAACCTTGGGTTTATCCTTAAGGTTATGTTAAGATTAGGTTTAGATTTAGGTTTAGACTTAGGATTAGGTTTAGCCTTAACATTAGGGACATGGTTAGGGTTAAATTTGGGGTTAGATTTAGAGTTAGGATTAGGTTTAGGGTTATCCGTAACATTAGGGTTCAGGTTATCCTTAGGGTTAGGGTTAGGTTAGTGTGAACCTTAGGGTTAGTGTTAGCCTTAGGGATAGGATTAGTAGTTAAGCTTAAGTTTCCACATTTCCAAATGAGTTTTCTGTTCCAGGCAAGAATCTAAGTACAGGCCTTGCTTCCAGGTTCAGGTTTAGTTGAAAAGTCAGCCCAGCTGAGCAGCTTCAATTAATCTTCTCTTTCTACCAGCTATAGGACAAGGTGAAAATTTCACCTAGCTCTGTGAAAGTTTTGCCACTGAAGGAATACACTAAACGGGGCTTTCCCCTTTGTATGTCCTTATATGAGTGGTAAAGGAATGGTTTTATGGCTTTGACAATCAGTTAGTCTAGCGGGAGAGTTTGATGAAGGCTGGTGTTGCTGTGATTTAAATCTTGCTGATGTTTTTGTAAGTATTAGTTATGCTAACTTTATTTTTTGACTGATTTTAAATTATAATTATTGTATTTTATACTTGTTTATATTTGCATTGGGTTTTTTTTTTTGTTTTGTTCTTATATATTTTAATTTGGGGCAATGTTTTTATTTCTGTTTTATTTTGTTTTATCTTATTTTATTGTTTTTGAAGAATTATTTTAGGAATTATTTTATGATGAAAGTTTTATTGTAGTTTAACATGAAAGTTTTATTGTATTTTAACATGAAGCCAACATGAATGTTCGGTATGTAAAAGTGGTTAAATAAATAAATAAATAAATAAATAAATAAATATATTGAATATTAATTGATTGATGAATTTTCTGCTATCCACTTTGAGTTGTATTTTTACTAAAATGGCAGCATTAAATCCAAATCATATTGTATTATTTATATAATGGGGTTTACTTATCCTTTACAAGGAGAACATATACTCATGAATGCAAAAATGTATGAGTTCATCGAAAAAGTTCAGTGTTGGTCTAAATTACCTGAATTTCAGGTTTAGGAGAATGAGTAAAACCAAAGCATAGAAAATTCTTGGCTCTCTGTCCTTTAGTAGTACAGGACTAAAGGCATCTCTGGACCAAAGAGAGGTTGCATAGCTAGAGAAGCATGATGGACTCTAAGCTGGAATCTGTGTGAGATCTCTGTTGACGGAGGAATACTTTCTATTAGAGATGTGCATTATTTTATCACGAATTAGGAAATTGAATGAAATTGCCTAATTCGCCCTGGTTCGAGGGACCCAAACCCCAAAATGGATTTTCCGCAAACTTCAGGAAAAATTTGTTTTTCGGATTAGTGCAAGGAGAGGGGAATATTTATCAAAAAAAAACCAAACCCCACCCCCAACCCTTCAAATTTACTTTATTACAAGCCCCCCATCATATCGATCCCTCCCCAAGACTTACTAAAAGCCCTGGTGGTCCAGCGGGGTCCCGTGAGCGATCTCTCCCTCTCGGGCCATCTGGCCTGCTACAAATCAAAATGGCGCCAGTGGCCCTTTGCCCTTACCATGTGACAGGGGCTACCGGTGCCATTGGTCAGCCACTGTCACATGGTAGGAGCAATGGACGGCTGGCACCATCTTAGCAAATGGCGCGGGCCATCCATTGCTTCTTCCATGTGACAGGGGCCGACCAATGGCACCGGTAGCCCCTGTCACATGGTAAGGGCAAAGGGCTACTGGCACCATTTTGATTCCTGGCAGGCCCCACAGCCAGATGGCCCGAGAGGGAGACATCGCTCACAGGACCCCGCTGCACCACCAGGGCTTTTAGTAAGTCTTGGGGAGGGATTGGAATGGTGGGGGGGGGGTGTAATAAAGTAAATTTGAAGGGTTGGGGTGGGGTTTTTTTTTTTATTTGGGGGGTTTTTTCGATTCATTTTTCCGGTTCATTTTTCCCGATCCGTTTCGCCGAAAAATGACCCGCGGGAAAACAAATTTTTCCCACTAAGCACCCGAACCGAAACCGACCCGACACAGAAAAACGAAGTTCATCTCTACTGTCTATACCCTTGCCCTCTTGGAAGCTATCGTCACCTGTGTATTTGGAAAAACTGGAAAGATACTGAGGAGTAGGACAGTTTCCCCAAGTGTTTGAAAATGCAGAAGCTCTGTTAGCCAGGAGAATGATCAGCATATGAAGATTCACTAGGAGCACTCAGGTACCACTAAAAAGCTTCCTAAGATCTGGTAATTTTTTTTTTTTTTAATTAACCTGCAGTGCTAACTGACAAGGGAGGTCCTTGCATGAGTGCAACTTTTCATGTTACTGTTTGCACTTTATTTATGGATATTACCCAAAGAAGATGTATATTCTGTCAGCTTATTACAAATCATTAAATTTCTCATTAAACTATTTAAGTTTTGGAGCAACACATCATTGTGTGGAAATGTCTTTATATTTTTAACCACAAGAGATTCTCCCTTGTTCCCACAAATCTTCCTCCTGCTAGGAGAACCTCAATGACCCTTATGGAGGCAGCACCCAGATGTGCTCCCCCACCCCCCTTGTCTCTCCAAGGATAGAAGGGAGGTTACATATATTTATATTTCAAAGAGTAAATACATTATTATACAGTTCCCAAATAAATTGTGGTATTTGAATTAGCAGGGTAATAATCATTGCCAACTGCTATATTTATATCTCTGAAATGCGGTATTGTAAATACCTGCCGTCTGTCTGAATCTTTTGTAATCTTAACAATTTTGTATAGAGCTCTCTTACATATTAACATAACCACTCACATATTTTATTGTTTTGGAGCTGAAACTATAAGCCCTTTCTCCAACATGGTCTTTTTTTAGTTTTTTCTAGTTCATGCATTGACAAATGTGTCTCCTGTAGTACTGCTATATCTGCATCATTTTCCTTTTACTGTATATTCAATGATATTATTCTTAATAAGCTTCATTTCTTATACTGATAACCTACCATTTGTAGCACTTGAGTGTCACCTAAATTGTAACTGTAAATGGCTGACAATTTTCAAAGAATCACACCAAGAGACGAGGGTATCATATAAAGAAAACCCAATGTTCAAAACAAATCCACCTCAATGTTAAATGCATATGCCACAGAATAATGTAAGGACAATCATACTGACAATTTTCAAAGCCATTTACTTGAGTAAATAATGATTTCCCTAGGCAAAATTACTTAGCTGAAAATGTCCCTCCATCTGGTTGGAAGTATGTATGGATTTCCATAGAATGCATAACTTTTGTGGGGTTAACAATGAAAGGTGTTATGGGGCATATTTTGTATTGGGAGGAAAATGACATGTGTACTTGATATCTTACATGCTATATTGACCTCATCTACCCCTCCCCAGGTGCCCACACAAATAGCAGATGAGAAGTATATGACCCATTGCTTTGTGGCTGCTCATTTTCAAGAGAAACAATGTGCATGGTTTTCCTTTGAAAAATCACAATTTACATGGGCTAAACCCATTTCAAACAATGGGTGTTGTTTTGTAAGCCTATCGCACGTGAAAAGTCCCTTTTCGCGTGCGATAGGTTGCCAGGGGTGGAGTCGGGGCGGCAAGGAGGAGGACACGGCAGTAACTTCACTGGTGGGGATAAGGTAAGAACAGGTGGCGCTATTAGGTGTGAAAGCCGGCAGCGATATCACCGCGGTGGTGCAATCACTGCTGGCTTTTGCAGGGCGCCCCCCCCCCCCCCCCCCCCCCCGCTGCCCGTTACCGCCGGGATTCACCATTCTCTGCGAGAATGGAAAATCCTTGCCAATGTGTTTAGAAATTTCAAAATTGTCCCCATTATGCCTGGCATTGTTAAATTTTTCCTGATGATTATTCACATACAGCTACTGGACCCAGGCAACTTCTAAAGACAAGAAAAAATAAAAAATACTATTGTTTCTGGGGTTTTCACCACTCCATGGGCCTTATTTTCCAAGGCTATCGCAGGCTTGCACTAACAGCACAAGCCTGCGATAACTTGCGAAGGTAGCGCATGCCTGCGGACATGACGCGGACAGCGAAAAGGTAAGGGCCTTCTCTCATCCTCTTTCGCACCCAATAGCGCCACCTTTCATGGTGGCGCTATTGGGTGTGAAACCGGCAGTGATCACACTGCAGCGGTGTGATCGCTACCGGCTAGCGCAGGACCGCCCTCCCCCCGTGTCGACCCCCTCGCCCCCCATTAGCGCAATTTTCTAAAGTATCGCAGGCCTGCGATACTTTAGAAAATGAGGCCCTATGTGAGTTACCCCAGCCTCCTTTGATGCAGTTGCATTGCTGCTGTTAGGGTTGTAATTGCCACTCCATTCAGATTACCCTATAGTAGTTATGGTTTAACCATGGCAGCTTAATGCGGTTAGGTTTTAACCAAGCCTAATGCAGTTGCATCTGCACTCTCTGGCTCGTGGTCTGTGTTTTCACTTTTGTGTCCTTCCAAATTTCATATTCCTGAGGAAACACTCAAGTCTCCTCCTTTATTTCTTTTACCTGCCACCCCCAAATATATTGTATTTTATCTGCACTTACACTGTGTTTTCTGTCTGTTCCAAGCATGTTTAAATTGTGTCATGTTTTTAACTTCTATTATCTCCTGTGGTAGATTATCCCAGGCATCTACAACCGTCTTGGCAAAGAAGTATTTTCTAGGAGTGTGCATGGCAAAACTTTTATTTGTTTCATTTCATTTCCTGTTTTTTAAATTTCATTTTGGGTTTTTTTTTCATTACTTATACATGTAAAATAGTTTTATGTAGCCATGCATTTGCTTATGTGCAGAATAAAGTAAAAGTCCACACAGTAATTCCAATATGGTATAGAAAATGATTTACTCGGCGGTAGCAACTCCACAAATCTTTAAACAGTGCCTTACAGTATTTTTTAGCCAGTCCCCTGAAACGGATCCAGTGTTTCACAGTGAGGCTGCTTTGAGAGGGACAGAGCAGAAAATTCTAAATCTGCTTGAATTTTTAAGTGTAAATGTCTGGAAGTGCACTTAACAATTCAAGCAGATTTAGAATTTTCTGCTCTGACCCTCTCTACGCAGCCTCACGG
Organism: Rhinatrema bivittatum; assembly: GCF_901001135.1. NCBI lineage: Eukaryota > Metazoa > Chordata > Amphibia > Gymnophiona > Rhinatrematidae > Rhinatrema > Rhinatrema bivittatum. The sequence continues at coordinate 162,807,591 of NC_042619.1, forward strand.
CGAAACACGGGATCTGTGTCGGGGGACTTGCTAAATTACAGTGTGGACTTTTACTTTATTCTGTACTTCAATTATTACTGTATATTTATCAAGTGTAGTATTTGCTCTCCTGGGCTGTTCTTGCATTTGCTTATGCACATACAGTCAGTTTTATGCATATACAAAAATTGATAAGGTGGGCTAAAAGAGAATTTGAAAAGAAGCTGGCATTAGAGGCAAAAACTCATAAAAAATTAAATATATCCAAAGCAGGAAGTCTATGAGGGAAGCGTGGACTGTTAGATGTTTGAGGAGTTAAAGGCGCACTTAGGAAAGATAAGACTATCGTGGAAACACTGAATGCATTCTTTGCTTTAGTGTTTACTAAAGAGGATGTTGGTAAGTTACCTGTACCAGAAACTGTATTTAATAGTGATGATTCAGAAAAACTAATTGAAATCATGGTGAAGCTAACAAATTAAAGGGTAGAAAATTTCCTGGACCACATGGTATACATCCCAGAATTCTGAAAGAACTAAAAAATGAAATTGTAGATCTATTACTGGTAATTTGTAATTAATCATTGGGATCACATGTCATGCCTGAAGACTGGAGGGTGGCCAATGTAACCACAATCTTTAAAAAGTCACCATTTTTTTTTTTTTAGAAATATTAAAGCTGTAAATGGACTGTAGAAAACAAGAACTTATATCTGAACATTTTAATTAAATTTCCATCATTACTCCTTACAAGTTAACTTGGAAACCATTAATTACTTCCATCATGATGATTACTGCTGTATGCAAGAGACTTTAATGTTGAATTAATTATGAAACCATGCTCAGAGCCTAGGAGATTTATTTATTTATTTATTTAACATTTTTATATACCGAAATTCATGTAGCAAATGTTACATATCAATTCGGTTTACATTGTAACAATTAAACATGCACGACAGAGTGCAATTACATCGAACAGGAGGATAAACTTGGATTAAGTAACATTTAATTTACTTGGATATGTTTTACAGAGAAGCAATATTGTACTTTGCTGCAGCAACTCTACCACTTTAGTGGCAATTCAAAGTCAGAAAGAGATTGGAAAGGGTTAAAAAAAAATCAACTTATTTTTTTCCTATCCCAAAACATTTTGGGCTTTTGTAGACCTCTTTCTTCTGCTGAGGCACTTGGAGAACAGATCCCAGAATGTTTTCGTTTGGTGAGTAAATAAGAGAGTCATTGAAAATACAGTTGTGGGTTTCATCTGTTCACCCTAGCACATGTATCAAATGTGTGTGTGTGTGTGTGTGTCTGTGTGTGTGTGAGAGAGAGAGTGTGCGAGTGTGTGTGTGTGTATGTGTGCGTGTGTGTGTGTGTGTGTGTGTGCGTGTGTGTATGTGTGTGAGAGAGATAGTCCCCCCTCCCCCTGATAGGGAATCTTGGAATTCAGAGAGGCTTAACATTAGGAGAGGAAAGTTACACATTTAAGCCCATATTTTGTGGTGTGGTCTTCAGTGTCCTGTGATGGAACATAAGCCTAAGGTTTAAAACGGGATACGTTTTGCCTGAGATTCAACTGGATTTTTCTCACAGGATTGGAGAATTCAGCACTTATACAACAGTCTTCCTCAGCAGACATATTTGACCATTTTACTTCCAGACGTATTTATTTTAATTACATGTGTTTCCTATAGGCACACAATATCAGAATTCTTGATAAATCAGGGCCTTTCATGGTTTATCAATCATCATTAAATTTATTTGGTGAATGCAAATGGAAAATTCAGTAGTATAAATACATTTAAATACTGTACTTTTTTAATATCAGTACAAATGAATTATTGTTAATGTATCAGAATTATATAACAAGTAAAAACATGATGGCAAAAACATCAAAGCATGTCATTTGTATTATTAACAAGAGAAGATTTCCAAAACTATCACTTGATTCCTAAATCTTTAAAACAACCATACTGACCACTCTAAAGGAAGATAAAAATGATTGAGCATCCATTCCACTAGTGAGCATCTCAAATGTTACACTTTATCACATTATGTGAATGCATTATGACAATTTGCAGCAAAGTATGGTAGAACAGCCTTGCCTGCCCTCTGCAAGTGATAAGAATGACATACTATTCACATTATAATGAGTGTATCAAATGGTAATTTGGTAGGCAAACATATCCATCTCCATGGCAAATGACATAAATGCTGCTCAAAATCTTTTGCAAAGGATATTGAAGTTGTTGGATTATAAAATGCATGAAAGGTTTCATCTGTGAAGATTCTATCAGAAATACAAAAATCTTGTGAAAGCATTGCAGTCAAAGGTACATCACTGTTTCGGTATCTGATAAGAAATGTATGATGTTTAGTAGGTCAGCATTGAAAAGATATCAGAACCACTAAATCCGCATAGGTTAGGTATTATCTGTTCCAGACATTAAAAATGATAGACATGCATTTTTATTACTCTCTTAGAGGAGTATAGAAAGTAACCCTGGGGCAATTTTTGCCTAGGTGAAAAGTTTGCAGGCTTTTCATATCAATGGATCTTCTGTCTAATTTTCAAAGGGGAAGTACATGCATAATTTCCCTTTTGAAAATTACCCATAGGTTAAAAAGGATGTATGAACCTTGCACCCACTCATTCTGCTGGCACATTTTTTAATGAAAACAGCATGCATAGATTTGAAAATCTATACAAGCCTTACCTTCCCCAAGTCAGCTAAAAGTAAGTGCACTGTGGAACCCCATTCATGTATTTAGCTGGTTCAAATGAGGGTAAATTTCACACAGCTGATTTGATGTACCTGGGAAAATGGCTTTAAAAATTGGGAATATGACACTTTGGTGTTGCTCGTCCCAAGAGTTAAGAGATGGAGAAACCAAAGTCTGGCTAATAATTATATATGGATCTGCAGAAATGTTCTTGGAATTACATTACCCACAATAATACAATTTTATTGGTAAAAGTGTCATATTCCCAGAAGTATCCTAGGTTTAACAGACAGTCAGAGGAACTCAGGGTTCATAGTTCTGATTTCTGCAAGACTCCAAGTACAAATATCCATTGAGACAGGAATTAAAACCAGGACCAAAATTACCCTGTCACAATCATCTAGAGTCTCCTGCTAGCTAGTGATAGGCACTCATTTAAAATGAAATGGAAATGTTAACAAAATTTCCCATTTTTTAAATTTTTCTTTAAAAAAAAAAAAAAGAAAGGAAAACAAAGCCTAATTTTTTTCATTTATCTCAATTTATTTATTAACAAGTTAATTCAAGTCTATTTGTTTTAAAAAAAAATCCTCTTCCTGGGCCCCTCCACTTCCAAACCCTCTTACCCCATTAAGACAGGAATAATCCCCAGTTGCTCCTATCTCACTGGTGCAGCTATTATAAACAACACCAGCAAACCGAGGCAAGAGCCTTTGTTAATTTCTTCCATACAGGAAAATGGCCCTGGCTTGTACAGCAGAAATTAACAATGATATTGGCCTCAGTTTTCCAGCACCATTCATTATAGAAGCATAATAATATAAGATCATAAGAAATGCCATACTGGGTCAGTTCAATAGTCCATTGAACGCAGCATCCTGTCTCCAACAGTGATTAGCCCAGGTCACCTGGAATGGCAAATCCCAATCTGAAAGTCTGTTTCATGTTGCTCGTCCCAAGAGTTAAGAGATGGAGAAACCAAAGTCTGGCTAATAATTATATATGGATCTGCAGAAATGTTCTTGGAATTACATTACCCACAATAATGCAATTTTATGGGAATTAATAATCAAACTACTCCTTGAGAACCCGTGAGTGATTATTTCAACATAGCTAATTAATAACGCATGAGGTAAACTACCATTCAAATTACAAAGTACAACAAACTGGATGTCATCCAGTAAGTGTTCAGCTAATAGCTGAAGTGCATAAAAAACAAGAAGTCTTAGAGGGAGTCCATTAGCCCACTGGATGGCCGGGGGTAAAAGGGGTGCTCAAAGAAGAGAAACCCACAGCAGAACAATGAAAAGAGCAAGTGTGGCCAACTCTGGTCCTCAAGTGCTACAAACAGGCCAGGTTTTCAGGATATCCACAAAAAAAATATATATATATAAACCCCAGAAAGGAAAAATGAAATCAAAATAAACAAAATGAATAAAAAGAATAAAAAGAACTTAGTGGGTCATTTATCATTAGGGCCTTAATGGTAGCATTAAGACCCTAATGCACATGGTAAATAGCACAATACACATGAGTATGCAAATGTCCTGTGCTATGGATTGAAGGAATATGTGAGTAAAGGAGGGAGAGGGAACCTCTGTAGTAGTCAGCATGTAAGTTTACTATTTATACCACTATAAGAGGGGGTGCTAGTAACTCGGGGTATGGTTGGGGGTGGTGGGGTAGGTTTTGAGGAGCAGTTTTACATACACAGTCTGAGGTACGAACAGCAAAGTTGGCATCAGTGAAGATTTTCTGTCATTTGGAGTGATAAAAAGTAAAAGAAAAGTTGATTTGTACAATGTGCTCTCTACCGAGTTTGATGCACTCTAGATGCAATCAAGCTATATAGAAAATACATTGTATAAATCATCTCTTCTTTTACCTTTCATCACTCCAAATGACATAAAATCTTCACGGATATCAACTTTGCTGTTCGTTATGGATGTGAATCGTTATTTGACGATTTAAAAAAATCGTCAGATATTTTTAAATCATCAAAAATCGTTTGTAGCGATATAATAGAAATTCCCCCGATTTATCGTGAAAAATCGTAAATTGGGGGAGGGCGGGAAAACCGGCACACCAAAACAACCCCTAAACCCACCCCGACCCTTTAAAACAAATCCCCCACCCTCCCGAACCCCCCCCCCAAAATGTTTTAAATTACCTGGGGGTCCAATGGGGGGGTCCTGGCGCGATCTCCCACTCTCGGGCCATCGGCGCCATTTGGGCTGCCACTAATATAAATGGCGCCGATGGCCCGATAAAAAAAAAAACCACCCGACCCTTTAAAATGTCCCCCTTAGCCTCCCCCACCCTCCCGACCCCCCCAAAACCTTTTAAAATTACCTGGTGGTCCAGTGGGGGCGCGGGGAGCGATCTCCCGCTCTTGGGCCATCGGCTGCCCCTAATAAAAATGGCACCGATGGCCCTTTGCCCTTACCATGTGACAGGATATCCGTGCCATTGGCCGGCCCCTGTCACATGGTAGGAGCACTGGATGGCGCCGGCCATCTTTGGATGGCCGACCCCATCTCCCAAACCTCACCCTGAGTTGCTAGTGCCCCCTCTTATAGTAGTATAAACAGAAAACTTACATGCCAGCCTCTAGAAAGGGTTTCTTTCTTTATCTCTCGCTCTCTCTCCCTCACGTGCAATAAAAAGCTTTTCAGTTAGTAACACTTAATCAGCATACAATGCAGTAGCAGGAAAATTAGCTTAACTACACCTCCACTTTTATCACAGGTGCTATTTCCACTATATTTATAGCATTTTGATGAATCTAGGCCTTAGTGTGAACATCCCTAATATTTAGCACTTCTATGGCACTACTCAGCACATGAGCACTGTAGAAAACATATAAAAGACAATCCCTTTTCAGTAGAGTTTACAATTTAATCAAGACAAAGATGCAGGGCAAAAGAGACTTGGGGAAATTCATTTATTAAAACAATGGTTAAAAGTTTATGAGGCTGTAAGCGGGACAATCAGGAATTACATTTTACAAGCAGCCTCAAAGGTATTTTATTTAGATGAGATTTAAACGAGGCAAGAATGAGAGCAGATGAAGATTATTTAAAGCATATGGTGCAGACAGGTGGAAAACATGAATAGATGGTAGACAGGAAGGGCATAGATACGAGTGACTTGCCTAATGAGCAGAGATCACAAGGAGGGGTGTAAAGAGAGATGAGAAATGAGAGGTAGTGAGTAGCTGCAGAGTGAAGACTCTTGTAGGTGAGTAAGAAGAGCTTAAAGTGTATGCAGGAATGGATAGGGAGCCAATATAGTGACTTGAGAAGAGGGGTTACATGGTAGTACCGTTTTTTGTGAAAAATAAGTAAGGTAACTGAATTTTAGATGGATTGTAGAGAAGAGAGATAGCTCACTGGGAGACCTGTGAGGAATAGGTTGCCATAGTCTAAGCGGGAAGTGATGAGAGAGTAGATAAGGGTTCTGATAATGTGTTCAGAAAGGAAGGGACAGATTTTGGTGATGTTACAGAAAAATAAATGCCACATTTTAGCAGTATTTCGGATATGCATAGAAAAGGAGACAGAGGAGTTGAAGATGACTTCAAGGTTATGGGCTGAGGAACATGGGGTGATTATAGTATTTCCACAAAAATAGATAAGGGAGGAAGAGGGGAGGTGAGCTTTGCAGGGGAGGGGGGAAAGGAATAAGGCACTCTGTCTTGGCTATGTTGAGTTTAAGGTGGCAGTGGGACATCCAGGCAGCAAAGTTAGATTAGCAGGCTGATATCTGGGACTGGATTTCTGATGGAATTTCTGGTGTACAGATGTAAATCTGAGAATCATGAGCATAATAATGGTATTGAAAGCCTTGAAAGGAAATCAGAGGACTGAGGGAATTAGTGCACAGTAAGAAGAAAATAAGGCCCAGGTCAGAATTCTAAGGCACACTAACTGATAGTGGAATGGCAATAGAGGATGATTCGCTAGAGGAAATACCAAAAGTGTGATTGGAAATGTAAGAAGAAAACCTAGACAGGACAAAGTCTCAAAATCCAAGTAAGAACAAAGTATTGAGAAGTAAGTTCTGAGCAATAGTTTTAACAGCTGCAGATAGGTCAAGGAGGATAAGGATTGAGTAAAGGCCTTTGGTTTTAGCAATAAATGGGTCATTGAAGACTTTGGCAAGTTCTATTTCTGTAGACTATAGGGGACAAAATCCAGACTGGAGTGGATCTAGAATAGCTTGAGATGAAAAAAAGTCAAGATAGCACTTGTGAAGAGCATGTTTAAGTAGTTTGGAAGCAAAAGATAGGAGAAGATGGGATGATAGTTGTCAGGGCAGATAGGGTTCAGTGAGGAATTTTTGAGAAGTGGTGTGATCACAGCATGTTTGAAAGACAGCAGAACAGTGGCACTGGAAAGTGATAAACTGATGATGCACAGATAGAGATGACTGCAGTGGGAAGAGCTGAGAAACTGGGTGAGAATGAGGTTAGAGGAACAAGTAGTGAGTTAGGAGGAGGAAAGAACATGAGAAAAATCTTTTCCACTGTGACTTCAGAAAAGGAGACAAGAGTGGCAGAGGCAAGGAGAATGGTAGATGAATGACATGGTAGAGAAGGAGGTAGAAGTGACTTGGTTGAGAACTCAAGACTAATTTTGTAAATCTTGTCATGGAAACAGTCAGATATAGCCTGGGCACAGAGTGAAGGAGGGAGATAGGAAAAGGAAGTTTGAGGAGGGAATTGAGTGTGGCAAACAGACAGCAATAGGGATGTGAATCGTGTGCCTGATCGTCTTAACGATCGGGTTTGGCTAGAGGGAGAAAAAAATCTGATCGGTGGTGATGTGAATCGAAATTGGTTCCGATTCACATCGTTAATTTTTTTTTAGTGAGACCCGACCCTTTAAAATTGACCCCTTACCTTCCCCCACCCTCCCGAACCCTCCCAAAACTTTTCACGAGTACCTGGTGGTCCAGTGGGGGCGCGGGGACTGATCTCCCGCTCTCGGGCCACCGGCGCCATTTTGGCTGCCACTCAAAAATGGCGCCGATGGCCCAATAAAAAAAACCCCACCCGACCCTTTAAAAATGACCCCTTAGCTTCCCCCACCCTCCCGAGCCCCCCAAAACATTTTAAAATTACCTGGTGGTCTAGTGGTGGTCCCGGGAGCGATCTCCCGTTCTCGTGCTGTCGGCTGCCACTCATAAAGATGGTGCTGATGGCTCTTTGCCCTTACCATGTGACAGGATATCCGTGCCATTGGCCAGCCCCTGTCACATGGTAGAAGCACTGGATGGCCGGCGCAATCTTTAAAGATGGAGGCGCCCATCTTTACGATGGCGGTGGCCATCTTTAAAGATGGCAGCGCCCAACTTTACGATGGTGGTGGCCATCTTTAAAGATGGCGCCAGCCAGCCAGTGATCCTACCATGTGACAGGGGCTGGCCAATGGCACGGATATCCTGTCACATAGTAAGGGCAAAGGGCCATCGGCGCCATCTTTATGAGTGGCAGCCGACGGCCCGAGAATGGGAGATCACTCCCGGGACCACCACTAGACCACCAGGTAATTTTAAAATGTTTTGGGGGGCTCGGGAGGGTGGGGGAAGCTAAGGGGTCATTTTTAAAGGGTCGGGTGTTTTTTTTTTTATCGGGCCATCGGCGCCATTTTTGAGTGGCAGCCAAAATGGCGCTGATGGCCCAAGAGTGGGAAATTGGTCCCCGCGCCCCCACTGGACCACCAGGTACTCGTAAAAAGTTTTGGGGGGGTTCGGGAAGGAGGGGGAAGGTAAGGGATTAATTTTATAGGGTCGGGGTGGGTTTAGGGGTTGTTTTGGTGTGCCGGTTTTCCCACCCTCCCCCCTTCCTCGATTTATGATTTTTCACCATAAATTGGGGGAATTTCTATTGTATCGCGACTCAACGATTTTTGACGATTTAAAAAATATCTGATGATTTTTTTAAATAGTCAAAAACGATTCACATCCCTAGACAGCAAGAGTTGTATGCAATAGAGTTTGTCAGATGCACATAGTAGTCTTGCTTGGTAAGTGCAATAGCAGTCTTGAAAGATTTCAGCATGAATGTGAAAACTATGAAGTTGGCAAGAGCACAATACTTTAGCCAGAGATGTTCTACAGAGCAGGTATGGGAATATAGGAAGCAAATTCTAGGAGTGAGTCAAGGCTGGGGGTTGATGTGCCTTTCAAAATGGATAAGGGGATGGGCCTGACTGTCTAAAGCAGAGAAGAGTATAATGCTGTAAGAAGAAACTGCTTCATCGACTAACTCAGACAATGTAGTGGAGTAAAGGAGACATGAAATAGTAGTGGAGAGGATATAAGGATCAACATCCTGGAGATTTCTAAGGTGTAGATGCTGATTGAATGAGTCTGTGGGGGATGGTGGCTTAGTGTGAAAGATCAGATGAAGGTCTGAGATAGGAAGAACTGAGGGAGAGAAGTCTGAGAGGCAGCAATTGGAGGAAAGGACTAGGTCAACATAGTTGCCATGTTTATGAGTAGGAGTAATAGAGCAGAGTTGGAGATGAAATGAGGAGGTTAAGGAAAGGAATTTTGAGTCATAAGAGTCAAAGGGATCATCAATATGGAGGTTAAAGTCACAAAGAATAAGGGAAGAGGAATATGAGTCAAAGAAAAAGGAAAGCCAGTAATCAGTCAGTAAGAAATGAGAAGGAAATTTTATCAGGGAGTTGATCTGCCTATTCACCCACTACAGCTTCCCAGAGATGTAGTGGGGTGAATAGGCAGATGAAGTGGTTCACAAAGGAAGAAAAATAGTAAGATTGAAATGGAAGAAGGGGTTGAAACCTACAGGAGAGAGAGAGCAGCAGACCAACAGCAACACTGCAACCTGCTGTGTGTATAGGAGAAAAGGTAACTTCCATGCTTCCATGACAGATAGCAGGAAGTGAAGCAGAGTCCCCAGGAGAAAGTCAGGTCTCAGTAAAAACAAGGAGATGAAGATTATGAGAGATAAATAAGTCATGAATATAGGCAAACATCTGGGAAATAGAGTAGACATTCCATAGAGAGCATGAGAAAGGAAGAGAAGAGGAAGGGAAACAGGGAATAGTGATACAATTTGAAAAGAGGGAGGGAGAAGGGGGAATCATGATATGTACAGATGAGGTAAAAGCTGCCTTGGAGTGCCAGGATTGGGATTAATAACCCCAACTGAGAGTAGGCATTGGAACAGGAGTATATAAGTGAGGTAGAGGCATGATAACATCAACAAAGATGAGATGCTGTCAGGGAAAGTGGAGATGGCTGGAAGAGAGGAAGAAAACTTTGAAGCTAAAGACCAGTGGACAGAGCAGATGTTACGTCCACCAGCACAACTCACCTCATGTCTTACTTTGGTCCTTACTCCGGGTGTTCTCGCAGCCGCAGCCAGCCACTGCTGCCACGTTCCACCGAGCCTCCGGGTCTCCATGTGGCAGTTGGGCTGCTGCCGACCAGTGTTCCGATCCAGGCCCTCCCTAAGCGCACACACACACCACCTGTCCTCCTTTTAAAGGGCCAATGGCATCCCCGGCTGATGACATCAGAGGCCCGGGATATCTAAGACAGCCTCTCTTTTCCACTAGCTGACTTGGCAACGAGTTCCTTGGTTCCTGCTCTGGTGCTTTGCCCCAGTACTCCAGACCTGTTGTTCCTGTTCTTCGGTTTCCTGCCTTGCTTCCGCTCTTCAGAATCCAGCTACTGTGCCACCGCTCCTCAGGGCCTGCCTCAGCGCTTTCGCATCATGGGATTTTGCTACTGAGCTGCCGCTCCTCGGGGTTTGCCTCAGCACTTCTACTGCTCAAGATCCTATTACAGCGTCTCTGCTCCACAGAGCCTGCTTCAGCACTCTATTCCACAGGCTCATGCTCCTGCACTCTCTCTCCATGGGGACTGCCTAGGGATGTGAATCGTTTTTTAACGATTAAAATTATCGTCCAATAATTTTAATATCGTCTTAAATCGTTATAGAACACGATACAATAGAAGTTCTAACGATTTATCGTTAAAAATCGTTAAATCGTGTTAGTGCGCATTAACGGGAGTTAGTGCGCACTAACTCCGAGTTAGTGCGCACTAACTCGAGTTAGTGCGCACTAACTGAAAATGATACAAATTGACACTTTCCAGGTCAGTAAAGGTCAGTTAGGAATGAATATGTGTTCCTATTGGCTGCCTGCCCTCTTATCTATTGATGTTAACCAGGTTCCCACTGAGGTGATGGTTGGGGGGATGGGAAATGGAAATGGAAACTCAGGAACACTAACAGAAAATGATACAAATTATTGACACTATCCAGGTCAGTAAAGGTCAGTTAGGAATGAATAAGTATTCCTATTGGCTGGCTGCCCTCTTATCTATTGATGTTACCAAGGTTCCAACTGAAGTGATGGTTGGGGGGATGGGAAATGAAAACTGTTGGTAGTTGACAAAAAAAGTAATGTGATCAGTCAATATGACTAGAACTTGTGCCCTATTCCTGATACCAGGGGTGTTGTGATCTTCCTGCACTCAGTGCCCTATCCCTGATACCAGTCTGAGACAGCTCCCTCCCTGCATTACTAGTGAGAGGCTGGCTTCACAGACAGGGGGGAGCTGCCTGACCCTCACTCCTGACTTCCCCCATGTCCCAGCTAGTGAATGGTGTGTGGGTGAGGGGGGGGGGGGAGGATGGTGAAGTCTGAGACAGCTCCCTCCCTGCATTACTAGTGAGAGGCTGGCTTCACAGACAGGGGGGAGCTGCCTGACCCTCACTCCTGACTTCCCCCATGTCCCAGCTAGTGAATGGTGTGTGGGTGAGGGGGGGGGGAGGATGGTGAAGTCTGAGACAGCTCCCTCCCTGCATTACTAGTGAGAGGCTGGCTTCACAGACAGGGGGGAGCTGCCTGACCCTCACTCCTGACTTCCCCCATGTCCCAGCTAGTGAATGGTGTGTGGGTGAGGGGGGGGGGGAGGATGGTGAAGTCTGAGACAGCTCCCTCCCTGCATTACTAGTGAGAGGCTGGCTTCACAGACAGGGGGGAGCTGCCTGACCCTCACTCCTCCGGGGTATTGTGATCTTCCTGCACACAGTGCCCTATCCCTGATACCAGGGGTGTTGTGATCTTCCTGCATGCAGTGCCCTATCCCTATTAATACCAGGAGTATTGTGATCTTCCTGCACGCAGTGCCCTATCCCTAATACCAGGGGTGTTGTGATCTTCCTGCACACAATGCCCTATTCCTGATACCAGGAGTGTTGTGATCTTCCTGCATGCAGTGCCCTATCCCTGATACCGGGATGTGTGCAAGAAGATCCCAACACCCTTGGTATCAGGAATAGGGCACTGTGTGCAGGAAGATCACAACACCCCTGGTATTAGGGATAGGGCACTGTGTGCAGGAAGATCACAACACTCCTGGTATTAATAGGGATAGGGCACTGTGTACATGAAGATCACAACACCCCTGGTGCCAGGGATAGGGCACTGTGTGCAGGAAGATCACAACACCCCTGGTGTCATGGTTAGGGCACTGTGTGCAGGAAGATCACAACACTCCTGGTATTAATAGGGATAGGGCACTGTGTGCAGGAAGATCACAACACCCCTGGTGCCAGGGTTAGGGCACTGTGTGCAGGAAGATCACAACACTCCTGGTATTAATAGGGATAGGGCACTGTGTGCAGGAAGATCACAATACCCCTGGTATTAGGGTTAGGGCACAAGTTCTAGTCACATTAACTGATCACATTACTTGTTTTGTCAAGCTACCAACTGTTTCCATTTCCCATCCCCCATATACTGTCAGTGGGAAGCTTGGTAACATGAATAAATAAGAGGGCAGCCAATAGGAATACATATTCATTCCTAAACTGACCTTAACTGACCTGAAAAGTGTCAAATTGTATTATTTTCAGTTAGTGCGCACTAACTCCCAGTTAGTGCGCACTAACTCGAGTTAGTGCGCACTAACGGAAAAAACGATTTTTAACGATTTTTTAACTAAAAAATCGTGCCTAACACGATTTTCTTGCCCTGCCACACGATTTCTATTGTTAAGACGATATGGAAAACGATTCACATCTCTAGGACTGCCCAACGTGACCCAGCTATAGTGCCTAAGGAACTGCTGTAGTACCTCATCCCTCGGGGCCTACTCTTTCTCCCGCCTCGAGGGTACCCTTACCTCAGACTGGACCTGACCTCTCTGACTCTCTTTGTCTTTGTCCAACTGTCTCTCTGGGACCAGCCACACAGAGTCCCACCTTAGAACAGCTGGCCCTGGTATCCAAGGGCTCAACCTGCGGGGAACACGGGCTGGTACTGGCGAAGTTCCTGTTAGCCTCTGCTCCCAGCCAGCCTTGCCTCCCGATGGTGGGGACTTGTGGGGCGCAATCCCGCAGGTAGCACCAACACCACCTCAGGTCAAGGGTCCACATTTCCTAGCAGCAGATAACAGAATTGCAGGTAATGTAAAGAATATAGGGAATGGGAAGGTAGAGTTTGTGTTAGCAGTAGTTTGCAGCATGGAATATGACTGGGGAGGATTAGTATCTGAAAGAGAAAATTTAGTGGAGCCCCAGGAAATAAAGGACTACAGCTTCCCTAGTAGTTGGCCAGCTGTTCAAGGAACATGGTGTGGGAGCAGCTGAGGTTCAAGTTGGGATGTGGTGACTTCTAGAGTCAACCACCATGGCAGCTAGGAGAAGTATGTAGATGGGCTGCAACCACTTGGATGGCTGTTATGTGTTTTATGTGATATCCTTGCCTTATGTATTTTTTAATTTGTACCCGGCTTTGAACTGTGGATCTGCATAGCTATACAATTTGTTAAAATAAATAAACATACAAATAAATAAAGGCATTTCTGCAAGTAAAACCTTTTACAAAATTGCCCATCCAAAATGCAGGTAAAAATACACATATATGTCAAGTGTGCATATAAATTTATCTGGAATGAGTGGAAGCATTCCCAGGGGTAGAATTGGAGCAGGGTTTGGTGTCACTTGTACAGGGTAGATTTCGTGGGATAGTTTTCAAAGCAGACTTATTTATATTAGGGGTGTGCATTCGTTTTGAACTTAAATGGAAAACGCAACTTATTTTTTTTTTTTAACTTAAAAAAAAGATGAGGCTTAAATGATCGGATTTCCAACTTATTCAACTTAGCTGTGTTGAATACGTTGGAAATCGTGATTGTTGATCTAAATAAAAATTTAAACCCCTCACCCTCCTTAATCCCCCCCCCAAGACTTACCAAAGCTGGCCAAAAGTTCCGTGAGGGTCCAGGAGCGGACGCGTGGGGAATCACGTGACGTCCGCGTCACGTCGGAGTGACGCGGCATCACGTGATTCCCCTCGGGTTCGCTCCCGGAACCCTCGTTGGGCCCAAAAGGCACTTTTGGCCAGCTTGGGGGGGGTCAGGAGGCCCCCCCAAGCTGGCCAAAAGTGCCTTTTGAGCCCAACGAGGGGTCCGGGAGCGAACCCGAGGGGAATCACGTGACGCCGCGTCACTCCGACGTGACGCCGACTTCATGTGCTCCTTGCAAAGGAGTTCAGGAATGGCGTCCTGACCCCGCTGGACCACCAGGGAGTTTTGGTAAGTCTTGGGGGGGGGGGGGATTAAGGCGGGTGAGGGGTTTAAATTTTTATTTGCACATATGGACATAGACTCAACTTATGGAATTCTCCATATGTCCATATTGATCGCAAATGGGACCCCCTTTCGACTTATGGACTTATGAACTTAAACTTTTGGTCTGCACATCCCTAATTTATATTAGTCCTCTTTGAAAATGTGTGTTTGTTATGTGTATTTTTGCAGATTGTTTTATATGAACTATTTGAAAAATAGCCTCTTGATGTTACTGTGATCAAAAAAGCAAACAGCATGTTAGGAATCGTTCAGACAGAAATAAAGGATAAGACTCATGATAACAAAACATGTCTGTATGGATCCGTAGTGTGACCACTCCTTTAGTATTGTGTGCAGTTTTGGTGGCTCTATCTCAAAAAAGGTATATACAGGAGCAGAAAAAATGATTAAGTATATAGAATTGCCCTTTTATGTACTTCATCTTGGAAAAGAGATCACTACAATGTAATATATACGATTTGTACTTTGGTTTGCTTGTATTTTATTCTGAATATCATATTGGGTGGCTCCATATAGAATTGAGGGAGCTGTATTTAAATATGTTTAAATAAATAAAAAATAAAAATGTAATAGAAGTTCAGAAAATCATGAGTGGTGTGAAACAATTCAATAGGGAATGGTTATTTACCCTTACAAATAGTACTAAGACTAGGGGGATACTTCATAATAGGGGTGTGAATCGTGTAATCGATCGTCTTAACGATCGATTTTGGCTGGGGGGGGGGAGGGAAATCTGATTGTCGTGTTTTTTATTTTTTAAAAATCGTTAAAAATCGTAAATCGGTGGAGGGCGGGAAAACCGGCACACCAATAAAACCCTAAAACCCACCCCGAACCTTTAAAACAAATCCCCCACCCTCCCAAACCCCCCAAAATGTTTTAAATTACCTAGGGTCCAGTGGGGGGCTCCCGGCACGATCTCCCTCTCTCTCTGGCCACGGCTGCATTGAGAAATGGCGCCGGTGGCCCTTTGCCCTTATCATGTGACAGGGCAAAGGTAGCGCTGGCGCCATTTTGAAGATTGGCAATATGGCCTGCGTGTAGGAGGTCGCTCCCGGACCCCCGCTGGACTTTTGGCAAGTCTTGTGGGGGTCAGGAGGCCCCCCCCCCAAGCTGGCCAAAAGTTCCTGGGGGTCCAGCGGGGGTCCGGGGGCGATCTCCTGCACGCGTGACGTCGGGAGCCAGGAACCAAAATGGCGCCAGCGCTACCTTTGCCCTGTCACATGATAAGGGCAAAGGGCCACCGGCGCCATTTCTCAACGCAGCCGTGGCCAGAGAGAGAGGGAGATTGTGCCGGGAGCCCCCCACTGGACCCCAGGTAATTTAAAACATTTTGGGGGGGTTTGGGAGGGTGGGGAATTTGTTTTAAAGGTTCGGGGTGGGTTTTAGGGTTTTTTTGGTGTGCCGGTTTTCCCACACCCTATTTAACAATACAATACAAATGCCCCTGACGATAAATCGGGGGCATTTGTATTGTATTGTGCACTCAAACGATTTTGGACGATTTTAAAATTATCTGACGATAATTTTAATCGTTCAAAAACGATTCACATCCCTACTTCATAACGTAATTAAATGGTAGATTTAAAACAAACCAGTCAATGCACAATTAAGCTGTGGAATTTGTTGCTGGAAGATGTGGCTAGGGCCAGTAATTTAGCTGCATTTAAAAAAGGATTTGAACAATGATCTAGAGGACATGTCCATTAACAATTATTAGCCAGGAAGGAATAGGGAATGTTTACTCTTACTGCTGGGAGTGGAAGAAAACAACAGTGACCTGATCTCATTGGGATTCAATGGGCACATCTTCAAAGAGCATGGCATTTTTCATTGTCATAGATAAGATGCTAGGCTTGATGGCCATTGATTTTACCCAGTGTGGCATTTCTGATGTTCTCAAGTTCTTGTGATTCCTTGCTGAGAAAGGTAAAATATGTTCTCTTAAAAATTAGCAATTGTGTTCCTTTGATTTCCTCCTAGACCTACTGTAGACAGAGAAGTGCAACTGTTTTATCCCCCCTTCTCCAAAGGACTCTTATTCATTATAATTAACAGTTTGTATGACAGATGCATGGGAAGGAAAACAACCAGGTGTTGCTCTGGAGAACCCAAACAGAGGTATTTGGATGTGACTTCTGGTTATACTCACATGGAACGCTGCACAGTTAATGATTAGTTTTGCAGTTCTCGCATTCTTTATTATACAGATTAAGTTAACCCAATAGAATTCTGTTGGCACAATCCAATAAGCTTTTTTTTTTTATTTGTATAAAAAATTTAACAACATGGTTAATGGCAGCCCAGAAAAAAAAGCTATGACCACCAGCAGCACACTGTCACTCACCTTCCTCTAGTGAATTAATTTGCCATAAACATTAGGAACAGCATTCTTCATGTCAGAAGCAAAACTATTAGATTTTTATCCAGGGGACAAAAGGGAGTTACAGAGGCATCTAGGAACTCTCATACTAATTAGATTCCTCAGTAACTGAGTAGCTTAGAATTCTAACTCATCTGTTGTTTGGACTGATGGACATCTGCCTATTAAATCTTTCTCCCCAGTGTGAATTTTCAAAATGCCAACAGATGCAAAGAAAAAAAAATTGTCTGAGAGAAGTTGGAAAGGTAGAGCAGGAAATGGATAATATAGATTATAGATATAGATAAGTAAAATATTATATTAATTAACATTAATCCTTTGCAGTTTATTTCTATTAAGCAAAGAGTGCTTTTGACAATGCTTTCATCAGAAAGAAAATGTATATGCTGTAATGCATAAGCATGGGTAAACCCTATAGAAAATTGTATCGAGGGCACCTCTGTTATTCTATTTAAAAATAATAGAACCTAGCTCTGGTCTCTGGAAATAGAGAGTCAAACAAGAAATATCCCAAAGTCATGAATATTGTGATTAATATTGGTTCTGGGTTTTTTTGGTTTTTTTTTTAAATACTTAACTATAATGACCAGAAATTAAACCATGTTCTTGCCCTTTAAAAAATGCTTAACAATATCTGTAGTTCAGTGGCCAGACCACTGGTGTTATTAACAAGGAATCATGAACTCATATCTCTTTGCAATGTAAAAGTATCCTTGTGGGCATCATCTTAAAAGGGCTGGCCTGGTGGCTCAGTGGCAATGTACTATCATAAGGAAAGTCACTGGTTCAGTCTTTGAATTGGGTCTTCTCCTCGGGATGTCTGACTGAGGCTGGGGATGTTACAGAGGCAGTGTTCACAGCCCCCTCCCCCCAAAGGGAGTCAAACTGATGGCTCAAATGTGACGCCTAGTCACCGGAATCAGGATCCATGATTGCAGGTTTCCTGAAGGAGCCTCTGTGCAAGGTATCTAGCAGAGGACTATCGCTGCAATAACCAAACTAGGTATGTTGGGTGGGTTTATAAAAAAGGGAAAAAATCCCGGCGTAGTGTTATGTGAAGGTTCATGGTTCTGGAATCTTAGCAGCAGTTCTGACTGAGTTGGTGACCCAAAGGAGCAGGTGGAACCTGCTGCATCAAAAAAAGTACTTTTCCTGTCTTTATATGCTCTGCTACCACACAAAAAGCAGCTATGCTGCTGGAAATTCAAAAGCTTTATCTGATCACTTCAGAAGTTATACAGTTTAAGTTACCTGGGTGTCCAGGCAGCTGGTGGCTAAATATGGACCTCAGAGTGTTTTAGCTGGGATGGGGGAAGGAGGAAGCTCTCTGAGCCCGGACAATGCAAATGCTCAGCCAAGATACTGAGCACAGCTGGAGCTGTCACTGTAGGAATAGAGATACCCTTCATGATGTTTCAACGTTCTGCTACTTCCTCATAGGGAATCACTATCACTGGTTCAACTTGAGAATCACTTACCCCTGACATACCTGGGAGATATCACTAAGTCATAGATTCTATCTAGGGGGAAAACCCACAAAATCCACTTATGTTTTGCATATCACAGCCAAATTGATTCCAATAAAGATGTTTGCCAGATGTCACTTACTTATTGTTCCCAGGTTGCTCCCAAAGGAAGGCCTCTGGAAACCGTCATCTCCTAGTGTAGCTAGCAGTTGGAGGCAGGGCTAAGGGTTACTACTGGAGCTGTAGCAACATCTGTGAAGGCAGCTTGGAAACGTCCACCAGGAGGCCAGTCTCAATCTCTCCTTCAGGACCTGCTGGTAAGTTGCTGGCTGGCTCAGCTTATATTGAATTTATCAGTGAGAACAATAGCACTAATTGCTCAGGAATCTAAGCTACCATTAGTGACATCTTAGACTGAAGCTGAATCAACTTAGTGCAGGAAATTTAAGGGAATTATTTGAAAAGCAACCAAATGCAATCTCCACTGATATCATCACTGTTAAGACCTCATTATTTAACTACTAGAACAACTCCAGAAAAAAATGACACATTGAATTACATTTACTATGAGAAATATTCCATTCTGTATATAATATACTTGAATGGTAGAAAGCATTTAGGTGGTCAGTTTTCAAATGATCTAGCCACCTAAATTATCCTAAAAAATTGATTGATGCTGAGCAGCTAAATTTTCCCTCCTAATGTCACTAGGTGACTAAATTTAACCCCTCAGATTCTACTTGCTTGCAGGGGTAGTGTAAAGTCAGGAAAGAAAGTTAGAAACCAAATGCTAGGGATGTGCAACCAGAAAGTATTGGTTGCATTCGGGATATGTATTCGTCGGGGGGCATATTCATTGCATTCGTACAATGGTGCCCCGATACATTGATATGTGCATTTGTTTTCTGGTTCCCATTAAAGTCAATGGGGGAAGTATTTGCAGCCTATTTTGGGCTGCAGAATTGGGGTTTTAATATCAATTTTAATGAAACTTCTGGGGAGCAATCATCAGAACAACAAAACAGCTCCAGGGTACTTAGACTGTGGCAAAGTAGCACCAAAGTGGCATGAACAGCCTAAGGTACTTTAAAGGGGCAAAGGGGTACCAGGAGTGGCAAGAAGAGTGCTTTAATAGAAGCAGAAAACAGCAGCGAGAGTGTCAAAAACACACCACAGCTTCAAAAGAGAGCACCGATAAGAGATGCATGAACCCTCGAAGGCAGCATGACAGGCAAAGCGGCAAGAAAAGTGGCATCGACATCCTACAGCACAATGAAGGAGGAACATACATAGCAAGCAGAAAGACTGGCACCAACACACTGGGCAACCATGATAGTGGCAAGAACATTACAAGGATTTGAGTGAGTCATCTGGTGTATGGCAGCAAGGCACAGAGGCAGAAGGAGATACAGGCTGGCTACACCCGGGGATAGTTCCCTTTCCTTCGTGCAGGAAAGGGCTCCCTAAAATGAGTTCGCCCCTAGAGTGGGGTGTTTCCATTGGCATCTAGTGAGCTCTCGCTGGTCTTTTAAAATCTGGTAGAGTTAGCAGATATACAAAAGAGAATTTCCAAGGCCGAGGCGGATGAGGTTACCATGTAAACAGCGGTTCAACATGGGTCAGAGGGTAGATACAGGCTGGCTACACCCGGGGAGAGTTCCCTTTCCTTTGAGCTGGGAAGGGCTCCCCGGAATGGGCTGGCCCCTAGAGTGGAGCACGAGCCTTCAAAGCGTGGCGACCTGGAGCAGGGTCTCACTGTAAGCATGGTCTCACTGTGTTGTGTTTGCCACAGTCTAAGTACCTTGGAGATCTTTTCTTGTTCTGACCATGGGTCAACAGGTGGTAAGAGATAGGCTGCAACAATGGGGAGAGTTCCCATTCCTTTGAGCAGGAAAGGGCTCCCTGGAAAGGGTTGGCCCATAGAGTGTATAATGGTACAAATTGTTAAGATTTAAGCATTTGCAAACAGATCATGACTTCATAAGCAAGACAGAGGAAGTTCTCTTCTCTGCCCTGAAATAAAATAAAACTATTTGTTTTATTTAAGGATCCATGCTGTGAAGGATTATGAGTTTGAATTGCCAGAGACTGAGGTTTCCCTTTGCAATGAGGGTTCAGCCGTTAAGACTGGACATAAGGCCTGGACGAACAGGCACAGCAGTCAAGGACAGAGGACAAGCCCACATAGGGACATAAGGCTTGGACGGACAGGCACAGCAGTCGAGGACAGAGGTGAATCCCACATAGGGACATAAGGCCTGGATGGACAGGCACAGCAATACAGGACAGAGTCAATCCTACCTAGGGACATAAGGCCTGGACGGATAGGCACAGCAGTCGAGGACAGAGTCAATCCCACGTAGGGACATAAGGCCTGGATGGACAGGCAAAGCAATAGAGGTCAAACCCTTGTAGGGACATAAGGCCTGGACAAACAGGCACAGCAATACAGGACAGAGTCAAGCCCATGTAGGAACATAAGGCCTGGATGGACAGACAAAAAAGTTGAGGTCAAACACTTGTAGGAAAATAAGGCCTAGACGGAGAGGCACAGCAATCGAGGTCAAACCCTTGTAGGGACATAAGGCCTGGACAGACAGGCACAGCAATCTAGGACAGAGGTCAAGCCCACATAGGGACATAAGGCCTGGACAGACAGGCGCAGCAGTCGAGGTCAAACACTTGTAGGAACATAAGGCCTGGACAGACAGGCACAGCAATTGAGGATGGAGTCAATCCCATGTAGGGACATAAGACCTGGACAGACAGGCACAGCAATACAGGACAGAGTCAATCCCACCTAGGGACATAAGGTCTGGATGGACTGGCATAGCAGTCAAGGACAGTCAATCCCACATAGGGACATAAGACCTGGACGAACAGGCAAAGCAATCGAGGACAGAGGTGAATCACACATAGGGACATAAGGCCTAGACGGACAGGCACAGCAATACAGGACAGAGTCAATCCCACCTAGGGACATAAGGACTGGACGGACAGGTACAGCAATTGAGGTCAAACCCTTGTAGAGACATAAGGCCTGGACAAAAAGGCACAGCAATACAGGACAGAGTCAACTCCACGTAGGGACATAAGGCCTGGATGGACAGACAAAGAAGTTGAAGTCAAACACTTGAAGGAAAATAAGTCCTAGATGAAGGGGTGCAGCAGTCGAGGTCAAACACTTGTAGGAACATAAGGCCTTGATGGACAGGCACAGCATTCGAGGACAGAGTCAATTCCACGTAGGGACATAAGGCCTGGACAGACAGGCACAGCAATACAGGACAGAGCCAATCCCACCTAGGGACATAAGGTCTGGATGGACTGGCATAGCAGTCAAGGACAGTCAATCCCACATAGGGACATAAGGCCTGGACGGACAGGCACATCATTCGAGGTCAAACTCTTGTAGGGACATAAGGCCTGGATGAAAAGGCAAAGCAGTCGAGGACAGAGGTCAAGCCCATGTAGGGACATAAGACCTGATTGGACAGGCACAGAAATCAAGGTCAAACACTTATAGGGACATAAGGCCTGGACGGAGACGCACAGCATTCGAGGACAGAGGTGAATCCCACCTTGGGACAAAAGGTCTGGACGAAAAGGCACAGCAATCGAGGACAAAGTCAATCCCATGTAGGGACATAAGGCCTGGATGGACAGGTACAGCAATCGAGGACAGAGTCAATCCCACGTAGGGACATAAGGCCTGGACGGACAGGCACAGCAATTGAGGTCAAACCCTTGTAGGGACATAAGGCCTGGACGAACAGACAAAGCAGTCGAGGACAGAGGTCAAGCCCACGTAGTGACATAAGGCCTGGATGAACAGGCAAAGCAGTCGAGGACAGAGGTCAAGCCCACGTAGTGACATAAGGCCTGGATGAACAGGCAAAGCAGTCGAGGACAGAGGTCAAACCCATGAAGGGACATAAAACCTAGACAAACAGGCACAGCTATACAGGACAGAGTCAAGCCCACATAGGGACATAAGGCCTGGAAGAACAGGCACAAAAGTCGAGGACAGAGGTCAAGCCCACATATGGATATAAGTAGTTGCCAGCCCTCCAGCATCTGTCTGATCCAAGCTAGAATATTGGCTGTGGTATAGGCCTGGTCTGTCAGATGGGTGTGCAGCAAAGCCCACCTCCACCCTGATACTTGTTCAGTAATAGAGCAGCTGGCTGCCCCTGCCTCAGCCAGGTCCCACCAGTTTGCCGTCAGGGAGAGGTAAGAGTGTGCAGCATTCATGGTGGTCCAGATATCGCAGGTAGAATGCACTCTCCTCTCTGCTTTAGCTAGCAGCACTTGCATGCCACTGCGACTCTGCTTGTACAAGCTGGAGATGACCTTTCTGCTAAATGTGATTCTGGAGGGGACTTTGTAATTTGGAACTACGACTTTCAGAAAACGCTTGAAACCCACATCTTCTACTATCTGCAAGGGCTGGTCATCAAGAGCAATCATTTCCCCAATGCTCCTGGTTACAACTTTTGAGGCTGCCTACCTCCTACCCTGGGATAGAGTTACCACACTCCACCCCATTTCCTCCATGGTGGGTTGTCGCTTCTGCCACATGTCAGGGGGTTGCTGACCTGCCACCTGACTGCTAGAAGGAGAGGCGTGGGCTGACTCTGCTGCTTTTTAACCACTTTATGCTGCTTGGTACTGGTCCCCTGACTGGTACATCCCCAGATGACAGTAATCTTGTTGGGTGTTGCCTCTTCATATGATGCGTCATGCCAAAATTAGATAGATGTCCCATTTGCTTGCCTCTGCTAATATTCCTGGCACAGTAATTACACCGAGCAAAACGAGGGTAATCCGTCACTTTAA
Organism: Rhinatrema bivittatum; assembly: GCF_901001135.1. Taxonomy (NCBI): domain Eukaryota; kingdom Metazoa; phylum Chordata; class Amphibia; order Gymnophiona; family Rhinatrematidae; genus Rhinatrema; species Rhinatrema bivittatum. Next base: position 162,830,624 of record NC_042619.1, read on the forward strand.
AGTGGCTCCAGATTGCAGATGTCTTTCGTGATCCTCCCTTCTCTAAAGCCTTGGGGGGTGGATGCTGGCACTGGAGCTTCAGCACTGCCTGTCTAATTTAGACTGCTATACCTAGGTATAACTTAAATATTCAGATCATGGAAACCTCAATCTCTAACCTGCTTGAAAAACTCTGGATGAACAGCAGTCATCTATTTCCCAATAGTGTTGACTGACTCCACTCCCTTAATCCCTTCAGCGTCTCCCCATGCTGGCAGAAGTAAGACTTGCATTCCGCCTACTTTTAGTGCTGAAGGTTTGCACACAGGGTCCGATTGTATATTTATTAATAACATTTATTAATTGCCTTACTGTTAAAAACACCCAAATAACCTAGTATCCAAAGATTTGTTGGATACTAGATTCTAGATACTAGATTCAAATCCTGTGGTAACTAATGCAATTGAATATTATAAACTTTCATTTTTTACCTTTATTTTCTTGTAATATAAACTAAGAGTTATTTCCTTTTCCACTTGTTCTACAGTAAAGGACTGGATGTTATATGGTAGGGGTGTGCATTCTTTTTGAACTTAAATGTAAAACGCAACTTTTTTTTTTTTTTTAACTTAAAAATGTGATGAGGCGAAAATGATCGGATTTCCAACTTATTCAACATAGCTATGTTGAATAAGTTGGAAATCACGATTGTTGATCCTAAATAAAAATTTAAACCCCTCACACTCCTTAATCCCCCCCCCCAAGTCTTACCAAAACTCCCTGGTGGTACAGCAGGGAGTCAGGACGCCATTTCTGAACTCCTTTGCGAGGAGCACGTGACGTCGGCGTCACGTCGGAGTGACGCGGCGTCACGTGATTCCCTGCGCGATCGCTCCGGGGGACCCTTGTTGCACCCAAAAGGAACTTTTGGCCAGCTTGGGGGGGCCTCCTGACCCCCCCAAGCTGGCCAAAAGTTCCTTTTGGGTGCAACGAGGGTCCCCCGGAGCGATCGCGCAGGGAATCACGTGACGCCGCGTCACTCCGACGTGACGCCGACGTCACGTGCTCCTCGCAAAGGAGCAGAAATGGCATCCTGACTCCCTGCTGTACCACCAGGGAGTTTTGGTAAGTCTTGGGGGGGGATTAAGGAGGGTGAGGGGTTTAAATTTTTATTTGCACGTATGGACATAGACTCAACTTATGGAATTCTCCATATGTCCATATTGACCGCAAATGGGACCCCCTTTCGACTTATGGACTTATGAACATAAACTTTTGCTCTGCACATCCCTATTATATGGATCATAAATAGATATATTGCTCTTGTTTGGAAGGTAAAAGGGATTTAAAAAAATAACTATTAATCCATCAGCTGTGAGTAAAACCTTTGGAATGAATCCATCAAGAATTCAACAGCACCCTAACAAAAGAGCAATAATGTAAAAAATTATGCCATCACACCTGAGTACATTTTCTACAAAGAGATTCTGCAGTGTCAGCAAATGATTGTCTTATATACTATCACATATCATTAGATCTAGTTCTACAATTTCTCCTTCATAAAGCGAAAGTTACTTCAACCTAATCAGAATACATTGTCACATTAATAACAACTCCTGCATTACTATGACAAGAAATACTACCTCCAAGTATTTCTACTTTGTTGACAAAACATACCATTACCATTTTACAGATTATTTTATTCAGGTAACTGTTTGATTGGTTTTATGGACCAATACATATCTTAGCTAGAATAGTTTCCCCCTTCCAAATTTGTTTTTATGATTGTTATTATGGACCAATCCATAACTTAGCTAGAATAGCTTTCCCCCTCCAAGTTTCATGTACCCATTGTTCCATGTACCTCCTCCAGGTGAATTCATTTTCGCTGTTTTATTGTTTCAATGTAAACCGCTGTTTTATTGTTACATTGTAAACCGATGTGATTTGTATTTCATACAGGAACACCGGTATATAAAAATTAAAAAATAATAAAAATAATAAGGGTAATGTTATAAGTATGGATAGGTGTAAAGTCTGTGTATCCCTTTTACACACAGACTAAACTGCAAAATTTGAAAGCAACCTTATGCACATAAGTTTGTTCTGAAAATTCCTGTGTAAGTAGGCTGGTACGTGCACAAATTTGCTGCACAATGTCTTTATCAAGGCCGTAAATTGTGCAGTGCATTTACTTCAAACAAATTTCAAAAATGCAATACATAAGAGCAATTTTTTTTATTTGGGGGGGCCCTGAAATGAATCGGGAGCCCCCCTCCATGAAACAAACCTTATTAGTTGAAAGAGTTTCAAAACAATGCATCACACTTAAGCCTAGGCCCGTGATTGGGGCTTTACTTAAGGTATAAGCCGAATCCCAAAGCAGGGGTCGCAGCCTATGACTTAGCACAACACTGGCACCTCAGCTTAAGCCTAAACCCGAAGCCAGGGCCTTGACTAGGGCATAGGCTGAGGTCCAAAGCAAGGGCTGCAGACTAGGCCAGAGTGCGATGCCGGGGACTTGGCCTAGGTCTAGCCTGATGTTGGGGCCTTGCCTGAGAACCAAAAAAGTTTTTTTCTGATCCATCTGGTATCAGAAAGGAAGGCAACACATTGGCATGGATCCAGACCTGCCATCATGAACCATCCCAGGAGCCAGGTCCCAATGCTTTGGCTTTGGCCCGAACCAAGGCCCAATGATATGACCTGACCTGGAGGCTGGGTCCCAACACCTGGGCCTAGACATAGGTTGGAGCCCGGACCCAGGCCAACTGCCATGAACCAGCAGGGAGGCCAACTCCCAGTGCTGGAGCATGGACTCAGGTCCGTCACTGAAAACCAGTCCAGAGACTAGGTTCCAATGTTTTGGCCTTAGCCCAGGTCCTGACTTGATGTTGGAATTAATTAATTCCAGCATAACCCCAGCAGACGATGTCTGAAGAGCAGAAAAGGATGGTGAGGGAGCATCTGCAAGGCTTGGACTCGAGGTCTGTGACTGTGCCTAGTCCTAGGCTGATGTTTCAGCTTCAGGACCCGGCCTCCAGACCAGGCCTTGGCATCAGGCCTGAGTCCAGGCTGAGGCCCTGGTATTGGGGCACAGCCTTTGGGCCATGTCACAGCAACAGGCTTGGGTCAAGGCCGAGGCCCTGGCATTGGGCTGGATTGCAGCTTCAGGCCTAGGTCCAGGCTTCAGCCTAGATCAAGTTCCAGGCATTGGGACCTGGCCTCTGGGCCAAATCATGGCATCGGGCCTGTGGCTGGACCAAGGCCCAGGTATTGGGACTCAGTCTCCAGGCCAGGTCGCAGAGTCAGGTGTGGGTCCAGGCTCCAGCCTAGACCAAGGCCCAAGGGTAAGGGCCCAGCCTCCTGGTCGAATCACGGCATGGGTGTGGGTCTGGGCTGTGGCTTAGGCACCAGAGCCGTGGCCCATCCTTTGGGCTGGGTCGCAATGTCAGGCCTGGGTATGTTCGCCGGTCTAGACTAAGGTCCCGGCGTTGGGACCCAGCTCCCGAGTCAGATTGCAGCATCGGGCCTGGGTGCAAGCCAAGGGACCAGCATTGCGACCCGGCCTCTCGGCCGGTTTGCGGTGATGGGTCTGGATCCAGTCAAGGCGTCACCCTTGCTTAGGTCGAGGTCGCGGTGACATATGTCTCTCTCAGTATATGCAAGCCTGAGGCTACAGCCTATGCCTCAGCCTCACTGGAGAATCCCCACTGAACTGGGTAAGCGGGGGCCAGGCAGAGGCCCCGGGACTCCTCATTTTCATTTTTTGGTCGCTTTTTTTTTTTTTTAATTTTATTGTTTGATTTGTTTTTTTCTCATGAATGAAATGAATCAAACAATCCATGAACTGAAATTTGTGGGAAAAATAGAAACTCCTGAAAACAAACAGAAAATGAAAACACATTGTTTTCCCTTGCGCTTCCTTATTGTGCAGGTAAATTTATCCACACAACAGAAGTGGCATTTCTCGTTAATATATCTTTATTGATGGAAGTTTTTCCAGCATGTTTAAAGCATGCAATAGTTTGTCCATAAGAGGATTGTGATACATTGCAGGAGGTCCTTGTGAGACTGGGAGACTGGGTGACTCGGCATCTAAATGGCAGATGATATTTAATGTGGAAGAGTGCAAATTGATGCATGTAGGGAAAAGCAACTCAAATTATAGCTAAACAATCAAGGTTCCACATTGGGAGTCCCCACCCAGATAAAGTATTTAAGCATCATCTTGGATAATATGCCGAAATCCTCTGCTCAGTGTGTGGCAGTGGCCAAGAAAGGAAATAGAATGCTGGGAATTATAGGGAAAGGAATGGATAATAAAACAGAGAATATCATAATGCCTCTGTATCATTCCAAAATATGGTTGCACCATGGACCATGGCTGTGAAGTTCCACAAGTTTCACTTTTGTTACCTATCTTTTTAAGTTATATTTGGCCCTGCTTGCTGGTGAGGTTTGAGAATTTGGAGTTTCGTTTCTATTTTATGCAGAAGATATGCAGTTGTATATTACTATTAAACCTGAAGATGTAAATACCTTCTCTCTGTTGGATATTGGAAACAGGTTATTCTCTAAAAGACTGCATCTGAACTTGAAAAAAGAAGGAAGTCATTTAATTTAGGAGAAAAGAGAGGTCAATTTCCCAAAAAGGTATTGAATGGATAACTTAATCCAGCTAAAGTTAGTCAGATAAATTATCCTGGATATTCTGCAGGCGAAACATCCTGCTGAATATCCCCAATAAAATTATCCGGTTAAGTTTAGTCAGATAACTTTAAATAACCAGCTACTTTGAAAATCACTTGTTGGGTTTAAAGTTATTGGTTAAAGGTATCCAGATAACTTTAGATTAAACTGGCTATATTCAAAGCAATATAGATGGTTACATGGTGATATATATATTTTTTAAGTACCATAATGGTCTGGGGGCCCAATTTACGGTCCCTTACCCCAATGTATAAAAAATGGACCCTTCCATGCTGAGCCCTCCAATCCAAAGCCCTTCTGAACAAACATAAATTTAGAAATAGTCTTAGTCCACTCATTAATCGGCCGACCCCCTCTTCAGTTAGCAAACATTAGATAGAAATTCCCCCTTCCTCTACCTCTCTCCCCCAAACCCCTCCATAACCCTCTCATCTAACCAGCACCTTACCAAATCCCTTTCAGCCACTGAGATCACTGTATGCTTGTACTGCTCTCAGCAGCTTCTGCATTGCTCTGACAGTGATGCTGAAATGTGGGCAGCAGGAACAGTTTTGCCAGCTCCCATTGCTGCTGCTGCTCTGTAATTAGAGTCTCTGTCTTATCATTAGACTGATTGAGTCCTGGGGAAGTGCACTGAGAACTGGGTGTGGCTCATTCTGAGAGTTGGGAGCAGAAGCAGTGGAGGAGCTCTGGCAGCCATACGTGACAGGTAATGTATATAACCAACCCTGTATTTATAAATATATATAGCAGAATGATGAGTTGTGAAAAAAAAGGGTCAGGGGGGTAATAGTGGGCATCCAGCCACATCACGGTGGTGCAGTTTCACCTGCCGCGGTGCCCTCATGCCACACACTATTGCCCCCATAGTGCCATGGGAAAAAGTGGTGTTATTTCCTATGGTGATTTTTACTTCTGCGAGCGTTTGACTGGAGATTCTCCAGAGCCATGAGAGCACAGTCAAACGCTCGCGGAAGTAAAAATCATGAGAGAGTAAAGGAGAATAATCCCTGAAAATAAACGATATCATCGATACCAGAGACTTTCCTGAAGAAGCGGAATGCGAAACGTGATCATGTCGAAATGAACTCTGGATTCGGATTGTGAACATTCGTGAACTGAATTTTTAGATTGAGCACCAAATATTCATCTAAGGGAAGTACCTTGTATTTTCTTTCATAAATAGTTAAAAGAAAGCATTTTTAGTGAAAAAAGGAAAACGAAAAAAAACAAAATTCAAATGTATGGACAGTAAGAAATGTAAATGCATGGACTGTGTTTGGACCAATGATTAAAGATGACCCCATAGCGGTTAAAGTTGGAGCAGCAATGCCCATATACCGTGGAGTGTTATGATGGTCCGTAAAATATTAGTAAAAAAAGTCATAAGATACAAACTAGAAGTTCGAAAAGACACATACAAAGGGATTAAAACTTCAGTGAAGAAAAGATTGGTTTAATTTTGAAAACTTTTAGTGCTAACTTTTTGTTTATTGAATGACATTTGGTCTCTTTAACTAACCAACCCCCCCCCCATCCCCCGGTAACGGGGGATGGGGGGGTTGGCGAAGCTGGGGGAGGGCCTGCAAAAGCTGGCAGCCAACACACCACTGCGGAGCGCTGGTTGCTGGCTTTCGCACCGAATACACCATAAAAGGTGTAGTTATTTGGCGCGAAACTGGTGGCGATAAGGGTCCTTACCTTTCACCGCCAGCGATGTATCCGCAGAGTCAGCCCTGGTGCCACCCCGACTCCTCCTTTTCTGGGGCTGACTCCGCCCCGACTCTGCCACCATTTAGTGATCGCACGCGAAAAGGGACTAAGGGGGCCATTTTCAAAAGAGATCGCACGTAAAAAGGGACTTTTCGCGTGCGATCACTAAATGGGGGCGGAGTCAGGGGGGAGTCGGCCCTGGACGAGGAGGAGTCGGGGTGGTACCGGGGCCGACGCTGCGGTGATATTGCTGGTGGCGAAAGGTAAGGACCCTTATCACCGCCAGTGTAGCACCAAATAACTACACCTTTTATGGTGCAGTTATTTGGTGCAAAAGCCTCCCCGCTTCACCCCCCACCCCCCCCGTTACCACCGGATTTTCGAAGGTCTGCAACCTTAGAAAATCCAGGCCTAAGAGAGGAATACATTCTGATAATGCCTATTATTTTGATGCCAGGTGGTAGAATGATCTAAGAAAATCTAGTAAAGTGTAAGAAGACAGTTGAGAATAATGGTTGGGACATCAAAAAGACCAGAGGCAGTACAGTTAACTGATGCTGAAGGATATAAATATTTGAAATTGTCTTATGCTAATCGACAGAAAACAGCTCTGAACAACATTGTTCTAAAAGGAATTGGTTGTAAAAGTATTTAGAAAGCCTGGGAAAGGGAAATTCATGTATGAATGTGTACAAAAGAAATCTGCATCAGGGTGCACCTCATTCTCATGATATCTTCAGTAAGTTTGGGAAATTAGTAAATATTAAAATAAATCCATAACAAGTTTGCAATCATCACTAAAATAAATAAATACACATTTCCATAGCCCTGGGCTGATCAAAAAGTAAATATTTTCACTTTTGGAGAGCTCAATCATTCATACTTTTTTTTTTTACTATAAAAAAAACAATAAACAATAATAATCTGTTTTATTTACTCTGCTTCTGTGTAAATTCTTTATCCTTTTTGGTGTTCTTCAGTTTTAATTTGTCTTTTAAAATTAGTGCTTCAGACTAGGGATGTGAATCGTTTTTGAACGATTAAAATTATCGTCCGATAATTTTAAAATCGTTCTAAACCGTTAGAGTACACGATACAATACAAATGCCCACGATTTATCATCAGGAGCATTTATATTGTATCGTTAAATAGGGCACGGGAATTATTTGGGGGAGGGTGGGAAAACCGGCACACCAACACAACCTCTAAACCCACCCCGACCTTTTAAAACAAATTCCTTACACTCCCCCACCCTCCCGAACCCCCCCAAAATGTTAAATTACCTGATGGTCCAGTGGGGGAGGTCCCCGGTGCGATCTCCCGCTCTCGGGCCATCGGCGCCATTTTGGCTACCACTGATAAAAAGGTGCCGATGGCCCGAAAAAAAAACCCCACCCCGACCCTTTTCAAATTACCCCTTTGCTTCTCCCACCCTCCCGACCCCCCAAAAAAACCTTTTAGATGTACCTGGTGGTCTAGCGGGGGGTCCAGGAGCCATCCCTTCAATCGTGCCGGTGCCGGTGCTGGAGGTTTCAAAATGATGCCGATCGCCTTTGCCCTTAACTTGTCACAGGGAGTGACCGTCGCTCCCTGTGACAAGGTAAGGGCAAAGGCGATAGACTGCCAGAATGGCACCGATCGCCTTTGCCCTTACCTTGTCACAGGGAGCGACCGTCGCTCCCTGTGACAAGGTAAGGGCAAAGGCGATCGACTGCCAGTATGGCGCCGATCGCCTTTGCCCTTACCTTGTCACAGGAAGCGATGGTCGCTCTCTGTGACAAGGTAAGGGCAAAGGCGATCGGCGCCATATTGGCAGTCTATCGCCTTTGCCATTACCTTGTCACAGGGAGCGACGGTCGCTCCCTGTGACAAGGTAAGGGCAAAGGCGATCGGCGCCATTTTGAAACCTCCAGCACCGGCACTGGCACGATTGAAGGGATGGCTCCTGGACCCCCCGCTAGACCACCAGGTACATCTAAAAGGTTTTGGGGGGGGGGGGGGGTCGGGAGGGTGGGAGAAGCAAAGGGGTAATTTGAAAAGGGTCGGGGTGGGTTTTTTTTTTCGGGCCATCGGCGCCTTTTTATCAGTGGTAGCCAAAATGGCACCGATGGCCCGAGAGCGGGAGATCGCGCCGGGGACCCCCCCCCCCCCACTGGACCACCAGGTAATTTAACATTTTGGGGGGGGGGGGTCGGGGGGGTTTTGTTTATCTGCTCAGGCCTCACTAAAAATTTAACAATGTGAATTGGGATCGGAACGATTCCAATTCACAATCTCTAACGATCCGATTTTTCCCTCCCACCATCCGAACCTGATCGTTAAGACGATCGGGCACACGATTCACATCTCTACTTCAGACTTAATTAATGTTAAGTTTTGGAACTCTCCTCAGCAGTTCCTTACTTTATTCATGGATTAATTTTTCTTTAAGTCAAACTTCAAAGTTTTAGTGCCCTATGTCTCTTTCAGCTCACAGCTTGCTGTTCAGAGCTGCTGCTGACAAAGTGAGAGACTGGTTGAACATCCTGTTCCTGTCAGTTTAACATTTAAACTAACATTTCATAGCAAAAGTTCCAATTTTGATCTTGCTGTGACATAATTACTTCTCTCATACTTATAGTTTTCCTTTTACACTCAAATAAAAGCAGAAGTGGGATCTGAGTTGCGGTGAGCGAAAGGAGATGCACATGTTGGGTGCTTCAGGGAAACCCCCTAGGAACTCTTATATTTATTCACTCTTCAGGCTCCTAACCTGTATATAATACTGATCTCTTGCGACTCAATAGTGTTTGGACAGATCTGTGATCAAGTTAAAACAAAGTATGTCATCTAAATCTACAAAGAAAGAAAAAGATAAAGTGAAACTATTGGAGTACAAGATGGCCAATGTCAAGGAGGAAATGGTGAGCTTTAATGCACATGACATGCTGTTGTGATCCGCGGCCGTGGCAGGCCATGACCGCGGTCCCCTACCTTGTCCGCTGCAGCGACCCGCCGTGGCAGCCTCAGGGGAAACCCCTGAACGGGTGCTCGGTGCTCCGGCGCGGGTCGACATAGTAGGGCAAAGGTAGCACCGGTGCCATTTTGAAGATTGGCAATACGGCCCGCGTGCAGGAGGTTGCTCCCGGACCCCCGCTGGATTTTTGGCAAGTCTTGTGGGGGTCAGGAGGCCCCCCCAAGCTGGCCAAAAGTCCCTGGGGTTCCAGCGGGGGTCCGGTGGCGATCTCCTGCACGCGTGACATCGGGAGCCAGGAACCAAAATGGCGCCGGCGCTACCTTTGCCCTGTCACATGATAAGGGCAAAGGGTACCGGTGCCATTTCTCTTAACGCAGCCGTGGCCAGAGAGCGGGAGATCACGCCGGGACCCCCCCCCCCCCACTGGACACCAGGTAATTTAAAACATTTTGGGGGGGTTTTGGGAGGGTGGGGGATTTGTTTTAAAGGTTCGGGGTGGGTTTTAGGGTTATTTTGGTGTGCCGGTTTTCCCGCCCTCCCCTGATTTATGATTTTTAACGATTTAAAAAAAACAAAACAAAACAAAACACGACGATCAGATTTCCCTTCCCCCCCAGCCAAAATCGATCGTTAAGACGATCGATCACATGATTCACACCCCTACATTTTACTTTATCGGCTAGGCAAAAGTGTGCTATATCTGGTCCTTGGTTGTCCTGGATGTCTTGGCCGCATGGTTCATAAAAAGCAATTTATAGTTTTCAAAGTCCCCGGTGATGATCATTTCATTGTCTTCAATGCTGAACTTTAACACCCAAAGACGAGTCTGCCCTGCAGCCTAGCTGCCATATGAACGAGAAGATTTCACTTGTCTGCTTCTGGAGAGGTGTCACTTTCCTTGCGCTCACTCTCAATCCCACTCCCTGCTCCCATCCCTTCCCTCCTCCTGCACCTGCCCTGCCAACTCCCTTCCTCTCTGTCCTCTCAGTCTATCTCTACCCTGCCATCCTCCTCCCACCATACTTACCTGCCTATCCCCTTCCCCCTCTCGCCTCCTCTGATTCCTTACCTTCTCCCTATCTTTAATCCTGTCCCTGTCCCTACTCCTAATTTTCCTTCTTCTACCATTCCTGTCCTCTTCCTCCTTCCACCTCTCCTCCCTCCTCCTTCCTCCCCCTCTTCTTATTCTAACTCCTCTCCTCTCTCCCTATGCCTCTCAAGCTCCATCCTCTCCAGATCACCACTCCTCACACCACCACTCCTCATACCACCACCACCATTCCTCCACCACCACAGCTTCTCTACCACCACCACTCTTCCGCCACTACCACAACAACTCCTCCACCACTACACAATGACAAACAGATAAACTGGGCAAACATATACAAACTTCCTCACACAGATAAGACAAGAGACAAAGGAAAAGATAAACAGATGATAATAGAAAACAACAGGACAATGCACTCTGAAATCACTAGCTAAACTCCTACTCCAATCACTATCCAACAACTCACCTCCTCTTCTCTCTCTCCCATGCATGATACACCCTCAAAGAAGCAGCTACAGGAAACTTGTATATATAAACCAAGAATATAACACACCAGACATAAAGTGATGTGTGCCTCATACAGTGGGGCATGAGTGGCTAGAGCATTGTGCAACATGCTAGTGTATCACACAGCATGCTAGTGTGTCACGCAATGCAATACTGCATCATGCAACAGGGTAAATTACCATGAGTTACTCAACTTACCTACGTGATGCGGTATATCATAAATTATCCTAACCATGCCCCTTTTTTAATACAGATGCTAAAACACTATATTTTTGCTTTATTTATAGCATTTTGATGAATCTAGGCCTTAACCAGATAAACTTCAGTTTTAATTGTGGTCAGTAGCAAGATCAGAATTGACATTAGGGAACAGCTACCTGACAGCAGTTTAATCATTGTACTGTGCAGATGGCCACTACCAGCAAGGGTTTTTTGCAACTGAAGCAGCATAATTAGCACAGGAGTGCACATCCTGTTCTAACACTATACTATCAAGGAAGAGAGCTAGATGCAGCCATGCTGAGACAAAGTTTGTTTTGCTTTATATTAATGAGAGGTGGTATGACTTACAGCAAGGAATGCAACTTTTGCTTTTTCTCTTCTCTTAATTGTTATTGGCTAATAAATGACCTAATTGGTATGAAATTCAGCCAGAAGGCATGGATAAGAGTCCACTGAACTGATGTTGCAAGTCCTACATATGGGAGAGTGATAGGCTGACATATTTTGAGCTGAAAATACTACTGTGATTTATTTCCCTGCTGAGAGTGTTAAGAACAGTTTGTGATGAACAGTATAAGTCTGAACTGAATGTCTGAATGCAGAATGTGGAACATAAAAGTACAATGTGAAAACTGGTGTGCTTGTAAGAGTTATGGATGTGTATAAAATGCAGAGTTGAAAATAGCAGTAATTCTGCAGAAAGCAGCACAGAAACATGAAAGAAAGGGAAGATATTCTAACTTCATTGCCTGTTGAAACTAATCCAAGGGAGAATTTGATTAAATTAACCAGAAATACAGTCTGACCTAAAATCTTAGAAAGAAAAATACTTTGGGAATGAATAATCCTACAAAAAGAATGATCATAAGTACTTGAATAAGTTGTTGAACTAATGTCTGAATTTGTATTAACATAGGGCCTCATTTTCTACAGTATCGCAGGCCTGCGATACTTTAGAAGATGAGGGGCGGGGGGCTGAAACGGGGGTGGGCCTGCGCTAGCCGGCAGCGATCACACCGTCACGGTGCGATCGCTACCGGTTTCGCACCCAATAGTGCCACAATAGGAGGTGCAGCTATTGGGAACGAAATAGGACGCAAAAAGGGCCTTACCTTTTCACTGACCATGGCGTCGGCGCAGAGTCGGCCCTGGTGACGCCCCGACTCCTCCTCTTCCGGGGCCGACTCCGCCCCAACTCCACCCCCATCCTGGTATCGCACGCGATAAGGGACTTTTCGCATGCGAAAGGTCCCTTATTGCGTGTGAGCCGCATAGAAAATGAGGCCCATAGTAACATAGTAATGATGAGTGATGACAGAAAAAGACCAAATGGTACATCCAGTCTGTCCAGCAAGTTTGTTAAGTTAGTAAGTGCCACTCCATTCAGGCTACCCCCGTGTTTTCTATTAAGGGTAGTAACTGATACCCCGTGTAGGTTATCCCTAAGTGTTATGTTAAGGGTAATAATATTTACAATCAAAATCAAGTAACTATCAAACCCATAACAAAATTACTGCTAGCAACACTTTTACTGGATGAGCAGCCTTCTTGATAATTCAGATAACGCTGTTGGAATGTGCTTTGCTTTTGGACTTGGCCATAGAAGCAGTCATGTGCTTTTCCCTAATATTTGCATATCAGTACCCCAGACCATAAAACATGGGGCCAACATTGATTGTCATCTAAATGGAATTCCCTATTAAATTCTTTCACTTCGAGGGCAAGATGGCAGTGTGAACAGGTTACGTAAACGCTGAGCTCCAATTTCTGCAGTTAAGATTTCTGAAATAATGCCTGTGAAAAGGAAAGGAAAACTCCATGTCTTTCCTTCGGATCCAGAGCTAACGACTCAGCGATTGATAATATCTTACGTACCTGTGAAGGAGATTGAAACGGGAACTAGCGGTGGAGCACTGGTTTAGTTGGGGGAAATTACGCTCAGCCCCCCGGATCCTCGAAAGCCCGCGATAGCAGCTCTCTCTGACCTCTCTCAGGCAGCTGGGTCACTGAGCTCTGACGTGGCTCAGGCAGACCCAACGGAAGGAAGCCAGAGAGTAGGAGCAGGTCGATACAGACCTCTGAGGAGCAGGAAACATCAGGAGCAGAGGGATTGGCCTCGGCCTCCCCCGAGTCAACTCTGACCCGGGAGAGAGAGGAGGAAGTTTCAGAGAGACCAGTTGCTGGAACTGGGAGGAATTTGCAGGCTGGAATTTCACCTGTGCTGGAAGTTGGTGAGTTTTTCCAGCGTCCCCGCTTCCAAATGCTGTTAAAGCCAGCGACAATCACGCTGGATGCTATATGGGACCTAGTGACTACATTAGGGAATGTTGTGGGAGAAATTAATGATAAAATGGATGTTTTTGCTCAGAAGATTGACTCACATGATGCACAGATAGAAGTAAGGCCACAAATGGAGACAGTAGAAGCAAAGTTGGTGAGTAATCAGGAATTTAAAGCTAAGATGGTGAATGAGTTCAACGCTGTATCACACAGGTTGGAACATTTGGAAAACCACTCGAGACACCTGAACTTAAGATTTTTTTTTTTAATTATTTATTTATGAATTTTTAATTACAATCAAGTAAAAACAATTCAAGTTACATTATTCAATTTCCATTGAACATTTTTAAGGAAAACAGGTTTTATAATGACCATCAACCATAAAGTTACTTTACATTCAAAACATATAAATCACCTAGTTCCAGTTACCAAACTAAGGTGGGAGCTTTCTAAACAAGTTCAATTTAAAGAAAAAATATACTATAAATTACAGAAAGCTGCAGATATTATTTTTCTTTCCAATTATATATGGATTAGGTACCACTCACCTTCCTTTGGTTCTTACATTCTTCCAAGAACTTTTCTAACTGATCTGGATCATAATACACATACCTTGCTCCCTCAATACACATTACACATTTGCAAGGAAATCTTATCAATATTTGAATGTTCGTGCTAAATTAGCTAAGGTTATAATTTTTTTTCGTCTTTCTTGTGTTTCTTTGGCCCCATCTGGATATATCCAAAATTTTTGCCCCAGGTAGAGGGAGGTACGATTTAACATAAATGCTTTGAAAACTTTCTCTCTGTCCGAAGGCAGGGAAAATTTAACCATAAGTGTGCCTCTCTTCTCTACCTGTGAGCTAAAAGATGTTTCAATTAACTCAGTAACATTTAGTGATGCTTCTTGCATCTGTTACTATGCCCTGCTTTCTTTCATTTATGAAATATGCATTTGTAATCAATGGGAGTTTGTCAGGTTGCCATGATAGTATTTCAAGAAAATAATTTGTTAATTGTTCCTTTGCAGAAACCATCTTACACTTCGGGAAGTTAACAATTCTTAAATTTGAATACCTAACAGTATTTTGCAAAGTCTCAACTTTTTTAGAGAGAGATAATTCTCCCTGTATTATTGAGGACTGAACATTTTTATAGCGGTTATATCCTCTTGTACTTTTGTCAATACTGTACCATAATTGGTTACCATGGGATTCAAATTCAATAGTACATTTTGCATCTCTTTTATATTAACATTCAGCTTCACTATATTATTCTGTAACAATATTAAGGCTTGCCATAACATTCCCATTGTCACATTATTTGGATTCCCTGATAATAGCTCAGGTATATAGGGTAGAGGCTCAAAATTTATTTGCTCTTGGTTGGCGTTGATCCCTGTTGAGGGAGTTGATACCATTCTTGATGTTAATTCAGATGTTCTACTGGCTGCACCCAAACACTCGCTGACTAAGGGCACCATCTGGGTGGGTGGGGGGGGAACTCCTGTCCCCCTTCCCCCATTATGCAGCACTCTTACATTTCGGTCCGCCTCGCTCAGACTCAATTGTAATAACGGGGTCCATTTCACATTAGAGCCTGGAACTGTGATGGGTGTGCTGCTCTTAGGTGGTGCAGGTATATTTGGAGCCCCGGGACTTAGACTAACTTCTCCCAACAATGGTGAGGCTTGCTCTCCTTCAACCAAAGTAACGGGATTCTCCAGGGTTAAACAATCTGCTGGTGAGTAAAAGTTAGTTAACATTGTTTGTAGTGGGCTTGGTCTGACAGGGGTCGAGGCTTCCTGTCTCACCTTGCCCTTCCGCTTGGTGTGCGGCATTTGAAGAAATTTAAGAAGAAAATCAGTTATCACAAAACAAGTAAAAACCTTACTCACAGTTCTGTAATACCCATAAAGATAATGGAGAGAAGAACCAGTTTGGGAATCCTACTCCACGTCAAAAGAGAGGTTAGGCCTTCCAGCCTTCGTCGGCCTAAGCCGGACCAAGCTTCGTGCCCCTTACAGAGTGCACGGCTTAGGCAGCGCGCCGATGGTGGCGGTGCGCCGTCTGCCCCTCGCTTTTATGGGCAGGCGCTCTCCTCCGATGTCATTCGGCCCACCTCCTCACACAGCCAAGGGTTGGTCCATGCCTCCGAGATGTTGCACGGGCGTCCAACAAGTTATTCTGGGGGGGTTCTTATTCCGAATGGTGGTAGAACTTGTTGCCCCAAACACTCTCTCTCTCTCCACGGGCTCCCATGAACTTAAGATTTATAAATTTCCCTAAGATTGTGGGTGAACTTCCTTATGTGTCATTGAGAAAATATTTCTCGGAGGTTTTGAAATTTCAGGAGGGAGAAATCCCTTCAGTTAATAAGCTTTTTTACTTACCAGTTTCTAGGGATGTGAATCATTTATCTGACGATTGAAAATATCATCTGATATTTTCAATCTCGTCAGATATCGGGGGTTCCTCGATAGTGATAGGAAACCCCATGATTAATTTTGTGCATTTTCTTATCATTATGGGGGGGGGAGGGCGGGAAGAAAGGACACTTAAAAGTAACCCAGAAAGACAACCCAACCCTTTAAAATTAGTTCTTTAGTATCCCCCCAACCCCCCCCCCCAAATTTTTAAGTACCTGGTGGTCCAGTGGGGGTCCTGGTAGCATTCTCCCATGCTCAGGCCGTCGGCTGCCACTAATCAAAATGGCGCCAATGGCCCTTTGCACTTACCATGTGACAGGGGCTATTGGTGCCATTGGTCGGCCCCTGTCACATGGTAGGAGCACTGGATGGCTCGGGACCCCCACTGGACCACCAGGTACCTACAAATTTGGGGGGGTCCGGAGGGTGGGGGATACTAACGAACTAATGTTAAAGGGTTGGCTGTATTTTTGGGTTATCGGCTCAGTGCAGCCAATTAAAAAAAAAACACGATTGGACTGCGGGAAAAATAATTTCCCGATGGTCCACGAATTCGATACCGGAACCGATTCTGGTTCCGATTCACATCTCTACCAGTTTCTGCTAAAAACTGAGAAATTTCTCAAAATATTGCTGATAAAGGGAATCTTACTAAATTTTTGGAAGATTCCATGTCTGAATTCTATGAATGTGTTACAATAATGGTATCATTTATTACTGAGAGGGATGTTAGTGAAATAATGAAAAGATATTTTAGGAATATGGAAGTGCCCTTTAGGGGCATACAGATTCGTATATATCCAGATTTTGCCCCGGTAACACAGGAAAGGAGACGAGAATTTTTAGTATTAAGAGCTCAAGAATTCTCTTTGGAGTTTTCATTTGTGTTAAAATATCCCTGTAAGTGTGTAATTAAGTCTTCAACAGAAAGCCTTATTTTCTTCTATCGGGAGCAATTAAAATCTTTCCTTAATGCTAGGAGGGTTGTTACAACCCCCCATTAAATAGTCCTAGAGTCAGGATCATAAAGTAATAAAACTCCTATTTTTGACATGTTAATGCCTATGGGGTAGATTTTAAGAATTTGCGCGACTGCCTACTTTTGTTCGCGTACCAGGCACGAACAAAAGTATGCTGGATTTTATAAGATACGCTCATAGCCGTGCGTATCTTATAAAATCCGGGGTCGGTGCGTGCAAGGCTGCCCAAAATCGGCAGCCTGCGCGCGCCAAGCCGCGCAGCCTGCTTCCGTTCCCTCCGAGGCCGCTCCGAAATCGGAGCAGCCTCGGAGGGAACTTTCCTTCCACCCCCCCGCACCTTCCCTTCCATTCCCCTACCTAACCCACCCCCCCTGCCCTATCTAAACCCCCCCACACCTTTGTCGGCAAAGTTATGCCTGCTTTCAGCAGGCGTAACTTTTCGCACACCGGCCGGCAAACCCGCTCCGTGTTCCGGTCCTGGTGGCTGGTCCGGAGGCCATGCCCCCGGAACACCCCCGGGCTGAAACCACGCCCGCATCACCGACCCCGAAACGCCGCATCACACGCGACACACCCCCAAAATGCAGCGTCACTCCAGGCACGCCCTCGACAAGCCCCTTTTACAAAGCCCCGGGACTTATGCGCATCCCGGGGCTGTGCGCGTGCCGATGGCCTATGCAAAATAGGAGCACCGGCGCGCAGGGCATTTAAAATCTGCTCCTTAATGTTTAAGAAGTTTGTTCTATTAAGTCTCCAATTATTTTCGTGCCCTCAGGCCTAAGTTTCTTTAAGGGGAACTGCAATTGAGTTCTGTAATTTGATAAAAGTGAAAATTATTTTCTTATTGCGTATTGAACTTGCATATCCATTTTCTTTTAGTAAGATGTTGTCTTGCTGTAATGTTAAATCAGAAAAATAAAATTAAAAAAAAAAATGTTCTTTCGCTTCTGGGCCAAACTAACCAGATTATTCATCAAAATGCATTAGGGATCAAACGCCATGCTAAATATCGCAATGCAAGTTAGCATGTAAATTTTACATTTCTTTTGCAAGTGGGAGAAATTAATGCAAATTAGATCTTCTACCACGGAATGCGGTAGATTAACGCATAGTAACATGGTATTTAATGTCAGAAATAACTACACATGTTTTGTGGTACATGGGAAAACTATTTTTATCGTGCAACCACAGCCATTATCACAGGGAAGAGAGAGAGAGCACTGTAATTGGGAGAATAGGACTCTATATATATATATATCTATCTGTTGTTATTACATGTGTTTTAGTGGATTCTTGGGTGCTGTGGAGATGACCACTCCCACGGGGAGGAGCCCCGTGAGGAGCCACAGCACTGGGTTAGACTCTTATACAAAAACACTGGAATTGAACTCTTTTATTATACAGCTTGAAGCAGCCACCAGGTAGCAGTGGTGAGTTATAGTCCCAGAGGCCTCGGCAGAGGGAGCCCTTCTATCCTAGATGACGTCAGGAGGTTCCGCAGCAAGGAGTTACTGTGGATGAGAGAGATGAGAGATTAGAGTACTCACTCGGTGTTAGCTGTTATGGATGCGATTCCACCAGATAGTTGTCGATGGTAGAGGCACTGAGGCAGGGAGAGTAGGCACTCAAGGAGCGAGTACTTGTTCCCTGAATGGCACCTGAAATAGAACAGAGGGCCCCCGAGGAGCAGGTACCCAAGTTAGTAGTAAAGCCCTGAAGGGCAGAAGGAAGACTTCCTGTTAGCAGCAGAGAAGTACCTACAAAACAGTGCGGTAAGCAGTCTAGAAAAGCCACGGATGTGAAAAAACAAAGCAAGACTGGAGCCTTGGAAAGAAGATTTATGGGTTGATTATACATACCATTCGATATCCTTGATTAGAGAAACACTGCTGCTCCTTCCAAGTGAACTTTGAAGGATTAGCCACCATTCCATACCACAAGTGATCAAACAAGAAAAAACAGCATCCAAAATATATATGGTACCCAGACATACAACCCATAAATTATCATGAACCAGAGCCCCTGATGCAGCCACAAAAGGCAAAACTTTGGCCAGAGTTGGGCTGTGTATAATCGGCAGCAGAGAAGTGGTAGAGTAGCACAGACAGGAACAGTTTGAGTCTATTTGAGCCTTTGCCAACTCAATGAGCTAGCAATCTTGAGAAGTAGATATACCCGGATTGGCATGATGTCAGATGAGGGAACACCCTCGAGGTTTGCGCCACTGGGCGTACTTAGACGTGGGTTGCGCGTGCGCGTGCACCCTAGCAAGTACCTCAGAGGAGCAATGGCCTACGGCTGCACCATAGCCGTTCTGGGGACGCCAGAGAAGTCGGCTTGATGACGCTGAGGTAGCATCTTGCCCAGGTAAGCAGGAGGAGCCGAGATAGGGGTGCAACAAGCGGGGAAAAGCCGTCGAAGACCGACGGACGCAACACTATCTAGAGAAAAGAGGAGTTGATTTGTACAATGCAGTCTCTAGTACAAATCAACTCCTCTTGTTGTATCTTTCATCAATTCAAATGATAGAAATTCTTCAGTGATTTCAAATTTGCAGTTTATGGTGCATGTAACTCTACCCCCAAGCCCACACTGAGTTGAATTTGCCAATTTATAGTGCTAGATATATATAATGTTCTCTCTCTCTCTCTCAAGAGGTAGATGGTATACATATAGTAGGGGTGTGCATTCGGATTGACCGCATTAGTAAAACGCAACTCATATTTTTTTTTTACTTAAAAAATTGATTCGACATAAACGATCGGATTTCCCACATATCGAACATAGATATGTTCGATATGTGGGAAATCGCGATTGTTGAGCCAAAATAAAATATAAACCCCCTCACCCTCCTTAATCCCCCCCCCCCGACTTACCACAACTCCCTGGTGATGGAGCGAAGAGTGAGGACGCCATTTCTGCAATCCTTGGCGAGAAGCATGTGACGTCGGCGGCACGTCGAGTGACGCCGGCGTCACGTGATTCCCGGCTCGTTCACGCCGGACGGCTCGTTCGGCCCAAAAGAACTTTTGGCCAGCTTGGGGGGGCCTCCTGACCCCCCCAAGCTGGCCAAAAGTTCTTTTTGGGCCGAACGAGCCGTCCGGCGCGAACGAGCCGGGAATCACGTGGCGCCGCGTCACTCAGACGCGACGTCACGTGATTCCCGGCAAGTTCACGCCGGAACGGCTCGTTCTGCGCGAACAAGCCGGGAATCACGTGACGCCGACGTCACGTGATTCCCGGCAAGTTCAGCGCCGGACGGCTCGTTCGGCGCGAACGAGCCGGGAATCACGTGACGCCCGCGTCACTCGACGTGCCACCCGACGTCACATGCTTCTCGCCAAGGATTGCAGAAATGACGTCCTCACTCCTCGCTCGATCACCAGGGAGTTGTGGTAAGTCTGGGGGGGGGATTAAGGAGGGTGAGGGGGTTTAATTTTTTTTTTGCACATATGTACATATACCCAACTCATTGGATTTTTTTTATGTCCATATTGGCCGCAAGTGGGACCCCCTTTCGGACATAAAAAATATGAACATAAAATTTTGCTCTGCACATCCCTAACATATAGTCCAGTTAGCATGACATACACTGTGATACCGTATTGCCTATGTGATGCAGAAGATAGAAAGCTAGCCTAACCACACCCATTTTTTTAAGCAGGTACTATTTCTGCTATATTTATAGCATTTTTATGAATCTACAGGTAACTTTGCTGTCTGGATCATGGCTGAAAATGGACCCCAAATATTCTTACTTCACACTATGCATGCTTAATATAATGACTTACTGATACTTATGAGCTAGAACACTTGATATCGAAAATTACATCTGAAAACATTTACATTGGTCACACTGGGTAGCTACTACCCATTCCTTGTCACCGTGGAAGAATATAGTTATTTGTTCTGCAGTTCAGTAGCTTATTTCCTAGGGATGTGCAGAGGGATGACATACGTTGCATTTGGTATTTGTCGGGAGGCAGATACTTTGCATTTGGCAAGGGGGGCCCCCAATACATTCATGCGTTCATTCTTATTTGTTTCCTGGCTAAAATTGAACTACAACCCCCACCCTCCTGACGCCCCCCCCCCCCCCCAAGACTTACCAAAACTCACTGGTGGTCCAGCGGGGGGTCCAGGAGCCATCTCCTGCACTCATGCCGTTGGCTGCCAGTATTCAAAACGGCGTGATAGCCTTTGATCTTATATGTCACAGGGGCTACTGTGCCATTGGTCGGACCCTGTGACATAATGAGGGCAAAGGCTATCGGCGCTATTTTGATTACTGGCAGCCGACGGATCAATTGCTGGAGATCCCTCCTGGACCCCCGCTGGAGCACCAGGGACATTTGGAACATCTTGGGGACCCTTCTGACCCCCACAAGACTTGCCAAAAGTCCCTGGTGGTCCAGCGGGGGTCTGAGAGAGATGTTCTGCACTCAGACTGTCGGCTGCCAGTATTCAAAATGGCACCGATAGCCTTTGCCCTTACTATGTCACAGGGGCTACCAGTGCCATTGGTCGGCCCCTGTGACATAGTGAGGGCAAAGGCTATCAGTGCCATTTTGAATATTGGCAGCCGATGGCAAAGTGCAGGAGGTTGCTCCCGGACCCCTGCTGGTCCACGAAGAACATTTGGCAAGTCTTGCGGGGGTCAGGAGGGTCCCCCAAGACCTGTCAATGGCTGACCGATGGCATCGGTAGCCCCTGTGACATTGTAAGGTCAAAGGCTATCGGCACCATTTTGAATACTGGCAGCCGACGGCGTGAGTGCAGGAGATGGCTCCTAGACTCCCTGCTAGACCACTAGGGAGTTTTGGTAAGTCTTGGGGGGGTCAGGAGGGTAGGGGGTTTGTTTAAATTCGCTCCTTTAGATGGCCAAATAATTCGGTGAAGATTCATTGTGCTCGTGGGGAATCGCGATATGTTTCGCTTCCCCACGAATACAATGAATATGGCCCTATACATTGCGGATTACCAATACGTTGGAAAAAAATGCACACCCCTATTATTTCCATTGTCAGCATGGTGTAAAAATTGACTGTGGGGTAAGTAGACCTATCAATAGCTTTCTTGTTCTACTAACAGAGCACTGTTCACTGTATAAGAAAGGTGGCATTGTAGAAAAACCTCTCTCTTTTATGGTGTTACACAGTTTCTTAGCTCTGGTCTCCTGAAGAGATTGCTCTGATATTGGCTACCACACTGTTTTATCAAAAGATAAAGAAATTGTACAGCAAAATAAGTTTTAAGGTTCTCAATAGAACAGTGGGAATATTCACTTGGAGTAATCTGTCACTAAATATTAAATTATTTAAGAAAAAATGAATTTCAGTCTCTAAATTATTGTTTTATTAAACTCACCAGTGGTGCAGTAGTAAAATGCAAAGCTGAAGATAGGAAAAAAGAATATTATCATAGTGCCTGAGGCCACTGTTTTGGATAATATATCTATATATATATGCATATCTCCCCTGTTGAGAATATTTTCCCACTTAACTAAATATTTCTTAAAAGTACAGGATACTACAAAGACATATACATTCAGTATTCATTTATAACATTGATTTAATGCATACAGCTTTGTTCCAAACACCTATTATTTCAGATTCCAAAGTATATTTTTGACCCGGTAATTGCAATTTCTGTTTAGTAATTTACAGTATTCTTACTATTATTATCATACTTATATTGTACCTAACAGTGTCAGGTTACAAAGGGGTCCATTTTCAAATGGATCTAGCTGACTAATTAATGACTTAACCAGCTAGATCAAAACCTTTGGAAACTGAGTGACTAGATTGAACCCCAATGTTTCACCAAGAGGAACATATTTAGCTGTTCATATTCTGGTCAGGTACAGGGAAACGTTTAAATAAGGGATAGAATGTTAAAAAGCTAGCACTGATTTTCAGTATTATATTCCAAAATTGGTAGGCCAAATGTAAGCAGACCAATTCTAAGCCCTTAAATTGAGCTGTGTGTGTATGTACTGTCCACAGCAGCCTTGTGAAGCTGGGTACTCAGTCTTTCACAGATCCACAAGATTATGATGATAATAGGGATGTGAATCGTTGTTTGATGATTTAAAAAATCGTCCAATATTTTTTAAATCGTCAAAAATCGTTAGAGTGTGCGATACAATACAAATTCCCCCGATTTATCGTGAAAAATCGTTAATCGGCTACGGGAGTTATTTGGGGGGAGGGCAGGAAAACCGGCACACCAAAATAACCCCTAAACCCACCCCGACCCCTTAAAATGAATCCCTTACCCTCCCGAAACCCCCAAAATGTTTTAAATTACCTGGTGGTCCAGCGGGGGGGGGGGGGGGGGGGTTCCTGGCATGATCTCTCACTCTCGGGCCATCGGCGCCATTTTGGCTGCCACTAATTAAAATGGCGCCGATGGCCCGATAAAAAAAACCACCCCGACCCTTTAAAACTTACCCCTTAGCCTCCCCCACCCTCACGACCCCCCCAAAACATTTTAAAATTACCTGGTGGTCCAGTAGGGGCGCGGGGAGCGATCTCCCGCTCTCAGGCCATCGGCTGCCACTAATAAAAATGGCGCCGATGGCCCTGTGCCCTTACCATGTGACAGGGAAGCCATGCCATATGGTAAGGGCAAAGGGCCATCGGCGCCATTTTTATTAATGCAGCCGATGGCCCGAGAGCGGGAGATCGCTCCCCGCGCCCCTACTGGACCACCAGGTAATTTTAAAATGTTTTTGGGGGTTCGGGAGGGTGGGGGAGGGTTTTTTTGTTATCGGATCGGGCACAGCCGATAACAAAAAAAAAAAATCGAGCCGGACGATAAAAATTTTAAGATTTGAATCAGAACCGGAACCGATCAGATTCCGGTTCCGATTCACATCTCTAGATGATAATGAGTTGTTCTGTGTCCACCAGATATGAATAGGCTCAGGTACCCAGCCTCTAATGACTCAGTTGATCTCCCAGTATTATGTTCAGGTAGATTGTTTCAGCAATATTCAATTCAGGAAAATTTATTTATTATTTATTTAAAAATATGTATATTCTGCCTATAATAATGAAATCAAGCTGAGCAGATACAAATTAATAAAATGTTTTAAAATCATCATTCAATTTTAACATAAAGATATGTTATAACTTGACATAAAGTCTTGAATCTTGTGTCGCAGCTTTTCCAATACACCTTGAATTATACTTTAGGCATTGTACTGGTCTGCTATATTAGTTTATTATAGGTTTCCATTGGAGTATAGATTTCCATGGGGTTTTGCCATTTGTTTATTTAAAATTTTTATATACCGACGTTCATAGACATATCACATCAGTTTACAGGTAACAGGGGGGTAATACATTGAACTAAGAGAGAAAAAATACAGTTACATGAAACAGGGGTGTAGAGGAACTGGGGGAGAGTAGGAAAATATACAGGGTCAGAAGACCTAGGAAAAGTTTTAATAAGAGAGTGAAACAAAAACTATATTACAATTGCTTGGCCATCTCTTTTATCTTCTTGCACAGGTTTTTCATTCTCGTCATAGCTGATTCAGCTTTGCCATTTGATTATGGCTGCCATGTTTTGCAGTGACATGCTGAAACTCCCAATCAGTAGCAAACTGTTTAATTGCATGCATTGAAATTGAGGCTCATCATCCAAAGTCACTTAATCAGATTGTCAATAATGTGCAAACTATATCTTGTAACTCTTGATCATGGCTTCTTCAGAACTGCTTGAGAACAGATCAATTTCCCAGAAGGGGGGGTATAACCAATGTGCTGATAAAAATGACTGCACAGAAACTTGGCTCCAGCTTATGGTTACAGAACAAGGCCCTGTGTTTGCTTCAGCAGATGATAAGTTGCAGTTTTGCTGCTGATTATCTGTCTAATATGTCAGGTAGTAAACAGCATAAAATCAACATGATTTTCTCTATTGAGAGTGGCACAAAATGTTACAAATTGGATTCCCCTTCTCTTTCTAAAATAGGGACCGCTAAAAGTGCACAAGATCTCTTGTACCAGTCATTTTTATTGTATTTATTTATTTATTTTTCTGCTTTTATATACCGACATTTGTTGGTGTACATCACATCGGTTCACATCAAAACAACTGGAATAGTATGACAAGGGGTCGTACTATTTTACATTTTAACTTTTAACATTTTTTAACATTTTGACATTAACTGTGGATAGCACTAAATATACAAAGAACATAATAACAAAAACTATGGTTGGGGCTTGGTACTAAGGATACTATATGGCGTGGATTTTAGATGTAAACTTTAATGAGTGCAGAAAACCTTGTGGGAGGAACATGTAGCGGGAGTAACATTTGGCAGGTATGGTGAAAGAAGTAAAAAGGGAGGATGAGGGAGGGGAGTCTTGAAATTGGATGTCGAATGTACAGTGATGGTAAATGAGAGCCTTGGATGCAATGAGTACGGGGGGAAATAATGGTTTGCCAAGGAGCAGGGGGTTAGGAGACGGGGGGGGGGGGGAGTTAGGTTGTGTGATGGTAGGCGTTAAGGAAAAGCCATGTTTTAAGTTTTTTCTTGAATGAGTGGATGGAGGATTCCAGTCTGAGATGGGAGGGAAGCTTGTTCCAGAGGGTGGGGCCAGCTACAGAGAAGGTGAGTTGTCTAGTGGAGGTGAGGTGTGCTTGTTTAGTGTGGGGAATGCTGAGTAGGCACGTGTTTGAGATCGCAGGTTTTTCTGGCAGTGGTGTGGTTGGGGAGGGTCGTTGGTCCACTTGATTTTTTGGTTGTTGATGGTTTTGTGAAGTATGGTGAGAATTTTGTATTGTGATCTGTGTGATATGGGGAGCCAGTGGAGTTCCTTTAGTAACGGGGTGATGTGTGCGGAGCGGCTGATGTTTGAGAGGGATCTGGCTTCTGCGTTCTGAAGCAGCTGGAGAGGTTTTAAGGTGGAGGCAGGTAGACCAAGGAGGAGGGAGTTACAGTAGTCTAACTTGGATAGTATAAGGGATTGAAGCACTGCGCGGTAGTCATAGTGGTAAAGAAGTGGTTTGAGTTTTTTGAGGACTTGTAGTTTGTAGAAGCCCTCTTTGATTGTGGTGCTTATGTGTTTTTTCATGTTGAGGTCTGAGTCAAGGGTGATGCCGAGATCTCTGATCTCGGTGGTGAGGGAGGTGTGAGGTTGGCTGGATGAGAGGTCGTTGTTGGGTTTGGTAGAAGGTTGGTTTGATGTATAGTATTTCAGTTTTTTTGTGGTTGAGGGTTAGGGATATCTGCGAGGGAGTCCCAGAGTGCGATGGTGTTGGTTAGACTTTCTTTGATGGGGAGAATAATCTGGACGTCGTCAGCGTAGATGTAGAATAGGAGGTTCAAGCTGGAGAAGAATTTACAGAGCAGGAGGATATATATGTTGAACAGGGTTGAGGAAAGGGATGATCCTTGTGGGACTCTGTGGGGGAGTGAGTATTGGTCTGATTCGCAGTTGTTGAGGTGAACTTTGTAGGATCTGTGGGAAAGGTATGATTGAAACCAATTGAGGGTATTTTCTAGGGATGTGCAGAGCAAAAGTTTAAGTTCATATGTCCATATGTCCAAAGGGGGTCCCATTTGCGGTCAATATGGACATAAACAGAATTCAATGAGTTGAGTATATGTCCATATGTGCAAATAACAATTTAAACCCCTCACCCTCCTTAATCCCCCCCCCCAAGACTTACCACAACTCCCTGGTGGTCCAGCGGGGTCAGGACGCCATTTCTGACCAACTTTGCAAGGAGCACGTGACGTCGGCGCCACATCGGAGTGACGCGGCGTCACGTGATTCCCCGCGGGTTCGTGCCGGAACACTCGTTCGGCCCAAAAGGAACTTTTGGCCAACTTGGGGGGGGTCAGGAGGCCCCCCCAAGCTGGCCAAAAGTTCCGCGTTCCGGCGCGAACCCGCGGGGAATCACGTGACGCCGCGTCACTCCGACGTGGCGCCGACGTCACGTGCGCCTCGGAAAGGCTTTCAGAAATGGCGTCCTCACTCCTCGCTGGATCACCAGGGAGTTGTGGTAAGTCTTTGGGGGGAGATTAAGGAAGGTGAGGGGTTTAAATTTTTATTTTGGATCAACAATCGCGATTTCCAACTTATCCAACATAGCTATGTTGGATAAGTTGGAAATCCGATCGTTTATGTCTTATCACTTTTTTAAGTTAAAAAAAAAAAAAAGTAGCGTTTTACATTTATGTTCAATACGAATGCACACCCCTAGTATTTTCTCTTAGGCCAATCTCCACCAGTCTTGTCATGAGTAAGTCATGGTTTACGGTATCGAAGGCGGCAGAGATGTCCAGTAGGATGAGGAGGTAGGATTGACCAGCATTGATGCTTCTCAGTGCTGTGTCTGTGAGCGACAAGAGGAGAGTCTCGGTGCTTAGGGATTTTCTGAAGCCATGTTGGTTGTGGTACAGGATGTTTTGATTTTCTAGGTGCTCGGATAGTTGGTGGTTCACGTGCTTCTCGATGATCTTGGATATGAAGGGTAGGTTGGAGATTGGTCTGTAGTTGGAGAGGTCGGAGGGTTGAGATGTGGTTTTTTGAGGATGGGTTTAATTATGGCACATTTCAGTGCTTCTGGAAAGATGCCTTGTTCAAGTGATGTGTTGATAATGTCTGTGATGGGCTTGGCAATGATGTCGGGGATGAGTTTGTGTGTCTTGACTGGGATTGTGTCGATGGGGTGTGAAGCTGGGTTGATTTTCTGGATGAACTTCTTTACTTCGGATGATGCGATGGGCTCAAAGTTAGTCCAGCTGGTGGGTATTTCGCTGGATGGGGTTGGTGATTCTTCTTTTGTGTGGAGATTGGGAGAAATGAGATTGGTGATTTTCTCAGAGAAGAATCAGGCAAGTTCATTGCAGGTCTTTGCGTTGCTGTTTGAAGATGGGGTGAGGTGTTTGAGTTGTGTCAGTTTGGAGACGAATTCAAATAGCGCTCTGGGGCTGTGTTGGTACTGGTGAAAATAATTAGTAATGATAAATAGTTCATAAATCTGCCTGGCAACAAAGTAGGGTAGTGGTAGTTGTGTGGAGTTGAAAATAATAAAATGGAAGGAGGGGGTAACGTGTAGTGGGAGTGAAGTACTGCTTCTGACCTCTGGATGATGAAAAGCAGGTGGGCCATGTGGTGACTGCCAAAAACAGGGGGGGGTTGAATGATTGGTGGGTGCAATACTGCTTCTGCCCTCTGGATGGTGAAAAGAAGTGGGCTGTGTGTGTGGTGATTTCCATGGTAACTACCCAGGATGCATTTCTTTTCCCCAAGATTCCTCATAGATTTCATGATGGGTGCCTGCCCCTGTACGTCTGAGTGCATGGTTCATTTTTTTTTCTTTTTTCACAGTTAATAAAAACATTTCTTTTACTTTTTTTTCAAAAACAATATCTTTTCTCAGTGTACTTATGCACAGTGTTCTGGTTTCATCTCTTCTGCTGGCTTGCTTTTCAAATCAAGCAAACAAAAAATGCTGGCTTCTACTCATCCTGGCTTAAAAAATGCCTTGCTTCCAATCCTGGCTTCACTTATTCAACTGCTCAAAAACCTATAATCTTGTCTGAGTCTGCCTTTTTTAGTTTCAAACATTTAAAAAAATTAATAGAGGTGAGAGTCCACCTCTCAGTGATAATAAAAAAAATATGCATTTCTCTCTTTTTCTCAAACACTGTCTGTGCTAACTGCAGCAAGTATGGTGGCAGGTGGGTGATGTGTTTGGGAGTAGTTGCTTTATCTCACTGCTACAGAAAGCAGCAAGGGTGGGGCTGGGGGTGCTTAGCCGCTTTTCTCTCTGCTACATAAATTATCTGCTGAAATGAAATTTACAACTGGTGAATTTTCTCTCTTTTCTCAAGCAGCATTGTGTTTACTAAAAACAAAAAAGAAAACACTGGTACAAAAATGTATGCTTTGTGGTAGGAAGAAAACAAAAGGATTTTCTAGTTTTAGTTTGAGAGAAAATAGAACAATTTTAATGACTGTTATCGACTACCCTTTCAAACCCACACACTTGCTTACTGCGCATGCTCAATCCTTCCAACATGGCAGCCCTCCATGCT
This sequence comes from Rhinatrema bivittatum, assembly GCF_901001135.1. Taxonomy (NCBI): domain Eukaryota; kingdom Metazoa; phylum Chordata; class Amphibia; order Gymnophiona; family Rhinatrematidae; genus Rhinatrema; species Rhinatrema bivittatum. The sequence goes on from NC_042619.1 coordinate 162,859,514, forward strand.
TGCTCCTTGTAAACAAAAGACCTGAACATGTGCAGGGATTATGTCATTGGTCTGTGATATCATTGAAAGATGGCTTCCTGCAGCACAATTCACAATGGCACGATTCAAAACATGCTGCTTTTTTTTTGTTTTAAAGTATAAGCACTGTCATGACATTATTTTCAGGCACTTTCCAGTCCCCACCACAACATCTGATATTTTGGATGTGCATCATTTCTTGTCTCCATTAGATTTATTGCTTTGTGGGACGCCCAAGTGCTTAACATTTTTGCTGCTGAAAAACACAATTATTTTTTGGAGAGTTGTGAGCTTTGAATAAAGCAGATGTTTGTAGCTGTTTATACAGAGATCTGATATAGGAGATGAGATAAGCTTCCTTTTTTTTACTTTTCTGCTTTTTGCTTTCATTGCTTAATAACTCAAAATCATGTAGTTAGAACAGAGTGGGGTTTCTTTTTTCTTCCTTTTTTAAATTCTGTAAAAGAATCACAGTAGTTTTCTACTTTAGTTAGAAATGAAAAAGGATCCTGCAGCTGTTTTTGACCTGCCATTTGATTAGATTTAAAAGATGAATCAATTTTTCTTCCTATGTGAGATTTTATTTATGCAGGTTAACAAGATTATGTCTGCTCTGCCTGATGTAAAACCGAAAAAAATGTCCCCAGTATTTTAAATAGATCTGTTCTTTTTTTGTCCTTTTCTTAATTTTGACTTGTTTCATTTTGGATCGATTAAAAAACTTTTTTGGTCTACTTTTTGAGCTCAAATGTTTGCTAATTGTTGTCTGTCTTTATGTGTTATTTGTGTGTCATTACATATGGAAATAACAGATTTTGATGAGAAGAATGCAATGAATGAATTTATGTAGTCATTTCAGTGAAATATATGTATATGTAATGTCTGTGAACCTGGGATGTTTGGGGTTTGAATATTGTATGCATCTCATAGTAAAGTGGGAACATTATTCAAATTGGTAACAGTGTATTATTACATGCAGAGAGTTATTGACATTATGGAATTTTCTTATTGGTTAATTTGAATTTGTTTTGCTTTTATATTAGGCCTTAATCCATAACACACACATCTAACTTAGTAATGAGAGTTATGAGGTTTTGCTTTGATGTCAGAGAAGTGCCATACAGTGAGAAATGTATACATTTGTCATTGATCTCAGAAATATTCTCATTCTTTTCCACAGAAGACATATTGCACCCATCATTTTATGGACTGAAGTGCTCACACTTTATGTCTGATGTTCTGCCTTCATGTTTTTCTTGTTCTATAGGGGTAACCTTACTTAGTTACTGTTTTATGAGGCAATATACTTTTGTTTAACATGTAGTATCTGATTGTCAAAACAAAATATTTTTTATGATATGCCTAGTTACTACAGTTATGTATCTACTTGCAGGTGCTATTATTTAGATTTTCACATCGATGATACAGTCTGAATTAATGCAGTTTTCTTAGTCCTCATAGCTCTGTGTTCATGAACAAAACATATTCTATCGGTATGTCTATCTGATATTCATATGCAGGCAGATTTTAAAAGCCCTGCTCGCGTAAATCTGGGCGCTTTAATCAGCCTACTGAATATTTGCCTCAAGATGCTCAGTTTTTACTTATCAAGACCTCTTACTTTGGAATGTGCTTTCTCTTGAAATATGGGTTAGATCCAACTATCCTAAGTTTAGAGAGGCAATTAAATCCTGGCTTTTTAGCCATACTTTTAACAGGTATACATTTTAGCAATGAAGGCAATGAATTTGAAAGAAGCTAGAATATTGTCAATTAATTTTTGTTATTTTACTGTTTTATTTTACTGTTTTATTAATCCTTATGTTATTGATTTAGGGAATTTTAAATGTTAACTTATCTATGATATTATAATTGTAATTAATATGTCTGTTGATTTGTTGAGCAATAATATTGATGTATGATTTTGTGAAAGAGGGTGAGTTATTTAGCAAAATGCCAATTTTTTATTAGATTATTATTTATAGAATATTTGTTTACTGAAAAACTGTTTCAATATTCCATACAGAAATTGAACAAGTGAATCTTTTCCTCTCAGACAATGAACTTTTAAGTATTCTCAAAGTCATCATTAGTTTTCTTACCATTCACCAGTTCAATTGAGAATCCAAGTATCATCTTTTCTGCGTCAGATAAGTATTATAGTTTCTTATCTTGCTAAAGCGCGAGACACAGTGTAACTTGTATAGGTGTTCGATGTGTCCCATGAGAAACCATGAAGCTCAGAAACCATTTTACAATAAAAATAATAACCTTCTATTTTTCTAAAATGTTTGCTGGTTCTGACATTTAATCAGCATTAGTCTTCATTATATCTCCATGTGTAGACAACAAATCAAAAATTGTGTAGTTGATATGTCCCCAGAGAGAAAATATAACTCCATAAAAATTTGTTGTTATTTCCTAAGGTGAACATAATGCTACTGGAAGAAGAGAATGTTGGCTCAATCTAAGAAAAGTTTTCAGTTAGATCTTTATATTTTAGTTTGCCATTGTCAATGTCATCTGGAATCTACAAATAGGACATCTTTCGAAATGAAGGTTTCTTTTTTTCTGCACATTACACATTATAGTTGTAAACTATTCAAAGTCAGATATGACATTGTTGATTCATATATGATAAAATAGTTTTCTATGGTAAATAGCAATGTTTCAATATAGCTGAAACAAGTAAATGCAACATTAAGGAAGCAATAATCAAATGGCCTGCATTATTTTAAACCCCGCAAGTAATTTTTACCTGTGTGATTTGCCAAAACATAAAAAATAAAAGCAAAGTAATTATAGGTAGTTTTGTTTTGATTATTGCCTCATGAAAAATTCCCTTCACAAATCTGCTTCTGTTTTTTTTAGGACACTTTTTTCAAGGCAAAAACATATAGGTAGGGATGATCATTCAAATCTATCTGCATTACTGCCTCCCCAACCTAATCCCGCCCTGGAACCACCTCCAGAGCTATATAGAAGAAAGTAACCATGTTATTGACCTACATGGGTGCATTCCCCTGCACAGAGGGTGGGAGAACTAAATTAAGTACATCTTTTATAGGTTAAACAGCATTTTACTCATGGAAAGATCTTTCATTATTGCTCTCTAAGCATTAACAGGGAGATATGTGACCATGTCATAATCTCTGATTTCTTTTTAGGTACAGAATTTGCACCTTGTTATGATGTTTGTTATTGTTCAATGTGTTATCTCATTTGGGAGCTCATCTGCTGAAATGTGCTGCTGAATTGCCATTTATTACATTGAGGTAGCACAAATCACTGGGGAACACAATTTTCATTGAGTTAGATCTGACAATTGTTTTGGACCAACTTTGACATCTGAATCCAAAAATGACCTCATTTTTTCTCTATCACATCAACTTTTAAGGTATAGGATATAGGGATGTGAATCGTTTTTGAACGATTAAAATTATCGTCAGATAATTTTAAAATCGTCCAAAATCGTCCAAAATCGTTAGATACGCGATACAATACAAATGTATTTATTTATTTATTTATTGTTTTTGTTATACCGAGTTTCATGATAGGCATCACATCAACCCGGTTTACAAATAACAAGGAGTGTAAAGCATAACGTAACGTAAAAAACAATATTTTCAATAAGAACCTTGAACTTTAAATACAGTGAATCAGAAAAAGGGAGAGGGAAAGTTACAAAAACAAGGAAAATAAACTTGGGATGGAAGGGGAGAAATTGAAACAGCACAATATTTACATTTCAGCCTATTGATACATTAGAATAGCAAGTGAAAAAATAAGACTATGAAAACGGTACATAGGTAATCAAATGAATAAATATGACACAGTTGTGAATGGTAATAGTATGATAAATATTCAGCAGGAATTAGTGAGAGAGGGTTTGAGGTTGGTTGATTCGTGTTTACATTCCATTATTGCATATGAGTTAGTGCTAGTGAGAGGAGGTTTATTCAAGGCTTGGAAATGCTTTTTTGAAAAGCCAAGTTTTTAGTCTTTTCCTAAATGTTAAAGAGCATGGCTCTTGTCTCAAATCAGGTGGGATCGAGTTCCAGAGAGCTGGACCTGCTGATGAGAAGGCTCTGAGACTCAAGACATTACAAATGCCCCCGATTTATCGTCAGGGCATTTGTAATGTTTCGTTAAATAGGGCGCGGGAAAACCGGCACACCAAAAAAACCCTAAAACCCACCCGAACCTTTAAAACAAATCCCCCACCCCCCCCAACCCCCCCCCCAAAATGTTTTAAATTACCTGGGGTCCAGTGGGGGGGTCCCGATGCGATCTCCTCCCGCTCTCTGGCCACTGCTGCATTGAGAAATGGTGCCGGTGGCCCTTTGCCCTTATCATGTGACAGGGCAAAGGTAGCGCCGGCTCCATTTTGTTTCCTGGCTCCCAACGTCACGCGTGCGGGAGATCGCCCCCGGACCCCCGCTGGACCCCCAGGGTCTTTTGGCCAGCTTGGGGGGGGCCTCCTGACCCCCACAAGACTTGCCAAAAGTCCAGCGGGGGGTCCGGGAGCGACCTCCTGCACGCGGGCCGTATTGCCAATCTTCAGAATGGCGCCGGCGCTACCTTTGCCCTCACTATGTCATACGGGCGACTTACCGCAAAGTGCAAAAAAGTTATCCAGATAGAGCACTTTGCGATAAATAGCCTATTACCATAAAACACGCCCCTTTTCCTATCACATGCAATATTTAGACCATTTTGATAAATCCAGGCATAAGTTAGGCTGTAGACAAAAATCTTGACATGATAGAAGAAAACTGCAATTTTGAAATCAGCATGCCTATTTAAGTCTAATACAGCTGAAAAAATCGAACTCAACAGGAATTATGTTAAAAGTATTCCCCAGTGTAATTGGATGAATGTTGAAACTTCAAACTTCAAGCCCAAATATCAAGAAGGTATGATGGTATGATGTATATTTCTTCAAATTATGTAGAAATCATGTTTGATAGAATGCTGAACACCGAACCGCCATTATGCTGAAGCAACATCAATTAGAGATGTTGAATCGTGTCCTCAATCGTCTTAACGATCGATTTCGGCTGGGAGGGGGAGGGAATCGTATCGTCGCCGTTTGGGTGTTTAGAGTATCGTAAAAATCGTTAAAATCGTGAACCGGCACACTAAAACCCCTAAAACCCACCCCCCCGACCCTTTAAATTAAATCCCCCACCCTCCCGAACCCCCCCAAATGCCTTAAATTACCTGGGGGTCCAGCGGCACACTAAAACACGGCACACTAAAACCCCCTAAAACCCACCCCGACCCTTTAAATTAAATCCCCCACCCTCCCCAACCCCCCCCCCCAAATGCCTTAAATTACCTGGGGGTCCGTAGCGGCGGTCCCGTAGCTTAAATTACCTCCGTAGCCTTAAATTACCTGGGGGTCCGTAGCGGCGGTCCGTAGCTAAATCGGGGGAAGGGGGGAGAGCAGGAAAACCGGCACACTAAATCATGTAGTCTTCAGCCGGCGCCATTTTGCAAAATGGCCGCCGCAAAATGGCGGCAGCCATAGACCAACACGATTCAACGCAGGAGGTCGTTCCGGACCCCCGCTGGACTTTTGGCAAGTCTTGTGTGGGTCAGGAGGCCCCCCCAAGCTGGCCAAAAGTTCCTGGGGGTCCAGCGGGGGTCCGGGAGCGATCTCCTGCCGCGAATCGTTTTCCGTACGGACAATGGCGCCGGCCGTACGGACAATGGCGCCGGCCATATGCGTATGGCCGGCGCCATTGTCCGTACGGAAAACGATTCGCGGCAGGAGATCGCTCCCGGACCCCGCTGGACCCCCAGGAACTTTTGGCCAGCTTGGGGGGGCCTCCTGACCCCCACAAGACTTGCCAAACGTCCAGCGGGGGTCCGGAACGACCTCCTGCATCGATCGTGTTGGTCTATGGCCGCCGCCATTTTGCGGTGGCCATTTTGCAAATGGGCGCCGGCTGAAGACTACACAATTTAGTGTGCCGGTTTTCGCTGCTCTCCCCCTTCCCCCGATTTAGCTACGGACCGCCGCTACGGATCCCCAGGTAATTTAAGGCTACGGAGGTAATTTAAGCTACGGACCGCCGCTACGGACCCCCAGGTAATTAAGGCATTTGGGGGGGGGTTCGGGAGGGTGGGGGATTTAATTTAAAGGGTCGGGGTGGGTTTTAGGGGGGTTTAGTGTGCCGTGTGTTAGTGTGCGCTGGACCCCCAGGTAATTTAAGGCATTTGGGGGGGGTTCGGGAGGGTGGGGGATTTAATTTAAAGGGTCGGGGGTGGGTTTTAGGGTGTTTTAGTGTGCCGGTTTTCCTGCCCTCCCCCTTCCCCCGATTTACGATTTTTTGACGATAAATCGGGGGAATTGGTATTGTATCATGGCCCTAACGATTTTTGACGATTTAAAATATATCGGACAATATTTTAAATCATCAAAAAACGATTCACATCCCTAACATCAATATTATTAAGCCTTTGAAAAAGGACAAGCATCCAAAACACGGTCCCGTGTCGGGTGTCTACATGATTTGAAGAAGTATACATCATACCATCGTAGCTTCTTGATATTTGTCTTACATTTTATTCAGTGAAGACTAAAGCAAAGAATTTATTCAGTCCCTCTGCTATGGCTTGGTCATCCCTAAGTGCCCCTTTTATCCCTTGATCATCTAATGTTCTAACTTTTCAAATTCTCTTTGCCTTCCTTATCAATGCTTTGTATCTAACTTGCCAGTACTTATAATGTTTCCTGTTTTCTTCATTTGGATCACTTTTACTTATCATGAATGATGTACTTTTAGCTATTATAGCTCTCTCATCTCACCTTTTAACAATGCTGGTAGTCTATTTGCCTTCCTTCCATCTTTTCTAATGCACGTAATACATCTGATCTGGGCTTCCAAGCTGGTATTTTTTAAACTATTTCCATGTCTTATGTAAACTCTTAACTTTTGCAGCTACTCCATTTTCCCTAACAATGTTTTCTTCATTTATCTTAGTCACTCTTCTGAAAGTTAAATGCTGTCAGTATATTTCTTTAGGGTCCTCCCTCCAGTCAAATTTGATCACAATGTGATCACTATTGCCAAACAGCTCCAACACTGTTACCTCTCTCACCAAATCTTGTGTTCCATTAAGGACTAGCTGTAAAATAGTTTTCCCACTTGTTGGTTCTTGCACTAGCTACTCCATGAAGTAGTCATTTATTTCATCTAGGAATTTTACCTCTCTAGCATGTCCTAATGTGACATTCACCTACGGCCGGATTTTAAATGCCCTGCGCGCGTAAATCCGGCCGGATTTACGCGCACAGGGCCCTTGCGCGCCGGCGCACCTATTTTGCATTGGCCACTGGCGCTCGCAGAGTCCCGGGATGAGTGTAAGTCCCGGGGCTTTGTAAAAGGGGCGTGTCGGGGGCGTTGTGGGGGTGGGCCCGGGGGTGTGGTGCCGGCCCGGGGGCATGGTCAAGGCCTCTGGACCAGCTCCCGGGTCAGGTGATGGCGCACTAGCAGCCCGCTGGCGCGCGCAGATTTACGTCTGCTTTTAGCAGGCGTAAATCATGCAACAAAGGTAAGGGGGGGTTTAGATAGGGCTGGGGGGGTGGGTTAGGTAGGGGGAAGGGAGGGGGAATGTTGAGTGGAGGGGCGAAGGAAAGTTCCCTCCGAGGCCGCTCCGAAATCGGAGCGGGCCTCGGAGGGAACAGGCAGTGCGAGCTGGGCTCGGCACGCGCAGGTTGCACAAATGTGCACTCCTTTGCGCGCGCCAACCCCGGATTTTATAAGATACGCGTGGCTACGCGCTTATCTTATAAAATCCAGCGTACTTTTGTTCGCACCTGGGTGCGTGAACAAAGTACGCGCTCACGCAAAATTATAAAATCTACTCCTAGTTAATACTAGAGTAATTGAAATCATGCATTTTACTTTGCTGCTGATATTGACACAGTGCCGGACCAGTGAGCAGAAGCCACCGGTAACCCACACAGCACTAGGAGTGAGGTGGGGTGCAGATGAAGGGAACTCACCAAATGCAGGCCTTGGGCCTTGACACATTGTTGGCATGGGCGTGCCACAGTATTGGTGCTGTGGAAGCATCAGCACCAGAATGGCGTCCTATCCTTGTGATGGTGTCACATGAATGCACAGAGGCCTAGGTTGTGGCAAGACAGGTGCAAGGTTGGCCAGGAGCAGGGCGAGCCAGGCTAAAATGGGGTATGCCATGGGAGGAATGAAACTGGTCCTAGAAGGGCCAACAGGCATCCAGAGAGCCAATAGGGAAATTTTGAAGCCAGGGGGCTGGCTGGGGTGGGCTGGGGGGTGGAGCCAGCAGCATGAGGAGCCTAACCTTTGGCTTGTGATCCATCCCTTTTGCTCCTGTTCTACACACTGCTGCCTTTTCCACATGTCAAGGTGAGTACATCCCCTCCCTCACTGGCTAAAAGAAAGAAAAATAAATAATAAATAAATGAACAGGATTTATTTGGTGATAATCAGCTTGATTGGGCATATAAAAATAAAATAAAAATAAGCCTGACAAACATCGATAATAAATAATAGGGCCCAGAGACAGTTTGCAGGCAGCTAACTGGCATCAGCCCCCATATGCCCAACAAACAGATATAATATGCCTCGAGGTCGCAAATCAGCAACCTCAGACCATCATTCATCCTGGTAGGGGGAGAGGCTGCTAGCACTGTACCACCTACCGAGCTGCCCATCACCCCCCCCCCCCCCCCCCGAAGCAGTGAAGGGCATAGGTGCCACTGAGGAGTGGATGGGGCTGGGTTCAGTTTCCCTGAGACAGGTCCAGCTGCAGAAGGGGCTGCATCTAGACATGAGCAGTGCAGTGGGAGTGAATAAATTAGAGCCTCCAACAAAATGCTAACATTTCTCAGCATACAGTTGGACTCCACACAAATGATTTCCAGAATCCCAGTTGACAAGATTCAGAAGCTATCAGCACTGATCCACAGCATGGGGGTCAGGAGGCCCCCCCAAGCTGGCCAAAAGTTCCTTTTGGGTCCAACGAGGGTCCCGGAGCGAACGCGCGGGGAATCACATGACGCCGACGTCACGTGCTCCTCGCAAAGGAGTACAGAAATGGCGTCCTGACTCCCCGCTAGACCACCAGGGAGTTTTGGTAAGTCTTGGGGGGGGATTAAGGAGGGTGAGGGGTTTACATTTTTATTTAGGGATCGGTGCACATATGGACATAGACTCAACTTATGGAATTCTCCATATGTCCATATTGACCGAAATTGACCCCCCCTTTCGACTTATGGACTTAAGAACATAAACTTTTGGTCTGCACATCCCTACTATAGGGCGATCCCCATAGGGCGGGCATTTTTTCACAAGTTGATCTTAGTTTCCATGAAACTCTGGAAGAGGTATTATTGTTTGAGGGTCACATACACGTTGCTTGAAGACATGGGCATTTGGATATGATTCCTGGCCAGTTTCAATGGCACAGTGGTATGGCTACTTCCCCCGGTGTCTAATTCTGATCTAGAAATTTTATAAGATGTTTCAGGGAGGTATGGGTTGTGATGTGTATTGTTAATGATCCTAGTGCATGAAGACATGGCTGGAGAACTGGGCAACTTCAGTGATCACATCAAATATCACTTTCTTAGAACAGTTTCCAGTGGTGGTGTCACTGAACATTTGGGATGAGTGCCTGGCTAACTGGAGGGTGATATTCTGGTATGATAACCTTGATGTCATTCAGTCTGCCAAATGTACATCCGTATGTGAATTGCTGAGGATTATGGTCTTGAGGTGTTTGCAGCTAAATCTAATTGCTTGGGTGAGGTACATCCCTGTGCTATGCAACAAGATTGCTGATTGTCATTCCCATTGCAAGTGAGAATACTTCAGGAGCTGGTGCCAAATGCCGAGGAGTCCTGAAATGCCAGTGCTGGTACACCTGTGGTCCATTGGAGTGAGGATGCATGTAATCTGCTGTACCAAATGATAGCACCATCCACCTGGTGGGCCTATCGACTGGCTCAATGGGATTATGGACTTCTTGGATGCTATTGGCCAGCCACAGAGTTCTGACCATTTGAACAGGATAGTGGCAGTAACATAGTTCGATCCCGGCAGTGTGAGACATCCTGGGGCACAGTTCAGGCCAATTTGGATGGCTATGCCTTCCTTGTAAAAGCTCAAGGATGGGCCAACTAGGTTAGGGACTCTCTGGTTAGAAGGGTCCTGGCAGGATGAACCAAGTTGAAGACTGCGTAGGCTGATCCTACATGAGCACTGCCTAAGATTGTGGCATGTATTGCCATTGGTAAGTGCCAGATCATTTGAGTTAGCCTTGTTCTGCACTGCCTTTATCATAACATTCTTCACCTTTCTTAAAGTGAGTGAGTTGGTGGTGGTGGCAAGCTGGCAGATACAACTGTTCTGGCATCTGTGCCCACAATGTCTTGATCTCTGGAGGAGAAGTTGCTTCTGTAGATAAGAAGGTCCAAAACAGACCAGATGAGGCAGGGTTTGTCCATTAGAGATGTGCATTCGTTTTATTATGAATTAGGCAATGCTCCTACCATGTGACAGGGGCTGAACAATGGCACCGGTAGCCCCTGTGACATTGTAAGGGCAAGGCTATCAGCGCCATTTTGAGTCATAGCAGGCCCGACAGCCCGAAGGCATGGAGGGAGAGATCACTCGCGGGACCCCGCTGGACCACCAGGGGCTTTTAGTAAGTCTTGGGGGAGGGGATCAGGATGGTGGGGGGGTGTGTGTGTGTGTGTGTGTGTGTGTGTAAGAAAGTAAACTTTAAGGGTTGGGGTGGGTTTTTTTTCCTGATTCACGGTTTTTTTCCTGATTCGTGGTTTGTTTGTTTTTTTATTCATTTTTCCGGTTTCGGATTCGGGTTCCAGTTTCGTTTTTGGCAAAAAACAATCTGTAGGAAAACAAGTTTTCCCACGAAGCGCCTGAACCGAAACCCGAGCCAGAAAAACGAAGCTCATCTCTATTGTCCATTGCCTGGATGCAGTCCTAGGATTTCCCACATCCCCTATAGCAAACATCTCACACATGCAGCTCTTATACCAGCAGGAGATGTCCAGTTCATAATACGTGCAGATTTTGATTTAATGCCATTGTAAAGCATGCTTTGGGTGTGGCTTGGGTGCAAGCAGGATAGTTTGGAACTCACTCCTTCCAAATTAGAGTTGTCTTCAGCACGTTGCATCCAGTCTTCCTGGGACAGCCATACAGTGCATTGGAAGGTGGCACTCCATTGCATATTTATCCTACATCAGGCAGGTGAATGGTTCCCAGGGCCATTGTGCACTCTAGTGAGTTACTGCATGAGGGGGTGGCTAGAGATGAATTCTCTCATGGCAAACCATGTCAACATTATTAGGAGTATTTTAAAAGCCCAGTGCATGTCAAAACCAGGAAATATGTGCTTAAATCATGGCAGTGCGCACTGAGTAAATTTTAAAAGGTGCCCACATATGTGTATTTCCCACTACATGCAGTAAAATATTTCTCAACAAAGGGGCAGAAAATGAGTGTTGTCTGGTGGAGCATGGATGTTCCTAGATTTCACATTGAAACCTACCATTTAACCTTATTTCTGCTATAAATGGCATGTAATTATAAAATAAAAACAAATAAACAGATAAGTGGGCTTTTATAGGTCAGAGCTAACAAGGAAAAGGGATGCTATTAAACTAGGGGGGTTTGAAAGTCCTGTCCCTTGCCTGGGTTAAACTGGGAACAAAGTGGGAAAACTGATAATTGCATCAGGACACTTGTCTATTAAAATCCCCCACTTATGTGGTAGACGCGGCATTTGTGCATATAAGTGCACATCCACTTAAAACTGTGCGCACATGTAGGTGCATTCAGCCTATTTTATACAATATGCACATATACATGCATATGTTATAAAAATCGCCATGTTCCTGGGCACAAGGCGGGAAATGCACACAGATGTGTGCCCATGCACCTGTTTAAAAGTTACCATCCCTGTGTTATTTAAAGTTTTCACCAGTGACAATAGATGGTGTGGATCACAGGACACTCGCTTGTATTTTGAGCTCAGCTCCATGCATGGAAGAGTGCCTTGGGCACACACTTGGGTTTGCAACCTGTGATGTGATGGTGTGATGGCTGGGCAGAAGAGGAATGACTTTCGACCAGCTCACCCCACTTCTGTGTCAACAACTGGTCAGATAGGCCCCTCCTGAGATGCTCATCATTCACCTGGGAGGCAAAGATCTGTGAGGCATTCCCAGTCAGCTGCTCCTCAACAACGTGAGGAATGACATCACACTCATCTCATCCCTATTGCCCTGCATGAGGGTTGTATGGTCCGAGATCCATCCCCCCTCCATCACCAGTTCCTGATCTCATGGCTATGGGAGAATTGGATACAGAAGCTTAATAAGCAGCTTGGTAACTTCACTGAGTGTCACGAAAGTCACCACATCAGGCATGACTGCTTTTGCATCAAATGCGAGGACCTGTTCTGAAGGAACAGGGTTTAGCTTTTGGACATGGTGCAGGTCCTTTTATTGAACACCTTAAAAAGAGCCATTCACAGGATGGTGTTTGGGGTTAGTCCTTTGGCCACAGTATGTGTATGGGGGAGGGTTCTAGGCAAAATTTTACAGCTACCCTGACCCTATGACAGGGGTACCCGAGCTGCAAAAGGGATTTCCGATTGGAAGCTGTGAATTGTAGGTTTGTTCACTCTCTATACAACCCACTATTTTATCACCTTTTCACCTGGAATTTCTACCCATAAATATTCAAACATTGCATTTTGTTTCCTGCAGAACTTTTATTCTGTTTGACTCAACACCCTCTTTAATATATAGTGCTACTCCTCCACCAATTGTATTATTCCTATCATTTCAAAATAATGTCTCCCATTGGTTATCCTCCTTCCACCAGGTCTCTGAGATGCCAATTATATTTACCTATTCATCCAATGCTATAAAAACTCTAATTCTCCCATCTTATTTTTTAAATTTCTAGCATTTGTGTACAGACATTTCAAAATATGTTTTATATTTGTATTAATATCCTGCCTATCAGTTAACAGGGGTAATCTGGAATTTTTCTACTCCTGTATGCTCTTTACTTAAAGGCACCTAGTGTTGCGAGCGCAAGGGGCACATTTAAAACTAATCGGAGAAAGTTCTTTTTTAACTCAGCGCACAATTAAACTCTGGAATTTGTTGCCAGAGGATGTGGTTAGTGCAGTTAGTATAGCTGTGTTTAAAAAAGGATTGATAAGTTCTTGGAGAAGTCTATTACCTGCTATTAAGTTCACTTAGGGGCGGATTTTAAAAGGAGCGCGAATAGCCTACTTTTGTTTGCGCTCCAGGCGCAACAAAAGTACGCTGGATTTTAGTAGATACGCGCGGAGCCGCGCGTATCCTGCTAAAAACCTGGATCGGCGCGCGCAAGGCTATGGATTTTGTATAGCCGGCGCGCGCCGAGCCGCGCAGCCTACCCCCGTTCCCTCCAAGGCCGCTCCGAAATCGGAGCGGCCTCGGAGGGACTTTCCTTTGCCCTCCCCTCACCCTCCCCCCCCTTCCCCTACCTACCCACCCGCCCTGCCCTGTCTAAACCCCCCCCTTACCTTTGTCGGGGGATTTACGCCTCCCAGAGGGAGGCGTAAATCCCCGCGCGTCAGCGGGCCTCCTGCGCGCCGGGATGCGACCTGGGGGAGGGTCCGGAGGGCGCGGCCATGCCCCCGGGCCGCCCCGGGCCGTAGCCATGCCCCCGGGCCCGCTCCCGGAACGCTCCCGACGCGCCCCGAAAACGCCGCGCGGTTCGGGCCTGCCCCCCGACACGCCCCCTCCGAAAACCCCGGGACTTACGCGAGTCCCGGGGCTCTGCGCGCGCTGGTAGGCCTATGTAAAATAGGCTTACCAGCGCGCAGGGCCCTGCTCGCGTAAATCCGCCCGGTTTTGGGCGGATTTACGCGAGCAGGGCTCTGAAAATCCGCCCCTTAGAGAATAGCCACTGCCATTAGTAATGGTAACATGGAATAGACTTAGTTTTTGGGTACTTGCTAGGTTCTTATGACCTGGATTGGCCACTGTTGGAGACAGGATGCGGGGCTTGATGGACCTTTGGTCTGAACCAGTATGGAATTTTGTTATGTTCTTATGTTCTTAAGATGTGAGCCCTTGGATCACCACGCCATTCAGGGAGGAGCCCCAAGAGTGCAGCAAGAGGTGAGCTGATGCAAGCATGGGCCGACAAGGAACAAAAGAAGGCTGGAGCGAAGACAAGGAGACCGAAAGTCTGACCCTCTACCGGACCTGCACACCCCAAGAAGACCAGCAATGCAATGTGGGTCAATGAACAGTCCTCTGACCATTCCAAGAACTTTCAGACCTTCTGCTGGGTAATGGCAATAGGCGGTAGGCTGGACAGAGGATGAGGGCAGATGGAGGCCTTTGGACATGTAAGACTCTTGGACAAAGACACAAGCAAAGACTCTTGGACATAGATACAAGCGAAGACTCTTGGACGTAGACTTATGCGAAGACTCTTGGATGAAGGTTCAGGAGCAAGGTACTATAGACAACAAGTCAAGAGCAAGAGCTAAGTTGAGGCTGCGATGCAGTGCGCCTTACACAGCCCACCCGTGGGGCTTGTCACGGACCACCCTGAAACCAACGTAGTCAGGAGCGAGGTTCTGTAGACAAAGAATCAGGAGCAAGGTTCTGTAGACAACAAGTCAAGAACAAGAGCTGAGTAGAGACTGCGATGCAGCGCGTCCTACACAGTCCTCCCATGGGGCTTGTCACAGACCACCCTGGAACCGACGTAGTCAGGAGCGAGATTCTGTAGTCAAAGAATCAGGAGCAAGGTTCTGCAGACAGCAAGTCAAGAGCAAGAGCTAAATTGAGACTGCGATGCAGCGCGCCCTTCACAGCCCACCCACGGGGCTGGTCGTGGACCACGCTGGAGCCGCAGTAGACTCTAGACAGAGGATGAGACCAGGACATCAGGAACATCGAAGCAATGGAGGACCAGGACATCAGGAACATGAATACATCTGGAGGTACAGAAGAAGAGACATCAGACATCAGGAACATGAAGACGGAGCCGTCAAAGCAGAAGAAGACCATGGAGGACCTGGACCAAAGATGAAGACACAAACAACTGTGAAGCTCGATCCTTCTGCTGGGTAATGGCAATAGGCAGTAGACTGGACAGAGGATGAGGGCAGATGGAGGCCTTTGGACATGTAAGACTCTTGACAAAGACACAAGCAAAGACTCTTAGACATAGACACAAGCGAAGACTCTTGGACGTAGACTTATGCGAAGACTCTTGGATGAAGGTTCAGGAGCAAGGTACTATAGACAACAAGTCAAGAGCAAGAGCTAAGTTGAGGCTGCGATGCAGTGCGCCTTACACAGCCCACCCGTGGGGCTTGTCACGGACCACCCTGAAACCAACGTAGTCAGGAGCGAGGTTCTGTAGACAAAGAATCAGGAGCAAGGTTCTGTAGACAACAAGTCAAGAACAAGAGCTGAGTTGAGACTGCGATGCAGCGCATCCTACACAGCCCTCCCATGGGGCTTGTCACAGACCACCCTGGAACCGACGTAGTCAGGAGCGAGATTCTGTAGACAAAGAATCAGGAGCAAGGTTCTGCAGACAGCAAGTCAAGAGCAAGAGCTAAATTGAGACTGAGATGCAGCGCGCCCTTCACAGCCCACCCACGGGGCTGGTCGTGAACCACGCTGGAGGCGCAGTAGACTCTAGACAGAGGATGAGACCAGGACATCAGGAACATCGAAGAAATGGAGGACCAGGACATCAGGAACATGAATACATCTGGAGGTACAGAAGAAGAGACATCAGACATCAGGAACATGAAGACGGAGCCGTCAAAGCAGAAGAAGACCATGGAGGACCTGGACCAAAGATGAAGACACAAACAACTGTGAAACTCGATCCTAAGGCACTGAATAAAGGCAGGCAGGGCCCTTATATAGGGCTGAAGCAGAAAGCAGTCCTCCGGTGGGGCCCAGGGCGTATCCGGCCGCGGGCCCTTTAAAAACAGTGAAGAGGAGCGCGCCAACACCTAAGGAAGGCAGAAAGCAGAAACAATACCACGGACAGCGGCGGCCTCCGTGCAGGAGCAGACAGGCTTCAGGAGAGGCCTCCAGGTCATAAGATGACTTTGGAGCGCGGCGGCAGCTTTCCCCTGCCACTCCAGGAAGGTCTCGGCAGCGACTTGATGCTGCGAGATGATGGTTCTGGGCATGGCCATCCGGCCGCAATGGCGCAGCTGCAGCAGCGGCCTCGAGGCTGCTTGGGTGGTTGGCAGCCGCGGCTAGGACGCGAAGAGCAGGCGATTTGTCGGTGGCTTCCCAGCCGCGAGAGGCGTCCCAGCAGTGGCACTAAGTCACCAAGACAGTCGATGGCGCATGCCGCAAGAGGTGAGGGGCCTGCTCGTGGAATGGGCACTAGGGGCAGGAATCATAACACCTAGTCCACTTTAGCATTTTTACAATCCCTCTACTAAGATATCCTAGATTTCCTATTCTCTTAGTATCCTTCTAAGATCATTCCAAAATATGCGCATTTAAGTGACTGTCAGTTTTCCCCCACCATCTAGTTTAAAAGCTGTTCTTCCTTTTTTAAAGTTAGTGCCAGCAGCCTGGTTCCACTTGCTCATCTTGCTCTCTGTCTGCCTTGCTGCTATATCCCTCATACTACACTAAGGGTATCTTTCTGGCACTCTCCCTTGTGCCATACCCCAGACTCTACACCATCAGGCATTCTTGCCACTGTGGGTGGCTGCTTTGCTCTTCTCATGTAATCTTAGTCTTCATGTCATCCGTGTGCTGCTTTGTCCCTTTATCAGTGCTTGCTTTTTTTCTTTCACCTTTGCTGCTTTGTTGTCCTTTCCCTCATGCCTTAGAATGTTTATGACACTCTTGATGATACTTTGCCTCTCTCATGCTGCTTTTGGGGTGTCATGCCACTGTTAATAGTTTCCTAGTTTGAATCATTGGGTGTTCTTGACACTCTTGATGTACTTATGCTCTTCTGAAGATGCCGTGGAGAACTCCTGTCATTACTGGAACCCTTTTGCCCCTTTATAGTGCCTTATCCTGTTCATGCCACTTTTCATGCCACTTTGCTACAGTCTTGGTGACTTTGAGCTCTCTTCCACTTGCAATGTTGTCTACCCTCAGTTTTCATTAGAATTGATCAGAAAACTTCTATTTTGAAGTTCAAAATAGGCTCCATTGCTTCCCCCTTTGACTTTAATGTGATGCAAAAAAAAATTTAAATGTTCATGTGAAACTAATGAAACATATGGAATCATCTTTATTTTTACTTCCTTCTTCCCAACTCTCTGTCCTCACCTGATTCCCCCCAGTCCTGGGACTAGAGAAAGTACTCCCCAGCTCCTCCCTTCTTTTTTCCTCCCACATCAGATTCAGATTCAGAAAACTTGCTGCTGTTGATATAAGAACTGTAGAATCTTAAAAGGAGGAGGGGAGACTAGAGAAGACACATCAGAGAAAAAAAAAAATAATTGCTTTGCTCCTTTGCTCTTCCCTCCCCTCCTCTCCTATATGATGCCTATAGGAGAGAGGCAGAAAATACCTTACAGGTAGTGTACACATGACTGTATTAACTTAATGGCAGCACCAGTGACAGCATATCCCAAATGTTTTAGTGAGGGTTGTGTGTACTAGAATAGAGACAATGTATTTGATATTTCAAGCAAGGGGCTTATATAAAAAGAGGTGGAAAGGAAATTTACATTATTTTTAGGTATACAATGATGCTGTCATTTTTTCTAAAATGTATAATGTGATAATTTTTAGGTTCTGAAATCAGTAAGAACATAAGAACATGCCATACTGGGTCAGACCAAGGGTCCATCAAGCCCAGCATCCTGTTTCCAACAGTGGCCAATCCAGGCCATAAGAACCTGGCAAGTACCCAAAAACTAAGTCTATTCCATGTTACCGTTGCTAGTAATAGCAGTGGTTATTATCTAAGTCAACTTAATAGCAGGTAATGGACTTCTCCTCAAAGAACTTATCCAATCCTTTTTTAAACACAGCTATACTAACTGCACTAACCACATCTTCTGGCAACAAATTCCAGAGTTTAATTGTGCGTTGAGTGAAAAAGAACTTTTTCCGATTAGTTTTAAATGTGCTACATGCTAACTTCATGGAGTTCCCCCTAGTCTTTCTATTATCCGAAAGAGTAAAAAACCGATTCACATCTACCCGTTCTAGACCTCTCATGATTTTAAACACTTCTATCATATCCCCCTCAGCCATCTCTTCTCCAAGTTGAAAAGTCCTAACCTCTTTAGTCTTTCCTCATAGGGGAGCTGTTCCATTCCCCTTATTTTGGTCGCCCTTCTCTGTACCATTGCAATTATATATTTTTTGAGGTGCGGCAACCAGAATTGTACACAGTATTCAAGATGCGGTCTCACCATGGAGCGATACAGAGGCATTATAACATTTTCCGATTTATTCACAATTCCCTTTCTAATAATTCCAAACATTATGTTTGCTTTTTTGACTGCCGCAGCACACTGAACCGACGATTTGAATGTGTTATCCACTATGATGCCTAGATCTCTTTCTTGGGTAGTAGCACCTAATATGGAACCTAACATTGTGTAACTATAGCATGGGTTATTTTTCCCTATATGCATCACCTTGCACTTGTCCACATTAAATTTCATCTGCCATTTTGATGCCCAATTTTCCAGCCTCACAAGGTCTTCCTGCAATTTATCACAATCTGCTTGTGATTTAACTACTCTGAACAATTTTGTATCATCTGCAAATTTGTTTACCTCACTCGTCGTATTTATTTCCAGATCATTTATAAATATATTGAAAAGTAAGGGTCACAATACAGATCCCTGAGGCACTCCACTACCCACTCGCTTCCACTGAGAAAATTGTCCATTTAATCCTACTCTCTGTTTCCTGTCTTTTAGCCAGTTTGTAATCCACGAAAGGACATCGCCACCTATCCCATGACTTTTTATTTTTCCTAGAAGCCTCTCATGAAGAACTTTGTCAAATGCCTTCTGAAAATACAAGTACACTACATCTACTGGTTCACCTTTATCCACATGTTTATTAACTCCTTCAAAAAAGTGAAGCAGATTTGTGAGGCAAGACTTGCCTTGGGTAAAGCCATGCTGACTTTGTTCCATTAAACCATGTCTTTCTATATGTTCTGTGATTTTGATGTTTAGAACACTTTCCACTATTTTTCCTGGCACTGAAGTCAGGCTAACCGGTCTGTAGTTTCCTGGATCGTCCCTGGAGCCCTATTTAAATATGGGGGTTACATTAGCTATCCTCCAGTCTTCAGGTACAATGGATGATTTTAATGATAGGTTACTCATTTTTACTAATAGGTTATGAAATTTCATTTTTTAGTTCCTTCAGAACTCTGGGGTGTATACCATCCGGTCCAGGTGATTTACTACTCTTAAGTTTGTCAATCAGGTCTACCACATCTTCTAGGTTCACCGTGTTTTGGTTCAGTCCATCTGAATCATTACCCATGAAAACCTTCTCCAGTATGGGTACCTCCCCAACATCCTCTTCAGTAAACACCGAAGAAAAGAAATCATTTAATCTTTCCACGATGGCCTTATCTTCTCTAAGTGCCCCTTTAACCCCTCGATCATCTAACGGTCCAGCTGACTCCCTCACAGGCTTTCTGCTTCGAATAAATATTTATAAGGCTTCAAGTTGGATTAAATAAGACTCATAATGATATACTCTCCTAAAATAAACATCATATTTATTTTTATTGCAGTCATACAGCCTATTTTAAAAAGTTTGTTTCTACATTATTGCAGTTTTTCTATATGTAATAATAACTGAATTATTTTATGATTTTATTTACAGCAATTTATTTCATTCTCTGTTTTACATTACATAGACTATGTTATTTTACAATTCATAGAACTTACAGAGAAAATAAAAAACAATTGAATATTTCCCCTTAGAAATCCCTTCTATTAAAAATTGTCCCCCTTCATGTGGCAAAGGGCTGGAATCAGTGCAAAATAGGCTGGGTGAAATATGCACTGGGATCTCATTTTAAAATCCTACTCATTTCACCATTTTGCCTCTGCAAAATATGTGAGGCAACAGATCACCACAGTACTAGCTAGCCAGCTCTTGTTTGAAGGGAATCTTAACAGAGGTCTAGATTTCTTGTGATCTATTAATGGATGAATGGATGTACAGAATTTTGGAAGTGAAAAGATAATTGCTTGAAATTATATTTTATACTAGCGGTACCTGGCCACGTGTTGCAGTGGCAGAGTAAGGTTCTTTACCCTCCCCCTTCCCCTTGCTCATTTACCTCAGTCACTCATCCTCCTCTCCCTTGGTCACTCACCCCCCCTTCCCTCCCCTGTCCCCACTCTATCTCTCTCCCCTCACACTCACCTCTCCCCTCATTCTCACTCCCCTGACACTCACCTCCCCCCTCATTCTCCCTCCCCTCACTGTCACCTCCCCCTGCCTACTGCCTACCCTTCAGATCAGAAAACCTTTGTCTTTCTATTTCTGTGGAAAGCCCCCCCCAACCCCCCCCCCCAATCCCAACCCTTTAAATCAAATAATAACCCCCCACCCTCCTGCCCCCCTCCCAAGACCTGGGAAATTAAAATTGTTGGTGCTACATGTGGTCTGTCCCTGGGCATCTGTGCGCGTTATGTAGCCAAATGGGGGAGTGCCTAACCAAATTTGCACTTCCAAATTTGTTTTGTGGTCTGGGGAGGGCCATTTTGGTGCGTTCCCGAGATCGTGCAAGTTTAGTGTATGTATTTGTGTGCGAACCTCTCCCTTCCCCCCAAAAACAACCCTATGAGAAAAGTTCTCTTAAACTAATCAACCTACACTCTCCTGCCACCCCCAGCCCCGCAAAAAACAGTAGCCCCCCCCTGCCCCCCCCCCCAGAGTTGCTGAATGAATGAAACCTGCCCCCCCCTCGTGACCCTCCCCAAGATGTTTGCAATAAATTCATTAACACACCCACCCTCCAGACCCCCTGAGACCTGATAAAAATGTCAGTCAGTGAAGCGGGCATTCAGGAGCGGTCCGGGAGCGATGTATTGGTGTTGGTCCGTCAGCTGCGAGCACTGAAACGGGTTCCGACGGCCCTTTGCCCTTACTATGTCAGTGGGGTGGAGCAATAGCAGCAGTAGGTCCTCTGACATAGTAAGGGCAAGGGTCCGCTGGCTGCCAGTCCTGAAAATGGCGCTGAGGGGCTCTCGCCCTTACTATGTCACATGGGCTACTGCCGCCATTGGTGTCCCTGAGTGGCATAGTAAGGGAAAGGGCTGTCGGCGCCATGTTGATTGCTGGCAGCAGACGGCCGTAGTGCAGGAGATGTGTCCTGGACCGGTCCTGCCCCCCCGCTGGAGCCTCCTGGACTTATGTCTGGTTTTGTGTGTGTTGTGAGGGCCTGGGAAGTAAATAAATTTGACATGTGTGTGGGGGGTGTTAGGAGGGTGGTGGGTGTATTTTATCTATAAAGGAAATAGTTATCTTCCAGCGAAAAAAGTGTGCGAATGTGTTAAAATGGAAGTGAAATGTGGACCTGGACTGGCAAAATGATTAGTGTAGCGTGTGTTAGTGTAAGGTGTAACAGATGGCGCTTACGTCCAGCAGATGTCGCTGTTTTCTGGAAAAATATTTTAAACCTATTTTACCTGTCACAGGTGTGACATATCTCTAATGTAAGTACAGAAGAACCTTCCTGTATGCGAAATGAAGGTTGTGTCCAAATTTGAAAGCAATCGGTTCAGTGGTTTCTGAGATTAGTGATTTTGTCCAAACTATTTAACATTTTTATTTATATAGATTACTCTTTTACACACTAGGGCACGCAAAAGTATCATAAAATGTGTAATATTTCTGCCAGACATTTACTTTGTCTATTAGATTTTTTTTAGCCATGAAATGCATATTGCCCACAAAAGTCAATTTAGCATAATCTTTGAGCTTTGTAGCAAACAATATACAATATCATTCTGCCTTTCATCCTCTCTAACATTTTCAATAGCTATCACGTCAACCCAATGCCAGTCATTTCTTATGGGTCTGTATGAATTGGAAGGTTATAGGTGACTTCCCAATGATATCTGCTTCATGTGAACACTGTGATAAAACTAATCATAAATATCAGGTGAGTTTTCAAGATATGGCAAAAGTAGAAATTCTCTCTATTTTTTAGATCAATTTTTTATTGTTTCTTTACTGAATATGTCTAGGTGTCACTGACAGTATGTGTGATAAGCAGGCAGCGCATACTGCCACACAAGAGATACAATCTATTCTGCTCTGATGGCCGATGCATTTTGCATGAAGCTTTCTAAAATAGAAAACTGTTTAGAACAACAGTGAGCAAAAATGTCAGCCTTGCTAATATAGTTTGAGTGTTTTGATAGGAGGAGAGGAGAAGGACATATTTTCAGAGTTCCAGGATGCCTTATATAGTTTCAAAAATGACAAGTTATCAAATTTGAGATCAGCTTGTTTTTTGAGATGTGGTTAATTAAAATAAATATATTGGTTGCTAAACCTATTCTGGAACAAAAAGACAAGATGTTCAGTGTTTGACCTTTAGATGGAGAAAAAAACAAAAACTACAGTGTAAAACTATTCAGTACAATCCAGTGAGACTGATCAAATAAAAAATTTAAAACAGCTTAATTAAATTGTTGATTTGCAATCAAGATATACTAATATAATTAACTGGAATAGTGACAATCATAATGGTGGAGATAATTTTGTTTAGTATAATTACAGATTCTGGCTGCATATACGTGGTGTTATGAACTGCTCTGCCCGCGGGCTTCCCCGCGAGCAGGCACTCACCATGTCGCTGCCCTTCTTCACCTGAAGCGGCAGGACGCCGTCGTCGGGCTTCCTGCGCGGCTGGTGCTGTGGATTGTTGCTGCCCATGTGGCCCAGAGGCCGCCCTGGATGTCTTCCTCTTCCGCAGTCGGAGCCGCGGCCTGCCTGCCTCCCTCTGCGGGGCCGGGATGGTCCCTGACCCCATGTTCATCTTCGTGGTGCTAAGGCCGCATCTCTGGGCTGGTCCGGCTACTGGAGCTGCCCCCGGGGCTCCCTACAGCGGCTGGAGCCGCTGCCAATGTCAGGGCCTGCCCCTCAGGCTCTGCTTGCGTCTATATGCACAGTCGTCGGTGCAGGCCTCTGTCCGCGGTCCTGCACAGCTCCCTGCTCCTGCTTGCTTCTTAGGCGCCAGCGCGCGCCTTTCTGCCTGATTTAAAGGGCCAGGCACAGGAAGTGTGCTGGCCCCACCTTTAATGGGTCTTCCTGCTTTAGCCCTATAAAGGGCTGCTCCGTCAGTCTGTTCCTTGCCTTGCATCTGAGCGACATCCCCTTTGGAGGCTCCTGCCTGCCAGAGTTTTGTAAGGTCTTCTGTTCTTCGTGGAGCTCCTCGTCTCGTCTGCCTTCCACCACATCTTCATGTCTTGATGTCTCGCCTGAGGTCCCGGACCATGTTCTGATGTCTCGTCAACCAAGTGTCTTCGTCAAGGATGCCATCGCATCAACTAAGTGTTTGTCAGCGATGCCATCGCATCGACCATATTCCTGTCTAAGTGTCAAGGCCTCTGTCTTCCCTCAACCTCAGGCCAGGCCTGCTGTTCCATGCTGTTCCACAGCAGGTCCAAAAGGGCTCGGAATGGTTGGAGGACCATTCAACTTCCAACATCCTTGGATGTTGGCCTTGGGAGCTTGCAGGCCTGGCAGAGGGTCAGCCCGTTGGCCATGCGGAGGCCACTGTAAATCCTCGGCTCGGCTCTGAAGGTCTGGGTCCGGGCTGAGGCCTAAGGGCACACTAAACCACCAGAGTGTAACAGAATGCAAGGCCTTTCGAGGCCACAACACAACAGAATGCAAGGCCTTTCGAGGCCGCAGCACAACAGAATGCAAGGCCATCTGTCTGACAGTGGTTCTGCGATGGATCCGCCTTGTTCCAGAGTCTTGTCTATGTTCTTGGACTGTTTTGGGACCAGAACAATTTTTTCAGGACTTTATGTTTGTGACCCGCTGCGGTGCCAGTTTTTGCCAAAGTTATGACCTGCTGGAGGTGCCAGCTGTCTGGATTTCTTTTTTGTAAATGACCTGCAGGAGGTGCCTGCATCCAGACCTTTTTATCTTGTTGGCCAGGTTGGGGTTTTACAACCTGCAGGAGGCGCCTGCTCCCCTACTGGTGCTGCTGGGTTTTGTTTTGCCCGCCCTGGGTTCCCTCCCCCAGGCTTCTTGGTGTTTCGTGGTGCTTCTTGTCTGGGTCTTGTTTGTTGCTTGTTGTGTCTCGTTCTTTGTTTGTTCTTCATTTGTTTTGTTTTCCGCTTGTTGTTTTCTGCTTGTGTGTTCCCCGTCCTCGTTCCCGCATTTCCGTTCCCTCATTTTCCTTCCCTCGCTCTTCGCTCTTTCGCCCTTCGCTCCTTCTCTTTCCGCTGTCTCGCTCTTTGCTCTCTCGCTCTTTGAGCTCCCTTGCTCTCCGCTCCCTTACTCTCCGCTCCCTTGCTCTCCGCTCCTTTGCTCTCTACTCTTTCGCTCTCTGTTCCCTTGCTCTCTGCTCCCTTGCTCTCTCTTTTGTGTTTTTTGTGTTGTCAGTCGTGCGGTCACCGTTCGTTCGGTCACTGCTCGCGTGGTCATCATTCGCTCAGTCGCTGCTCGCTTGGTCGCCATTCGCTCGGTCGCTGCTCGTGCGGTCACCATTCGCTCGGTCGCTGCTCACGTGGTCTCCGTTTGCTCGGTCACCGCTCACGCGGTCCCATGTTCCCTTGGTCTCATCTGCTCTTGGTCTCATGCTCTTGGTCTCTCATCATGTCTCTTGTGTTTTTGTAGTTTCCTGTTGCTTTGTTCTGTTCATGCTGTCCCCGGAGTTACCAGCTTCCATTTTTGGACCCTCGAATACCTCCATCTGGTATGGACTGATACCCTTATCCTCGAACTGTTGATAGGAGGTTTGAGGAGGGGGGATTTGAGGAGGGGGTACTGTTATGAACTGGTCTCCCCGCGGGCATCCCCGCGAGCAGGCACTCACCATGTCACTGCCCTTCTTCACCCGCCCCTCAGACTCTGCTTGCGTCTATACGCATAGACGTCGGTACAGGCCGCTGTCCACGGTCCTGCACAGCTCCCTGCTCCTGCTTGTTTCTTAAGCACCAGCGCACGCCTCTCTGACTGATTTAAAGGGCCAGGCACAGGAAGTGTGCTGGCCCCACCTTTAATGAGACTTCCTGCTTTAGCCCTATAAAGGGCTGCTCCGTCAGTCTGTTCCTTGCCTTGCATATAAGCGACATCCCCTCTGGAGGCTGCTGCCTGCCAGAGTTTTGTAAGGTCTTCTGTTCTTCATGGAGCTCCTCATCTCGTCTGCCTTCTACCACGTCTTCATGTCTTGATGTCTCGCCTGAGGTCCCGGTCCATATTCTGATGTCTCGTCCTGATCGTCTACCTCCTGATGTGCCTGCCTTCCAGGATGTTCTTCCTTGCATCTTTGTCTGGTGCTACTGAGCCTTTTGATCCTGTAGGCCTGTTCTCTCGGATGATGTGTGCCCGGGAATGAGGTAGCCTGCAGATGGGATTGCCCTGGTGCTCTTGAGCCTCCGTTCCCGCCAGCCATAGAGGGAGCTTCGAGTGATAACAGCTTTGTCATTGGAGTTCCTCTTTGCCTGGACGTTGCCTGCGCTTGTCCCGTTCTCCTCGTGGTCCATGACCAGCCTCCAAGGGCTGTGTAGGGCGCGTAGTGGGACAGGGTGGTCCGCAACTCAGTCCCACGGGTGGCCTGAGTAGGGCACCCTGAGAGACAGTGCAAATGTCCTTCCGTCCAGCTGTTGTCAAGTACCAAGTGTCTTCATCAGTGATGCCATCGCATCAGCCAAGTGTCTTCGTCAAGGATGCGTCGCATCAACCAAGTGTCTTCGTCAAGGATGCCGTCACATCAACTAAGTGTTTTGTCAGCAATGCCATCGCATCGACCATAGTTCTGTCTAAGTGTCAAGGCCTTCGTCTGCCGTCAAACTCAGGCCAGGCCTGCTGCTCCATGCTGTTCCACAGCAGGTCCGAAAGGGCTCGGAATGGTCGGAGGACTATCCAACTTCCAACGCCCAAGCATTCCAGGAGAGCTAAGGGCCAGAAGAACATAGATCTCCTTCTGTACATAGGTTTTCAGATTAGTTCTCTGTTTGTTACTTAATTAGAAATGATTGTTCTTTGTAAGTTCCCCCTGAGCTCTTATTCGTTTTAATGTAAGCCGCCCGTGAGGCGACAGTTTTATTTCCTTGTAAACCGGTGTGATATGTATATTATACAGGAACATCGGTATATAAAAAAATAAAAAAATAAATAAAATAAATAAATCCTTGGATGTTGTTCTTGGGAGCTTGCAGGCCTGGCAGAGGGTCAGCCCGTTAGCCATGTGGAGGCCACCGTCAACACTCGGCTCGGCCCTGAAGGTTTGGGTCCAGGCCGAGGCCCAATGGCACACTAAACCACCAGAGTGTAACAATTTCATATGTAGCATCTGAAGGGAGAACAGAGTTGAAGAAAAACTCCCGCTGTATGCAAAAACCCAAAGACATGATCACAAGATGGAAAGAAAAAAAAAGTTCTTTCTCCTGGAGAAATCTATTATCAAAGGTGTTACATTTGAATCAAATCTGGATGGAAATAGAAAAGTCAAATGTTTAACAGGATCATCTGCAGATTCTTAGTTTATAGGTGAAGAAAAAAATAATTCTGAAGTTGATGTCATGCTTCAGTTGGGAAACAATGACCTGACTAGAATTAGTGTCAGTACTGATCAGGACTTAAAAATCTATGGAAAAGGCTTAGGCACCAGGAACAGCCATAGCATTTTCAGTTATTTCCTGTTTATAGTGTGGATGAGGAAGGACTATAATTTGCCACTGATATAAAGGCAGGTTTTTAGGCATATTGGGAACTGGAGACATTGAACTGATGGCTTACATCTGTCTGTGGAAGGAAAAGTGATCTTAGGTGAGAAATACACTCCATAAATTGATAGACTAGAGGGGGTTAAACTAGAGGAGGGGATGAGGGATAAACTAGAGGAGAGGGTGATGGATGAAAGCTAATAATTTTAGGGTGTTATCCCAAATGAACAAATATAACTAATGTAAAAAAAAAGGGAGGATCTTAGAAGACTACCCTTGACCATCGGACTTGATAAGAAAAGAACAGGCATGAAATGATTTAGAGAGCAGAAAAAGTGAGAAATAGCTGGAAAGCTATCAGCAAAAATGTTCATAGTCTAGTCAATACAATTCCAGAACTGCAAACTCTGATGGTGGAAGCAGAATTGAATATTGCTATCATGGAAACATGATTCAGTGAATCCCATGAATGGGATACAGAATCATTCCAGAAATCAGCCAAAAACTCTCTTTCAAACCCGGGAATAAAACAATATGGGCCAGATTTTAAATCTTACGCGTAGAGGTTACATTTGTGCATGCTACCCGGCACGCAAAAATGTACACCAGATTTTATAACATGTGCACGCTGCCGCCCACATGTTATAAAATCTGGGGTCAGTGCGCGCACGGGGGTGCACACTTTTGCACCTTGCGCGTGCCGAGCCCGAGGGGAGCCCCGATGGCTTTCCCCATTCCCTCCAAGACCGCTCTGAAATCGGAGCGGCCTTGGAGGGAACTTTTCTTTTGGTCCCTCCCACCTTCCCCTATCTAACCCACCCCCCAGCCCTACCTAAATCCCCCCCTACCTTATTTTATTTTTTACGCCTGCTTCTTGCAGGTGTATTTTGCGCGTGCTGGCCAGTGGCCAGCACGCGAACCTCCGGCACAGCCGCTGTGCTGGAGGACTCAGGACCACCCCCGGTCCACCGCCCTGCCCCGACCCCGCCCCTTTATGCCCCTTCACGCCCCTTTTTCAAAGCCCCGGGACATACGCGTGTCCCGAGGCTTGTATGCGCCGCCAAGCCTATGCAAAATAGGCTCGGCGCACGCAGGGGTAGGTTTTCAGGGGTTACGTGCGTATCCCTTTGAAAATCTACCCCATCTTAAAAGATGGTGCCAGCCATCCAGTGGTGGATGGCACCGGCCATCCAGTGCTCCTACCATGTGACAGGGGCCGGCCAATGGCACGGATACCCTGTCACATGGTAAGGGCAAAGGGCCATCGGCGCCATTTTGATTAGTGGCAGCTGATGGCCCGAGAATGGGAGATCACTCCCAGGACCACCACTGGACCACCAGGTAATTTTAAAATGTTTTGGGGGGATCGGGAGGGTGGGGGAAGCTAAGGGGTCATTTTTAAAGGGTCGGATGGGTTTTTTGTTTATCGGGCCATCGGTGCCATTTTTGAGTGGCAGCCAAAATGGCGCCGATGGCCCGAGAGCGGGAGATCGGTCCCCGCGCCCCCACTGGACCACCAGGTACGCGTAAAAAGTTTTGGGTAGATTTGGGAGGGTGGGGGAAGGTAAGGGGTCAATTTTAAAGGGTCGGGCCTCACTAAAAAAAAATTAACGATGTGAATCGGAACCGATTCCGATTCATATCTCCACCGATCAGATTTTTTTCTCCCTCCAGCCGAACCCGATCGTTAAGAGGATTGGGCACACGATTCACATCCCTAGTATTGATAACCTGCACTGGACAAACTGGTGGTGGAATACAAAAATTGATAATTTTAATTACACTTGCATGTTTAAAATTATAATGAATTTCTGAGTGGAAATCAAATTTTATGTAAGCGAGTCCTACTTTATTTTCATAGTAAATTATACACACATATTTTTAAGCATTCAGGAAAATACACGCTTCCAATGCAATTCATGTATGAATGTTATCAGATACGCACATATATTATCATATGTGCAGTTTTTGGCCACACTCCACTTGCTCCCAGTAGAGCAGAGAATCCAATTTAAAATACTTACTCTAAATTTTAAAGCAATTAAGGGACTTGTTTCCTCTTTTTTTCCACAACCAGTTTTATACTGTCTTCCTTGTGATTTGTGATACGACAGATCGTAGACTATGGGTGATAACTACACATAAGTCCATTTGCTTAGCCGAATAAATATCTGATATGTGCGGTTATAAAATACTCTCATAAAACTCTTTGTGGCCATATATGGGTGTGGAAGCAAGCTATGAATAAAAGGAGAGTCTCAAAAAATGTGAACCCAAAAGATAAAGAGAAATGATAATAGACTGCTGACATAATGATGACGCTGTCACCAAGGTGAGATAGAAGAGAAGATTCCACCAATTCTCCATGACAATCTGTAACAACCACCAATCCACAACAAAGTATTTTTTCCCAGTGAGCATCTTGGCTGCTACACAACCATGATGTGATGATGCTACCCCTGAATAAGAGGTATGGTAGCATAACCTGTAAGTGTACCTGTCCTGAAGAGCTACGGTAACATACACACCCAGGATATCAATACTGCCTGGGTCAAGAAGTTTAGAGATCAAGATGGCCGCCGAACAGTGAGGGTGTGCAGAACGCAGCTCCTACCTCGTCATATTTTCCTCCAGCCAACCTTAGAGAATACTATTTTCTTTGGACAGATTTTCTTGGCGTTTCTTTCTTGTAAAGATGCCGCACACAAAGAGGAAGGCGCGGATACGCGAAAATACCTCTACTCCTGATTCCTTGAGACAGATGAGGATTGAAGCTGCTTTCGCGCAGACGCCATCGTTAGACCCGGATGTTGTGGTCGCTGGGGCTGACTTGGAGCAGCAGAGCAGCCCCTTGACTTTTGATACATCTTTAAGCCCGGGATATCCAACGACTCCGGAACAGCCAAGGAGACCCACAGACTTAGAGAGCGCAGCCCAGAGAGGAGACGGAGACTTCTCCTCGGTGAGCCAGGAGGAACCGGGCTCCAGGGAGCGTGAGAAGGAGGCCCAACAACAGCAGGGCCTAGAAGGAGAACCTAAGTCGACTGGGGAAGGACTTTTGGAGGTAGGAGCTGCAATGAGAAATATTCCTCTTCTTAATACCACTTCTACATTAGCTCCGTCATTGGAAGAAATTAAAAATATTCTAATTGTGATGCAAAAATCGATAAATGCATTAACGCTGACTGTGAAAGAAGCTATGAATAAAACCACTTTGGTGGAAGAAAAGATGTGTATGGTTGAGACAAGAGTGGTAACACTGGAACAAAAAGTAGAGGGGATAGAAAAAATTCAAGGGAACCTTATAAGATCAGAGAAAATGTTTCAAACTAAGTGGGAATTCCAAGAAAATAGTTTAAAGAGAGCTAACCTGCGTTTCTTAAACTTTCCGAAAACGAAATTACAGTCACCTTTGGATCTGTTAAGAAGCTATTTTCTGAACATATTAAAATTTTCAACAGAAAATATTCCAGTGATAGTAACTACATACTACCAAGAACAACGAAGTCGCGAGAAAGGAAAATTGAAATCTGAAAATCAAGTGACGCCAGAGGAAGAAACTTTGGACATTACAAATTTTTTAGAGAAATCATTCGAGATGGACATCTCAGTAAGAGCGACGTTACTTGTTCAATTTTCCTCTAGGATAGAAAGGGACAATGTATTAAAATTATACTTTAGATCCCAGAATGTGAAATTCTTTGGCCAGCCTATACGAGTATTCCCAGACATAGCTAGGACAACTCAAATCAAGCGAAAAAAATTCTTAGAAATGAGAAATGAAGTGGTAGAAAGAGGGGAACGTTTTCTACTGCGTTTTCCATGTCGTTGTTTAATTTCTCGAAATGATGCAAAGTTTATTTTTGTAGATCCTGAACAATTACGGAAATATTTAGATCGTACATTGCAAACCTAGGGAATCCAAAGTAGTTGGAAAATGAGTAAATTAGTTGGCGTATCTCACTGTTATAGGCGATTTCTTTTTTAGGCCCGCCAGTAAATGAGCGGGAATTGAGTGAATTTTCCTTATAGTTCTGCTATAATCACCCTTGATCTCCCGGTATTTTCTTTATAGGTTAATTCAATGGATATAATCCAGGTAACATTTAAATTGTTTCCTGTATTTTTCACAAAGTTGACAGAAATGTGTGACTTTATTTTTTCTTCTCTTCTGTAACCTGGATGAATATGTGAAACATTGATATTTCTTGTTTGTTTATACAAAAATTAATAAAGATATAAATTTAAAAATAAGAGGAAAGTTATAAAGATGGGACATAATATTGTATTTCTGGCTCCTGGCAACAAGTCCTCTTGTCTCCTCATTTACATCTTATATATTTTTATATTAGTAATTATTTAATTTCATGTAAGGTTAGTTATAGATTGCTTTTTATTAATTCATTATTCGTGCGTGTGTTACTAAAATATTAGAAGCTTAGATTGTGTTAGTGCAATCCATGGTTACTTACTGCACTGGTACATTCCAGCACCACATGTTGAGATTAATAATAGTTAAATTTATATGGCACTGAGCATGCTTCAGTAGAGGGAATCTCTCTCTCTAGAGAGTTCTTTGGAATATGTGTTGCTTGAGCTCCATAAACTCCATGCTGTCTCCAGGATGGTTAAACTCTTAATAAATCAAGATTCCTCCTGAACTGGAGTCCTGCACTAAACAATCTTGCAATGAATACCAGGGTTATATGCTAATTTGTTATTGGTGATCCTCACCAGATGAAAGCAGAATGCCTGGATTTCAGTGACAATCCACACCAAAAATATTTTGCATTTTTTCAGGTGCGTTAGCTGCTCGGGATAGGATAGTTATTTGTTAGATTATCTACACATTGCTAGAGAAATACTAGGTCATTGTGTTGTGTGTTTGTAAAAATAAACAATAGTTGGACTCATTTGAAGTGCCCCATGAGTCTTTTGTTAAAGGGCACATGCATGAGTAGTGCAGTAATAACCAGTGGGAAGGAGATAACCTGGGACATACCCCTCAGACTGCAAGCTCTATAGAGGATAGAGGGAGTACAGGTTGCACTATCATTTATTGAATAATAAAATAATCAAAAGATGTTACATTTATTTGACCTTTTATACAGCTTTAGAATATTGATTTCCAGAATAGATTGAAATAAGTTAGTTTTTTTTTTTTCTTTAACTGAATTATGTTACATTTCCATAGTTTGATTTTTTGGCATTGTGCAAACACCTTAAGAGATCATGTAAGCATTTGAGTAGTTTTAAAGATTTTATTGTCAATGGGTACCCTTGCTTGTTATACATTTCTTTCAAAGGCATAAACATTATGCATTTTTTCTATCTTATCTTCTCAGCTGGACATTTATTGGATGCTTCCCTTAATTATACAGATTTTTATTTTCTTATTACTGAAAATGTAAAAAAGTACCTCCTTAATGTTTGTTTCATGACTGGTCATGATATTCTGCATCAGCAGTGTAACAGGGACATAACTTGCCGGCTACAAGATCAAGAGATACTGTGCATTTATGACATGAGATGGGTGGCACCATACAGACTAACCAATATATTGAGGCAAGCATTTAGCATGTGATAACTGTACTTCTGGCCTTTGATTTAGATAGAGTCTTGGGATGATGCACATAACAATTCAACAAGAGTTATTGCTCACTTTCAAGATCAGATTATTATAGTTTTCTGCAAAAAAAAGAGAAAATACATAGATAATTTATATTAATAGATTAAATCCTGGAAAACAATTATAATATTAAATAACCCCCAAATAGTCGAACCCTAACAATTATCAATAGTGCACAATTCTTCCAGTAGAAAATGAAAAAGCTAAAAGACAGATGCAAACAATTTCAGACAATTATCCAATCTAGCCCTGTTGAAAACATAGTAATAATGCATTATGAATGAACTAAGAATCATGCACATGTAACAATAAATAATGCATCAGTTCTAGAAAGTGCATCTGCATTTTTAATGGAAACAGCACCAATTTTGGTATGTAGATTGCAAGAAAATTTGGCAGATGACTTTACATTATGGAATATGTTTGGAAATAGAAGAAAATAATAAAATGCTGACTTCTTTAATGTAAAAGTTGTCAATATAGCAAGAATTTATAAGATATGTGGTGTCAAGTCTATGAATGTCACTCTTTTAATTTACTTCTAATTGAAAAAATTCTGTTCAAACTTTTAAAAGTTCAAGAATATATGCCTTAAATTTAAATATCACATAATGTCATCTTTGATGTATTTATATTCTTATGTGGACATTTTCAAAGGGATTTTGCACGTAAAAAAAAAAGCTTCTACGTGTGCACATTCAACATATGCACTTACAAGCAATTTTAAAAGCAAGTTGATTACCCACGAACAAAGTGAATGTGTTTGGGATGTTGAGACATGGTTTGATTTCTGTGTGTACTTTGCTATTTTATAACAAATGTATTCACAAACGTCATAAAGAATGAGCAAACACTTTTACCCCTGCTATTGAATGTGCCACTTTCAAACTTTCGTTTGGCTTTTTAGATCAGGTATTTGGCCTCTTTGGCTTGCTAGGAGCAGAAGGATGGGTTATTGAGAGCTAAATGGGAAACTGTTGTCCTTTGCCCATAAATTTGTTTGGCGTTTCATGTTACTTTTTCTCTGAGTCCAAGGTTTTTCTTCTATTTTTGGGGGGAACCTTTCTGTGGATGGCACTGCATTTCTGAGACTGTGTGTGTGAATGTCACTGGGATGACTTTGGCTAACTGTGGGTGGGGTGTGAGTGTCACTAAGGTTGACTGAGGCTAACAAGGGAGGATTGCGTGTTCCAGGGGCTTACTGGGTGGAATGAAATTCAACATGAATATTATAAAGTTATGAATATTCAGGGATTACTGTTTGAGGAGGGAGGGAGAACAGGGGAGTAGGAGCTAACCCTTTAAAGAGTATCCAAAGCCAGGAAACAGTTTCTTTATCTGAGGGGCAAGTCATGTACAGATTCAGGTTCAACAAGAAAAGCATACTAATACTATGCCAGTAGTAGGGGTGTGCATCCGTTTTCCACGTATTTGTAATCCTCAGCTTATTTTGTCATATCTGTTAAATACTTGGGGAGGCGAAACGCATCGCGACTCCCCACGTATTTAACAGATTTCTGTTTTATTCGGCCTCCTAAATAAAAATTTAAACCCCCCACCCTCCTGACCCCCCCAAGACTTACCAAAACTCCCTGGTGGTCCAGCGGGGAGTCCAGAAGCCATCCCTGCACTTGTTTGCCGTTTTCATCATGGCGCCGATAGCCTGTGTCACAGGGGCTACCAGTGCCATTGGTCAGTCCCTGTCACATAGTCACCGGCGCCATCTTGTGCTCCTACCATGTGACAGGGGCTGACCAATGGCACCGGTAGCCCCTGTGACATAGTATGGGCAAAGGCTATTGGCGCCATTTTGAGTCCTGGCATCGGACGGCCGGCATGCAGGAGGTCGCTCTGGGACCCCCGTTGGACCCACAGGGACTTTTGGCCAGCTTGGGGGGGGCCTCCTGACCCCCACAAGACTTGCCAAAAGTCCAGCGGGGGTCAGGGAGCGACCTCCTGCATGCCGGCCGGCCGATGCCAATACTCAAAATGGCGCCGATTGCCTTTGCCCTCACTATGTGTGACATAGTGAGGGCAAAGGCGATCGGTGCCATTTTGAGGGTCCGGGACTCAAAATGGCGCCGATTGCCTTTGCCCTCACTATGTGTGACATCCTTGGATGTCCTCTCCTTTGTGGAGGGGGGTGGGGGGTCTCAGATACCATGGATTTCCCAAGTCTGATGCTTCTTCTTAGAGATGTGTGATCTCAACTAACAGTGTCTTTGGAAGCCACAGACACAGAAGGCAGTGGTAAGGATTGATAGGAGGCAGAACATCTCCAAAGATGAGAGGCTTCCTGAGACCTGATGTTTAGGTGGCCAGATAATGAAGGCCTGGCAGCACTGGTGTGACTCTCCAGATGGTATGGAAGATGAAGCCATCCCCCTGTCAGCAAAGGGGGATGTGTTACCCTGTTTCCCCGAAAATAAGACAGTGTCTTATATTAATTTTTGCTACCAAAGATGCACTAGGCCTTATTTTCAGGGGATGTCTAATACCGTAGAGCTGCTGGCTGCCCCTGCGTCAGCTATGCCTCACCAGTGTGCTGTCAAAGAGAGGTAAGAGTGTGCAGCATTCATGGTAGTCAGCTTGGGCTGACTCTGCTGCTTTTGAACCTCTGCACACTACTTGGAAGGGGTCCCCCGACTGGTACTGCCACCATCCCCAGATGTCAGTAATCTTGCTGCCACTGTCACTGCTGCCACATGGCTATTGGGGAGGCGCCGATTGCTGCTACTGACACTGAAGCCCATTCTGCTGCCTCCTCTGTGCAGGCCCCGTGGGCTTCCACTTTCTCCATGCTGATCTCGTACGTTGTGGGATCCGCATAGAGAAAATGCTATTCTTGCACATTCCCAAAGATTACATGTGCCAATCACTAAAAAGTAATTTATTTATTTTTTTACCTTTGCTGGCTGATGTTACAGGCTTTTTTTTTTCCACCTTCCCTTTTTTATTTTTTTGCCAATTCCTTTTATATTGTCCTTTTTTCTTCCGTATTTCTTTTCTCTCCATCTTCTTCCCTCAAACACAGTCAGGTTCTCATTCTCACATGCATTTCTCTCTCTCTCACACACACACAGGCTCTCACTGTCACATGTTCTCTCTCATACAATCATTCATACACAGTCTCTCACTGGCACATGCTGTCTGACTCTCACACACACAGGCTCTCTCTCACTCCCACATGCTGTCTTGCTCAAGCATAGGCTCTCACGTCACACGCTGTCTCTCTCACACACACAGAGGCTCTCACATGCTGCCTCTGCAAACATTCAGATCCTCACTCCCACACACAATCTCTCAACTCATCTCATACACGCACGCACACACACTCTACAGACCCTCAGCCTCTCTCACACCTCTGGGCCTCCTCTTCGCGGGTCGCCGCAGGATGGGCTCTGCAGCGGCCCTGAACTTCTCGGGCCTCTTCCTCTTCCTCGGCCCTGCTACCGGGCCTCTTCCTCTTCTTGGGCCGCTGCGACTTGGGATTCGCAGCAGCCCGTGGCGGCTCCTCTTCTGCACGCGCTGATGCTCTTTCTCCTTCCTGCCCACGTGGCTCCGGCAATGTTTACTTCCGGGGTGCACAGGCAGGAAGGAGAAAGAGCATCAGCGCATTTGAACGT
Organism: Rhinatrema bivittatum; assembly: GCF_901001135.1. NCBI lineage: Eukaryota > Metazoa > Chordata > Amphibia > Gymnophiona > Rhinatrematidae > Rhinatrema > Rhinatrema bivittatum. The sequence continues at coordinate 162,895,739 of NC_042619.1, forward strand.
GATCTTTTTCTTTGGGCAAGGAGGCTCAGCAGCTGCATGAGCCTCCTTGCGCCCGGGGGCATTGGCTCCCCTCGGGATATCACTGCTCGCGTCTGCCCCTAATACTTTGGAAACTTTATTTAAAAAAAAAAAATGATGTCACAGGATTGACCAGCCCACCGGGGGAAGCCCGATCCCCCGATAGGTCAATCCGCCCCTGTTTACAAGGGATGGCTTACTTTCGGGGGAGGTCTTATATTTAAGAATTCAGCAAAATCTCTACTAGGTCTTATTTTGGGGGGATGTCTTATTTTCGGGGTATTAGAGGGAGGGGAGGCTGAGGTGGTGGAGGCATTAGTAGAGGAGGCATCTTTGGAGGTGGTAGAGCCATAGGAGGAAGAAGCATCACTACGTGGTGATTGACATGCAAAGGGAACCTCCAACTGGGCTGGTGGAACTACAGCTGGCAGAGGAACAAATCATGTTGGTGGTGGTACAAATGCAATCAGAGGCAGAATCTAGGAGTCTGTGGCTGCCAGGGAGAATTCCATTCTGGTTGTAATTGGTATGGAGGCTTCCAGTGAAGCATCTCCCTACCGACAGATGTCATGGACTGTATTTCCTCCACAGAATTTGACCAGCACCCTACATCTCCTTACACCTGCAGCTCTTTTAGCAGCATTTCCTTGAAGCCTGTGTGCCTTGCCTTATGCCTACAAACAGGTCTTCCACTCTATCATTTTGTATCAGCATGTAGCTCTCAGCTGGATTGAAAGAGACTTGGAGAAAAGCTGTCTTCTTCCGTTTCTCTGCCTTCCTGCTCAAAAACATCTTGTCCCATGACATCAGGACTATGTGCTTCATTATGGGTGGGGAAGGGTGCATCCTCCATCAAAATCTAGGTGTGTTACTCATCTCTTGCCACATCCCTCTCATGCTCTCTGAGGCTGCTATAGACTCTTCATACCCCTCCTCTTATGATTCATTCTGTACCTCTTAACTAGCTAATAACATTCATGCACATCATGCAGGCCTTCTCAGCTCACTGATTCTGTGCCATTCCTTGCAGCTGTGCCATTCCTTGCAGCTCACTGATTCTGTGCCATTCCTTGCAGAAAGGTAAAGTACACAATTGCCACTTCTAACTATATCTGGTCTTCTCTCCCGTCATTCACTGGACCTTCCTCCTTACAGGTAAGGAGAACTGCTAAATGGGCCCACTCTACAGCCTCCAGCTACGGATCAGCACTCTAGTCTAGCATTCCCTAGGCTATTATTACAATCATTATTCTTTTTTTTTTTAAGATAACTTACAAGCTTGAACAGAAAGAGGGTTTGCAGCAATGTGGTGCTAATGATGACAGGCCTTTTGGACCATATACTATCTGGAAATATTTAAATAAAAAAAAAGTGTGTGTGTATAAGTATGTATGCATGTATGTTTATGTAACCCCATCTTTGGGTAACCACCCAATACCAATGGGACATAAAAGTAATTTTTGTTGTTCTCTTGGGGCTACTGGCTAGCTCAAATTCTTTTATACAGTCTCTTTCCCCAGGGCCTGGTTCTTTTACTGACAGGGGGTAGGTTGGTTCATTTTCCCTGGGAAAAGTATGTTTTTTCTGTCCCTCCAATGGATGCAAGTGCCTAACAAATGACACTGGAGACACTAGGTGGATGTCCAAACATAAATTTTACTGAAGGTAAATGGGCAGGGTTTACATCAGTTCTTATCCCAATGTTGGTCGGTACAGGTTTTTACTCTCTGTGTCTGTGCAAGGGTCTCTCTATCTCTTCCAGGGCATGGGACATCCTCACCATTCAGGTCTTAGGATAAATGAGGATGCCAAGTGGGCAGGGGTTTGGGCAGAACCCCCCCACCCTCACAAATTGGCCAGAAAAATGAATAACATGGTCTCAGCACAGAATCCTAGATTTCTCTTTCCCAGGAATGAAGAATCCAAGTGAGGTTCCTCTGAAGTGCTTCGATATTGGTCTTACTCACTATTATCCATTGTCTCTCTCGATATCTTATTTTCTTGAGTCCCAAGAAGGAAGGGATCCACTTGGAACATATAGCTCCTGATGTTCCTCCAGAAGGACAGGAAGAGGGACAGCAAAACTCTACCTCCCAGTTCTTCTAACCAATATGTCCTTTGCCCAGAAATTGATTCAAAACACCAGAAGGTCCATACAGTGGATCACTACCAAACCTATGTCCTCCAAGAGGTTGCAGAGGGGCAGGTCATTCCTATCCTGGGCCCCCCCAAGGGAAAAATGTCTCCATGATCTCCCTCCAGCAAACCATCCAATGGTATCATAGACTTCCTACAAAAAAAACCTTTAAATCCTGAAAACAACCAGAAAGCCCACCAAACAGCTAAGGACCACAGGCAGGTAGTGTCTGAGCCGAAGGTTAGGCCTCAAAAATCCAATGAATGAATAAACTTAAACTTCCTCCTAACCCCAAAACCAAACTACACTGCCCCCAGAGCTCTCACGAGAGATTTTATTTTATTACATCCTAGGTGGATGGCCATCCCAGCACCCTCAAAGGGAGGGAAAGAGTGGGTCTACCTATAAATGGTGCCTCCCCCTAATTATCATCTTTTACTATATTCACTGAAGTTTACACAGGTCTTAATAGTTATGATCCCAAAGAGCCATTACATATATATATATATATATATATATATATATATATATATATATATATATATATATATATATATATATAAATATATATATATATATATAATGGACTTCATCAGGGAACATGATTTTCTCAATAGCAGCAATAAACACAAGTATTGAACTGAAGCTATGCAAAATTCCTCATGGATTTATCTGAACAATATTTACCAGATACTTGAAATCATTAAAGATTAGCTATAAAAATGCAAAAGAAAAATATTTAGTCTACTATTTAGTCTACTGCAAATGATTCTCAATTATTTGAAAAAAAGGAGAGTCATCAAACCTTTACATCAACATCTCAAGGAGTTTAAGACTTATGACACTTCCGCTAGTGAATCTTCAGATAAGGATCTTTCCTTAGAGTTCTCCTGGGGTAACCAAAAATAAGTGAGATTTAATATTCCCACCAACTCTCAGCCCAATACACAGGATGATCTTTCTTTTTAAGATGCACGACATGGCCCAGGAGACTAAATACCAGAAATCCACAATGCACAGGATAGAGCCCAGCTGCGCCCCAACTGAACCAGTTCAAATGTACCACCCGGTGCAAATGGTAAATCATGAATGACAATGTTTTAAATTTGTCATCTAGACCTTTGTCATCTATGGAATTATCAGTATTGCGGAAGGGTCTCTCCTTTATCCCTACCTGCTGGTATGATTCCTTTAGTGTATTCTTTTATACACAATTTAAAGGGGTCATATAATGAAGTTACTGAGTGATACATTTAAATCTATTACGAGGAAATTACTCAGTAATTTGTTACTTAGTACATAATTAAGCTCTGGAATTTCCTGCCAGAGATGTGGTAAAAACTATTAGTGAGCTGTGTTTAAGAAAAGCTTGATAAGTTCCTGGAGGAAAAGTCCATAAACCATTATAAAGGTGGAGTTGCAGAAATCCACTGCTTATTCCTGAAATAAGCAGCATGGAATCTATCTACCCTTGGGATCCTGTCAAGTACTTCTAAACTAGATTGGCCACTTTTGGAAACTGGATCCTGGGCTTGATGAACTTTTGGTCTGACCCAGTATGGCAATTCTTATATTCTTGAGTTCATAGGTGGCTTAGAGGACAAGCATCTAGGAGTTTATGATAGTTTATTGCTGGGATCTTTAAAGAGAAAGTCTTCCAAAACTCATTTCGCCTACATGTCTGGTAGAAGACAGGGGCTCAGATGAAATTGCTGTTTTGATAGGCTGACTTCTATGGGTATGCTGGGCTTCCAGAGGTATCCGTTTTGGCAAGGCAATGAAGGGATTTCTATATTTAAGCTGGTGAATATCTTTATTTTGTATTTTGTATTTATTAAAATTTTTTATCACTCATGCACAAGCCCTGAGCGATGTTGTGTTTGTGGCATTGTGTGGACCCTTAGTCGCAATGGAGATGACTCCTCCCATGGGGAGGGGCCCCATGAGGAACCACGGGGATAGGCTAAACACAGAGAGCGGACACTTGTAGATGGAAAGCTTTATTGTACTGCTGTAGAGAGATGGTATGAGGCAGGAAGGAAAGGCACTGGAGTCTAGGGGTGTGCTTTTAAAGAGACTCGAGTGTGCTGCACAGAGTAACTATGTTTCCAAACTGTTTGCAAGAATTTATTGTTTTATTCTTGTAGAAAATATGGAATTTTGCTGAAATTATTTTCAACGATTCATCTCTCCCCTGAGGGAGGAAGATCCTTTAATCTTCCAAAACACTGCAATGTTGGGAGTTTCACATTCAAACTTTGGGGAACATCTCTCAGTCAGCATCCCATTTACTTTTTGAAGAGAACTTAAGTGTTGTCTAAATTATATTAATGATCTTTTTAAGTGCATAACAATTTTTCAAAAAAAACAAAAGGAAATTAAAGTGTTTGTGATATACAGTGAGAAGAGGTCCCTCACTAATTTAAGAATGACTGATGATTAAAAATATAAGCATTTGATATGGGCAAAATTGCAACATAGCATGATAAGCCTATCAAAGTCTGGGTATAATGGTCATTAGAACATAAGAAATTGCCATGCTGGGTCAGACCAAAGGTCCATCAAGCCCAGCAACCTGTTTCCAACAGAGGCCAAACCAGGCCACAAGAACCTGGCAATTACCCAAACACTAAGAAGGTCCCATGCTACTGATGCAATTAATAGCAGTAGCTATTCCCAGAGTAAACTTGATTAATAGCCGTTAATGGACTTCTCCTTCAAGAACTTATCCAAACCTTTTTTCAACCCAGCTACACTAATTGCACCAACCACATCCTCTGGCAACAAATTCCAGAGCTTAATTATGCATTGAGTGAAAAAGAATTTTCTCTGATTAGTCTTAAATGTGCTACTTGCTAACTTCATGGAATGCCCTCTAGTCCTTCTATTATCCGAAAGTGTAAATAACCGATTCACATCTACTCATTCAAGACCTCTCATGATCTTGAAGACCTCTATCATATCCCCCCTCAGCCGTCTCTTCTCCAAGCTGAACAGCCCTAACCTCTTCAGTCTTTCCTCATAGAGGAGCAGTTCCATCCCCTTTATCATTTTGGTTGCCCTTCTCTGTACCTTCTCCATCGCAACTATATCTTTTTTGAGATGTGGTGACCAGAACTGTACACAGTATTCAAGGTGCGGTCTCACTATGGAGCGATACATTGATACGCAATTTCATGTAAACACATCTGCATCCTTTCAATGAGATCTATATAGGTTTTTATATATAGTGATGTACCATTTAGAGCTGATAGAGCTATTGTCTTCATCTCAGTTTAAATTTTCAAAGGTACACTGCAAAACTTGAATGACAAGCCATGATGTCTACTTTTTTTGTTTACAAACTAATGTTGTATTTTAATATGTTTCTGGCAAAACCAGGCCAGAGCAAGGGCATTAGGCATCCTAGATGAAACTTATACCCTGCTGCCCCTCCCCCCACACCTATCACACCTTCCCCACACAAAATTAAAAATAATGCATTTTTTATAGATTTTACATAAACAAGATCATTTAAAGTACAGTCTTCTGAGGTAAAAATATCACTTTCAACATGTTTATTATATTTACATGCATTGTTGTAAAATCTTGCAGAAAGTAAAAAAAGACCCTTGGAATTAGTATTAGGTCTATTGTAGTGTGTGTTGGGTATGGACTTGGCCCTCAGAAAGCCACGCGTAAATAGAATTATGTTGCGCTTCCCGGCCACATACGCTTCGCGACCGGGCCTGCTCACCTCTCCCGACCATCCACGAGCTTGTGTCTCCCTTCCTCTGCCAGTCCTGGCCATCCCCGTCACTCTCCTCAGCCCTCTCCAACTCCAGCAACATCGCAGGCCTCACAGCGAAGCTCCCGCCGCGGCTCCACATCCAGGGTCTCCTCGGCCCTGCCCATAGGCACACACGCGGCCGACCTCCTTCAATTTATAGGGCCAAGCGCGGGAAACCCAGCCAGGTCGCTCAGTGATGGCATCATCCCTGCCTAGTATATAAGTGAGGCCCTGTCTCCCAGGACAATCGGGTCGAACACTTGGTGATAGCAAGTTTGCTCTTCTGCGTCTCCTGTGTCTCCTGTTCTAGCGTCTCCTGTGTCTCCAATTCCAGCGTCTCCTGTGTCTCCCATTCAAGCAACTCCCATGTCTCCAGTCCCAGCGTCTCCTGCTCCTTCGTCTCTCTATCCCTGGTAGTACCCTTCGGACTGATCTCATGGTACTGACCTTTGCTTGTTCTTGACTACTCCTTGTTTGCTACCTGCCCTGACCTCTGCCTGGAACTCTGACTATCCTTGATTGCTGCCTGCCCTGACCTCTGCCTGGAACTCTGACTATCCTTGATTGCTGCCTGCCCTGACCTCTGCCTGGAACCCTGACTACTCTCTGATCACCGCCTGCTCTGACCTCTGCCTGGAACAGCGACTACTCTCGTTTGCCACCTGGAACCCAAGTTCCTGCTTGACCTGACTATATTCAGACTGACCCTTGCTACTGACCTTGCTTGGCTGACCATTCTGCATAAGACTCTGGCCTTGATCCTTGCCATACCCTCGGACACTCTATTCTGGCCTTCTGCAACACCTGGATTTCCTTGTCTGATCACCGGCCATGTACTCTTGTTTGTGGTGGGCACTCCCTTGAACTTTATCTCTAGGAAACCCTGGTTTCCAGGTGGCCGGGTAACCAAGGGCTCAACCTGAGGGAACCCCGGGTTGCTATTGGTGAATCTCCATCTAGTCTCTGTCTCCTCCTTTGCTCCGTCTCCTGGTGGCAGGCACTCTCCAGGTCTTACCGGAGGGCCATACCAATCCTGCACCAGGCCAAGGGTCCACTCCCAGTGCAACAAATTACAAGTTCAATATAGTAAATCTCCCATACCAAAACTGCAATAATTAAACAAGAGCTTCATTGACATATCTATATAGATACAACAATTCTAAGGTGTCTAAATTAATGACTATAAAATTGTTTTTAAGATGCCACTTTTTGATTATATAGTCTAATTCTGGGTTTCTTTTTATTAGTGCCATTAGTTATGTATAAAGTAGATGTGTTGTGCACATGGTGTCAGAAAATACAATTATATATAAATGATTTCCTTTTTTGTAAGAGCTGATAGAGCTTTTCTTAAACATTTTTCTTATTAAAAATATATCTAATTTTGTGTAGGAAGGAGAAATAAATCATAAGAATGTAAGAATATAAGATATGCCATACTGAGTCAGACCAAGGGTCCATCAAATCCAATGTCCTGTTTCCAACAGTGGCCAATCCAAGTCACAAGTACCTGACAAGACCCCAAATATTAAATAAATCTCAAGCTACTATTGTTTATTAATTAATAGCAGTTTATGGTTTTTTTACCTCTAGGATCTTATCCAAACCTTTTTTAAACCCAGTTACACTAACTGCCATAATCACATCCTCTGGCAATGAATTCCAGAGTTTAATTATGCACTGAGTGAAAAAGAATGTTCTTTGATTTGTTTTAAATGAGCTATTTGCTAACTTCATGGAGTGTCCCCCAGTCCTTTTACTATCTGAGAGAGAAAATTAACCAATTTACATTAATCTATTCAAGTCCTTTCATGACTTTGTAGGCCTCTATAATATCCTCCCCCCTCCCCCTCAGTTGTCTCTTCTACAAACCAAACAGCCCTAACTTCCTTAGCCTTTCCTCATAGGGGAGCCGTTCCATGCCCCTTATCATTTTGATCACTCTTCTCTGAACTTTATCCAGTGCAACTGTATCTTTTTTGAGATGCGGCAACCAGAAGTGCACACAGTATTCAAGATGCGGTCTCACTATGGAGCGACACAAAGGCATTATGACCTCCATCATTTTATTTGACATTCCCTTAATAATTCCTAACATTCTGTTTGCATTTTTTAATGCCACAGCACACTGAGCTAATGATTTCAATATATTAGCCACTATGATGCCTAAGGGGGTCATTTTCCAAGGAGTTACCACAGGTGATAATTCCACAAATCATGCTAACAGCTGTTAATGTGATTTGCAAATTTTGTATTCAGGGGGCGGAAAGAGAGCCTTGCTATGGTGCCTCCTCCCTAGACAGATATTTGTATCCCTATGGGAGGCCCACCTAGTAACTCGAGGTGAGGGTTAAGTATTAGTGTAGGGGGTTGGGGGCCACTTTCACATTCAACATGAGACGTACGAACAGAACAGTGGTCTCTTGTGAAGATTTGCTGGCCTTCGGAGTGAGAAAACTCACTCCAAGATGAGATTTGGGCAAGGTTCTCTCAACCTAGCTTGAGGGACTCTCTACCTGGGTAACATCAAGCTAGGTTGAGAGAACCTTGCCCAAATCTCATCTTGGAGTGAGTTTCCTCACTCCGTAGGCCAGCAAATCTTCACAAGAGACCACTGTTCTGTTCGTACATCTCACGTTGAATGTCAAAGATGCCCCTACCCCCCTACACTAATACTTAACCCTCACCTCAAGTTACTAGGTGGGCCTCCCATAGGGATACAAATACCTGTCTAGGGAGGAGGCACTATAGCAAGTCTCTCTCTCTCGCTCTCTCTCTCACTCCAGCATACTGAAACAGGCCTGTCTGGAAACATCATGAACTGCAATGTAACCCAACTTGCAATAAGAGCTTTTTGCATAGCTGATATCGCAATTTGTGATACACATGCATATTAGCATAAGGTACACCCCTTTTTGGTATCGCATGCGATACCAATGCGATATTGGAAAATGAGGCCCTAAGTCTCTATTCCAGGGTGTTAAATGCTAAAATAGAACTTAACATTGTGTAACTACAGCAAGGGTTATTTTTCCCTATGTGCATCACTTTGTACTTGTCCACATTAAATTTCATCTGCCATTTAGAAGCCCAATCTTCCAGCTATGCAAAGTCCTACTGCAATTTATCAGAATCCACTTTAGATTTAACTACTCTGCATAATTCTATGTCATCCGCAAATTTGATCACCTCACTTATTGCATCCCTTTCCAGATCATTTATAAATATATTAAAAAGCAAAGGTCCAAGTACAGATACCTGAGGCACTACTCTACTTTTTTCCATTGTGAGTTGAAGGTCAATTTTGCCATTGGTTATGTTCACCATCTACTAATACCTGTTTTGAGGATTGCTTGGAATTTTGTGCTATTGCTGCTTTGGTTATTTAAATGGATAAGACAATGCCACATCATCTTGCCTTGGATGATACAAATGATGCTGAAGTAAGGCTCATGCTCAAAATATTGACACATGATCATGTGATCATTGTCTCTGATTTGAAATACAGCAATTTTTCCTTTTCTCTGCCATTGTTTATAAGGAGGGCTGTCTGAAAATGTTCCACAATGTATATAGTACCTTTAGCCAACCTAGGAGGTATTCCCTCGGACATGTTTAGGTCGGGGAAGAATATAATAAGCATAGATTGAATTTAAAATCTGTCTATGTGTATTTTTTTCTATTGAAAAAGGGCCCAATGAAAAAGCAAGTGTAAATATCTGTGGATACATTGCACCTGTGGACAAGCTTGGGGTGAAAAGCACCTGCAAAATGTGCAGCATTGCTTGCAATTTGAAAAGTGTCTCTCATGAAACTTGCTACCTGTTCAAATATATAAGAGAACTGATTCAGAGTAAGTTTTGACATTTGAAAACATCAAATATAAAAAAGTGGAAAACACTGTTCACAGATGCATGTCTGTAGCTCAAGGACTTTTCAGTGAGCTCATTAAAATTAGGTGGCATTCAATGAACAAACTTCCCCTACACAGACTGACATAATTTCAGAGACTAGCGCAGATTGTTATATAAATACTAGTACACACAAACCTTTTTTTTTTTTTTAATGGAAGCAGCTGTAGTAATTCAAATTGTATGGCTATAACTTTTTCTGACTTAAGTGTTTACTACAATGTGCAGGCTTGGTAAATATGTTAAAATATGCTCAATTACTAATCTGTAGTCCTAATCAGATACTTAGTATAAATATTGCTACAGGACAAGCATCTTTAAACATGTATTAATATTGAAAAAATGATTGAAGAATGTTTACCCCAGGTGTGCAATTCAAGTTAAGCATGAAATATTAGCTCTTTATCCTATTAAGACAACCCAGAAGATAGAAGGAAAATACATTTTATAACAAGACCTTTTTGCTAGTAAAGAACCATTTTATCTATAAAAATGAGGTAATGATAGGGATGTATTTGCTTGTTAATTTTTAATGTATATCTTTTCTCCTAGTATGACTTCGTTTTTTTTATTTTCCTTATATCTTGTGGGTAAATTTGTAGCAGACTATGCAAGAAAGTTAGCAAATAGGCATGTAAGTTGCATCAATTTTAAAAGTGAACTTATGCGAGTGTGTTCTCTCTGAAAATTATTCCACTGACATTACTTGCATACACCAACTCCTGCTAATTCGTTTGCAAGATAATTTCAAGGAAATATACTCACACTAGCGGAATACCCGTGCTTCGCTACGGTGGAGAAGATGATAGAAACGTGTGAGTTTATTTCACGCAAGTTGAAAAGTAATTGTTTTGAATGAGTGAGGGCTTTGGAGTTTATATATTAAAAATGAACATGTTATTAATATAGAGTGAGGTTAGTAGTAATTAAAAAATGTGAAATGAATATGAGGAATGAATGTACAGTGAGTTGCCTGTCATGACGTAATGATTTATTTGTATACAACATTTGCTGTGCGACCCTATAGCTGCAGTATGATGAGGCTATCAGCTGAGCTGACTCTAGAGCAGGCCACGTACAGCTGGCTGTGTGAGAAGCAGTGGCCTCAAGTCAACACCAATGACCTTGAGAGTCTGGCCCTGTGATTTGTTAATAGTCATCGCGAAGCACACTCTGACTGGGAACTGCATGCATTTAAATTGAAAGGAGGATGCCAGGGATGAAAACTGTTTCCCCTCGTCCACAACCTGTGAAAATGATTGTTTCAATGATATTTCTGTGGAGGTACTTGACTTGAAGTCTGGTGCCATTGCAGAATTTTGGTGGTTGTAGATTTCTTAGTAACATAATTGGTGAGCCGACCTTCAAAATGAGATTGTGCTGAGGAATGCCTGGAGTGTTGAGACTGTGCAGGAATTCGACAGGTAATGAACAGCGTCGTCAACTTCAACAACCGAGTCCACAGACTTATAATTTTTTGTTTCTGAGGGAAGCCTGCAGGAGTGTGTCATTGATAGAGTTTGTCGTGTCATTTGTTGAAGTTAAAATTGCCCTCTCTCTAAACCATGATGGGTCCTTCATGGTGATGTTTTGAAGATTTGTGTATACCTTTTGTGTAAGACTTTTCAAATCTGTGACCAGGTGACATAGATTTGCCGGCAGTTTCACATTGCCATCTTGTTCATGGAGTGTACCATCTCCTATAGCCAAAAGAAGGCATGAAAACTCTCTTGCCTTGATGTCGCCTGTCAGGTGCACCCTCATGTTCACTCTCAAGGATAGGACTTTCACTGTGGGCCACAGGTAAGAGGACTTGAAAGAGGATTTAACTTCATCGGTACGGGTCCCCTGTGGAACAACTGGCAGAGTCTGTCTGAAGTCCCCGGCGAGCAATACTGTCAACCCTCCCATGAGGCTGTTGTTGTTTCGGATGTCTGGGAGCTTCCTATGGAGAGCCTTGATGCCGCCTCTGTGGGCCATGGTGCACTCATCCCACACTATGAGTTTGCACTGTCGGAGTACCTGTGCCATGTTGCTCTGCTTGGAGATGTTGCACAGAGGTGTTTCAGTGTTGTTGAGATTGAGAGGAAGCTTGAAGGCAGAGTGTGCCATCTGTCCACCTTCCAGAAGCGTCACTGTGATGCCAGAAGAAGCCACAGCAATGGCAATGTTTGAGTCTCTTCATCCTCTGGCAAGCAACAGGTTAATGAGGAATGTTTTACCAGTACCTCCTGGAGTGTCTAGGAAAAAGATTTGGCCACTTTGACAGTGAACACTGGTCATGACTTTGTGATAGATGTTCCTCTGCTCGGTATTCAGCCTTGGCTCATTGTCGTCAACTGTCTTGGCCAGATCACAGATGTTGTAAGCCAGCTCTCTGAAATATTCGGGGTTAGCTGCAGCATGTTCGTGTTTGTGTGATGGTGCAGGCAAGTCGTACTTGTGAAGAGTTTAACCTCCTATAGCCAGTACACAATCCTGAAGGAAGGTGAGGCATTTGTTATAGATTATGAATGACTGTTCTTGGATATCATCTTGGAGAGATTCCCTCTGCAGCTGCCTACGAATATCCTCTGAAAGACTATCTTTATGTTTTTCACATAGTGGTAAAGGGTTTGCCATTTGACAGAACACCAACATAATAGTGAAGAGCTGACAGATGCTAGGTGGCAAATGTGAGAGTACAGCTTCCTGGAGAGTATTGTCCCAGTGCCTATCTTCCTCTAACAGACAGAGTGCTCGACAGGCAGACTGGAATGTGGGTTGTAGCACACCAGCGACAGTTTTAAGATACTGAAAGGACGTGGGCCCTCTGACATCATGAAGCACTCCAAATTGTTTGGGTGGACTTTATACACTCTGCCGAGGACTTGGTCCTTTTTCACACCTGGGTAGCCTAGCATGCGCTGTCCATGTTTCCTCCTAACAAATTGGTTATCTTTCCAAACATAGTAGGCTGGAACCTCAGAGTACAAGAGTTGCTTGGCAAAATCATCCTGTTTGCAAAGATCAAAGAACTCCAAGAGGGTTGTTTGAGGAAGATTGTGTACTTTTTCTACAACTTTGTCAGCTGTGAAGTAAATCCTCTGGCCGATCTCCAGATGAACAGCAAGATGAACGACTGGGGAAAACATTCACATATAGGGAAACAGAATATGCGACAGGCTGCTTCAGAGCTGCTGATTTAATGCACTGTGATACCTCATCATGTTGTTTTTCCCAGGCAAATATGGCCTGGTCACTGCCCTTATTGATGTATTTACAGATGTACTTGATTGATTTTACAGGATTGAAAAACTCGACGTTAATATGAGCATGGAAGGTTCATGAGAGTACATGATTGTAAGGGACCATGCATCTGTTGTCTAGTTCGACTCCGTTGATGGTGACGGTGTGGCCACCATCAGAAGGAGTGCGCTGTCAGTACTGGGGGTATCTGTCATCTCCTGTCTGAGTTTATTTGATGAGCGGATGGGGTACTTCTTACTGTAGGATCCACTTACTATGCAAGGGGATTTTCTGTTTTGGAGTCCAGACGGTCCATGAAGCATCGTTGACTTAACGATTTGGTGGAGTAGTAGATCAACTTCAGGGTCAGGAATTTCTGCAGTGATCTCCTGATCAATGAGGTCTGGTTTGATCGATCTCACAGCCATAGGAGGATGTGGATGTGGGGAAGACCTCACTTTTGCCACTCTATCATATACATGTAGCAAATAGTGGAGCTAAAAAGGTGACCCTTGGTAAGCAAGTGAATCAATTTGTTGACCGTGAGATGAAACACCCGACTGATGATATCATGATGATCATGTGGTTTTTGACCGGGAAGCAAACTTTCAGTGATGTCATTCAATTTAGGATTACACGTGAAGGTGATAAATAAGTCGGGTCGGCCGTAATGACGGACGTAAGTCATGGCATCTTGTGTATGCTCATGCATATAGCAAGGTCCCCCGGGGAACTATGACAGAAATATAACAACCTGACCAAGTTCACTGAAGTTGGTAGCACTGCTGCTGTTGAAAGCATCTTGTAAGTGAACATAGTTTTCAGCTCTGAGTTTATTTTGATTGTTTCTGATGTAATTTAGCCTTTCAGTTTTAATTTTGGCGTACATGTCGACTAAGAATTGATTTAGTAGACTGCGATAGTAGAGTAAATGATTATCTTGTGCATGTCTTATCATGAGATGATATGAATAGAAGTTTGCAGCAGATACTGTTTTCGTAAGAGATGTCATACTGGCGAAGTCTACCTGAGGTACTGAAATGGAGTAACCATCTTCTCCATAACAGTTTCACATTATTTGTTTGCAAGTGATTGTGCTTATTACTGAAGGGTTGTAAGAGTACTATAGGTTGCATGTTTACTTTAGAGTCTGAGACATATTCGTAAGTGTCACAATGGCCATTGCCCAAGTCCTCACCACTGAATCGGAGAGTTTTTACAGGTGCTCCTTCATCCCCGAAAGCATGATAGAGGTGACCATTTCAAAAGACCTGAAAGTGGTATTGGAACAATTCAGCTGCTGCCATCAACTCACATGCGGAACCATAGGTTCCGGCCCTCAACTTGTCACCTGTGTAGTGAATATTGGAAGTGTAATTGTTCCCCATGACATCATCAGTCTACACTTGGAACCTGTCCCAGTTCAGACAGACATAGGAGACTATTGATTTCCTGATAGCAATGGTGGAATGCGTGTTGCCATGCAGTAAATAGGACAACAAATTGAAAACACATGAACCATCGCGAGGCATAGGAACAACAGTGTAGGGGCAACTTGTGTGGCCAGTGGTGACAACCTCACAAGACATGTCGGTCTTGGTAATGATGAAGGCAAGTGAAAGGAATGAACGTATGTAGAAAGCAAGGAAATACGTAGAAAGTAACTAAGAAATGCAGGAATGTAAGGAAAAAGTGTTAATAACTGTTTGGTGGTCCTTAAAATTACCGACTGAAGCAAAGCGAAAGAAATGAACCAAGGAACAAATCAAGAAATGTGATCCCATGAGGCCCCAGAGAGCATGATGTGGACAGTCCAACTATACTGGAAGGACAGTTGAGAGAGTGAGTGTGTGGCTGGGTATGATACCCCTGCACATGGCCAATGGGGAGAGAGAAGTCCACCTCTGTGAAAGGGCAGTGTGGTGCATCCCTGCGCATGGCCAATAGGGAGAGAGAGGGACACCCCTGTGCATGGGCATGTGTGATGCGTACCAACTGCGGTGGCCTGTGGGGTGTGCTAGTGTGGTGCACATGGAAGGGGGGCTGCCGCATCTGTGGTTGCAACATAAGAAAGTGGAAGGTGGCCCTTGTCCTTTTGGTGAACAGAAATGCCTATATAGAAGGAATGTTACAACGTAGGAAAGTTAAAACCAAATCCAAATTGCAGTATTGTAGGGACTTGCGAAGTGGGAGAATAAGTAATGAGTGAGTGAGTGAGGGCTTTGGAATTTATATATATAGATGTAATGTATGATGTACTATTGCACGATTGGCACTTAATATCCTGCATTATGGACTGCTATTCATATCCCATTCTGACTGGGTATGTGAGTACTCAACATTGGACTGCTATTCATATCCCATTTCGACTGGGTATGTGAGTACTCAACATTTTTTTGGTGACCCCGATGTGACTCTGGAGGTGTGTTTCATTTGATGGCGGTATTGAACTATATCCCATTATATCCTATTTCGACTGGGTATATGAGTACTGAACATTTTTTTGGTGACCCTGACGTGGCCCTGGCGGCGTGTTGTGTTCGATGGCAGTATGGAATGAACTATCAAATGTAGGAAAGTGAGAAGCAGTTAATTTTTCCAAGGATATGATAAGGAATGATGGAGCCAATTTTCAGCCTTGTAGGTACTCGGAAAGTGGGAGAATTAGTGATGAGTTAGTGAGTCAGTGAGTCAGTGAGGGCTTTGGCATTTATATTAGGGATGTGAATCGTTTTTCAACGATTAAAATTATCGTCCGATAATGTTTATATCGTCTTAAATCGTTATAGAACACGATACAATAGAAATTCTAACGATTTATCGTTAAAAATCGTTAAATCGTGTTAGTGCGCACTAAATCGAGTTAGTGCGCACTAACTCCCCGTTAGTGCGCACTAACTCGATTTAGTGCGCACTAACTGAAAATGATACAAATAAACACTTTCCAGGTCACTGAAGGTCAGTTAGGAATGAATATGTGTTCCTATTGGCTGGCTGCCCTCTTATCTATTGATGTTACCAAGGTTACCACTGAGGTGATGGTTGGGGGGATGGGAAATGGAACTGGAAACTAACGAACACCAACAGAAAATGAAACAAAGTGTTCACACTTCCCAGGTCAGTAAAGGTCACGTAGGAATGAATATGTATGTATGTATTCCTATTGGCTGGCTGTGCTCTTATCTATTGATGTTACCAATATGGTTGGGGGGATGTGAAATGGAAACAGTTGGAAGCTTGACAAAAAAAGTAATGTAATGATCAGCACTCACGTGACTAGAACTTGTTTGTTTATTATTTTTGTTAGCAGGCACCTGAAATGCTAGTGCATGTTGAATTTGCCAATCACTGTGCATTTTAGAAAGGTGGTCCTGGCTGGAACTGTACACAGTTCAAATATATGTAATTGATTGTTGGTAAGTGTATTTTTTAAGTAGCCACACTGGCACCAGTATGTTTACTTTTCCTCCTACTTAACTCACTAGCTCAGCTTTGTAAGAAGGGCTTCTCTGCTTGTGTGTTGTTTTTGTTTGGTGTGAGGAGAGCAGAAACATCAGATCTTTATTCAATCTACTACAGTCATCTCTTACAGTGCCCTATCCCTATTAATACCAGGAGTGTTGTGATCTTCCTGCACACAGTGCCCTAACCCTGATACCAGTCTGAGACAGCTCCCTCCCTGCATTACTAGTGAGAGGCTGACTTCACAGACAGGGGGGAGCTGCCTGACCCTCACTCCTGACTTCCCCCATGTCCCAGCTAGTGAATGGTGTGTGGGTGAGGGGGGGGGGAGGATGGTGAAGTCTGAGACAGCTCCCTCCCTGCATTACTAGTGAGAGGCTGGCTTCACAGACAGGGGGGAGCTGCCTGACCCTCACTCCTGACTTCCCCCATGTCCCAGCTAGTGAATGGTGTGTGGGTGAGGGGGGGGGGAGGATGGTGAAGTCTGAGACAGCTCCCTCCCTGCATTACTAGTGAGAGGCTGGCTTCACAGACAGGGGGGAGCTGCCTGACCCTCACTCCTGACTTCCCCCATGTCCCAGCTAGTGAATGGTGTGTGGGTGAGGGGGGGGGGGAGGATGGTGAAGTCTGAGACAGCTCCCTCCCTGCATTACTAGTGAGAGGCTGGCTTCACAGACAGGGGGGAGCTGCCTGACCCTCACTCCTGACTTCCCCCATGTCCCAGCTAGTGAATGGTGTGTGGGTGAGGGGGGGGGGGGAGGATGGTGAAGTCTGAGACAGCTCCCTCCCTGCATTACTAGTGAGAGGCTGGCTTCACAGACAGGGGGGAGCTGCCTGACCCTCACTCCTGACTTCCCCCATGTCCCAGCTAGTGAATGGTGTGTGGGTGAAGGGGGGGGGGGTGGATGGTGAAGTCTGAGACAGCTCCCTCCCTGCATTACTAGTGAGAGGCTGGCTTCACAGACAGGGGGGAGCTGCCTGACCCTCACTCCTGACTTCCCCCATGTCCCAGCTAGTGAATGGTGTGTGGGTGAGGGGGGGGGGGGAGGATGGTGAAGTCTGAGACAGCTCCCTCCCTGCATTACTAGTGAGAGGCTGGCTTCACAGACAGGGGGGAGCTGCCTGACCCTCACTCCTGACTTCCCCCATGTCCCAGCTAGTGAATGGTGTGTGGGTGAGGGGGGGGGGAGGATGGTGAAGTCTGAGACAGCTCCCTCCCTGCATTACTAGTGAGAGGCTGGCTTCACAGACAGGGGGGAGCTGCCTGACCCTCACTCCTGACTTCCCCCATGTCCCAGCTAGTGAATGGTGTGTGGGTGAGGGGGGGGGGGAGGATGGTGAAGTCTGAGACAGCTCCCTCCCTGCATTACTAGTGAGAGGCTGGCTTCGCAGACAGGGGGGAGCTGCCTGACCCTCACTCCTGACTTCCCCCATGTCCCAGATAGTGAATGGTGTGTGGGTGAGGGGGGGGGGAGGATGGTGAAGTCTGAGACAGCTCCCTCCCTGCATTACTAGTGAGAGGCTGACTTCACAGACAGGGGGGAGCTGCCTGACCCTCACTCCTGACTTCCCCCATGTCCCAGCTAGTGAATGGTGTGTGGGTGAGGGGGGGGGGGAGGATGGTGAAGTCTGAGACAGCTCCCTCCCTGCTTACTAGTGAGAGGCTGGCTTCACAGACAGGGGGGAGCTGCCTGTCCCTCACTCCTGACTTCCCCCATGTCCCAGCTAGTGAATGGTGTGTGGGTGAGGGGGGGGGGGTGGATGGTGAAGTCTGAGAGAGCTCCCTCCCTGCATTACTAGTGAGAGGCTGGCTTCACAGACAGGGGGGAGCTGCCTGACCCTCACTCCTCCGGGGTATTGTGATCTTCCTGCACACAGTGCCCTATCCCTTATACCAGGGGTGTTGTGATCTTCCTGCATGCAGTGCCCTATCCCTATTAATACCAGGAGTGTTGTGATCTTCCTGCATGCAGTGCCCTATCCCTATTAATACCAGGAGTGTTGTGATCTTCCTGCACGCAGTGCCCTATCCCTGATATCGGGATGTGTGCAAGAAGATCACACCCACCCCGGTATCAGGAATAGGGCACTGTGTGCAGGAAGATCACAACACCCCCAGTATCAGGAATAGGGCACTGTGTGCAGGAAGATCACAACACCCCTGGTATTAGGGATAGGGCACTGTGTGCAGGAAGATCACAACACTCCTGGTATTAATAGGGATAGGGCACTGTGTGCAGGAAGATCACAATACCCCTGGTATCAGGGTTAGGGCACAAGTTCTAGTCACATTGACTGATCACATTACTTGTTTTGTCAAGCTACCAACTGTTTCCATTTCCCATCCCCCATATACTGTCAGTAGGAAACTTGGTAACATGAATAAATAAGAGGGCAGCCAATAGGAATACATATTCATTCCTAAACTGACCTTAACTGACCTGAAAAGTGTCAAATTGTATCATTTTCAGTTAGTGCGCACTAACTCCCAGTTAGTGCGCACTAACTCCCGTTAGTGCGCACTAACTCGAGTTAGTGCGCACTAATCGGAAAAAACGATTTTTAACGATTTTTTAACTAAAAAATCGTGCCTAAGACGATTTTCTTGCCCTGCCACACGATTTCTATCGTTAAGACGATATGGAAAACGATTCACATCCCTAATTTATATATATAGATACTTTTTAAAATCCAAACTCATTTGCATAAGTTCAATCCCTGTCCCATTTCTGCCCAGGGAATGCCTTTTCTCAGTCTTGGTAAATGTACTACTTGCATGCAGAATATGCTGTAACTTTATTATTTTAGCTGTCAGGTGGGCAATTTTATAACAAGTCATTTTTGTAGTAAATCACCAATTTATCTATGAAAATAATATAATGATAAAGATGTAATTGCTATGTTATTTTTTGCTTGACTATTCTCCTAGTATGACTTTTTTTTTTCCTTATATATTTCTCCTAGGTTTTCCTTTATTGGACCTCTCTATCCAGTCAATTATATAGAAAAGTATAATGGTTACTTTTGCTTAAATTGTGTTTTTGGGTGATGGATTATTGGATATGTTTCTTCCTTATCTTTATTCAAGTTATTTTCAAAGTATTAATTTGCAAAATAATAAGAAAAAATAAATATTTCAAAATAAAATTATATTTCTTCAGATTGCCATGAAACAAAACATGAACAAGGAAGGAAATAAAATCTAGAGATGTGAATCATTTTTTGACGATTTAAAACAATCGTCAGATATATTTTAAATTGTCAAAAATCGTTAAGAGTCGCGATACAATAGAAATTCCCCCGATTTATCGTGAAAAATCGTAAATCGGGGGAGGGGGGAGGGGGAGGGCAGGGAAAACCAGCACACCAAAAAAAACCCTAAACCCAGCCTGACCCTATAAAACAAATCCCTTACCTTCCCCCACCCTCCCGAACCCCCCCAAAACTTTTTACGAGTGCCTGGTAGTCCAGTGGGGGCGCGGGGACCGATCTCCCGCTCTCGGTCCATCGGCGCCATTTTGGCTGCCACTCAAAAATGTCGCTGATGGCCCGATAAAAAAAAGCCCACCCGACCCTTTAAAAATGACCCTTTAGCTTCCCCCACCCTCCCGATCCCCCCAAAGCATACCTGGTGGTCTAGTGGTGGTCCCGGGAACAATCTCCCGTTCTCAGGCCGTCGGCTGCCACTCATAAAGATGGCGCCGATGGCCCTTTGTCCTTACCATATGACAGGGTATCTGTTGGCCAGCCCCTGTCACATGGTAGGAGCACTGTCTGGCCGGCGCCATCTTTAAAGATGGCCACCACCATATTTAAAGATGGCACCGGCCATCCAGTGCTCCTACCATGTGACAGGAGCTGGCCAATGGCACGGATACCCTGTCATATGGTAAGGGCAAAGGGCCATCGGCGCCATCTTTATGAGTGGCAGCCGATGGCCTGAGAATGGGAGATCGCTCCCGGGACCACCACTAGACCACCAGGTATGTTTTGGGGGGCTCGGGAGGGTGGGGGAAGCTAAGGGGTCGTTTTTAAAGGGTCAAGTGGGTTTTATTTTTATCGGGCCATCGGCGCCATTTTTGAGTGGCAGCCAAAATAGCGCCGATGGCCCGAGAGCGGGAGATCGGTCCCCGCACCCCCACTGGACCACCAGGTAATCGTAAAAAGTTTTGGGGGGTTCGTGAGGGTGGGGAAGGCAAGGGGTTAATTTTAAAGGGTAGGGCCTCACTACAAAAAAAATAACGATGTGAATCTGAACCAATTCCGATTCACATCACCCACATCACCCACGATCAGATTTTTTCCCCCCTCTAGCCGAACACGATCGTTAAGACAATTGGGCACACGATTCACATCTCTAATAAAATCCATGATTATGCATAAATTTTCTGGTGCTCTTCAAATTTGACTTGTATTGAAAATTACCTCAGCCTTATTTGATCAAGGTCAACTTCAATATGGTAGCTGCCAGGCTTATGCTTTAGCTTCCACAAGTGTGCACTTAGTCATATTTTTATGGATGATATCATGCCTCTAGATAAACAGATATATAAACTAAACTAGTCCCTTATTGTTGTTTCTATATGAGAACTGAAAAACAAAAAACAAAAAGCAGAGGGTAAATGATAATTTGATATCAGAAGGCATTCTTTCTTGGTAATTTTTGAATTTGTTTTGTAGAAAGCATGACTATTCAAGTAAGAGAAACTTCATTGATAGGTCTAGCTGGAGAATATTTGAAAGATAACCAAATGGCTAGGTTTAACCAGAAAAACATTTGCTGGTTAGATTTAGACTGTTATTTGTATACCCAGGATTGGTTGACTAAATTTTACCAATTAGTGCTGATAATCAGAGCTATCTGGCCAAGTTCTAAGCCTACTTCTGAAATTCCTCTGGAGCCACCCCTTTATTTGACCTATTCAATTTATATGCCTTGTGGATTTTGATAGTAAAATTTAGGTTACCAGCAAGAGGAAACTTTTAGAAAGAATATAAGAACATAATAAATGCCATATTGTGTCAGACCAAAGGCCCATCAAGCCCAGCATCTTGTCTCTGACAGTGGCCAATCCAGGTCACAAGTACCCAGAAGGATCCCAAAGAATAAGTCCAGTCTTTCTTGCTCATAACCAGGGACAAACAGTGGCTTTCCCAAATCTACATGATTTATGGACTTTTCCTCCAAGAACTTGTCTAAACCTTTTTAATTAAACCTGGTTATGCTAACTTCTTTCAGAATATCTTCTGGCAGTACATTCTAGGGACGTGAATCGTTTTTTGACGATTTAAAATATCGTCCGATATATTTTAAATCGTCAAAAATCGTTAAAGGCGATATATAATAGGAATTCCCCCGATTTATCGTAAAAAATCGTAAATCGGGGGAAGGGGGAGGGCGGGAAAACCGGCACACTAAAATAACCCTAAAACCCACCCCAACCCTTTAAAATAAATCCCCCACCCTCCCGAACCCCCCCAAAATGTCTTAAATTACCTGGGGTCCAGTGGGGGGGTCCCGGTGTGATGTTCCACTCTCGGGCCATGGGTGCGTTGATATAAATGGCGCCGGCGCCATTTTGGTTCCTGTCCCCCGACGTCACGAGCGTAGGAGATCGCTCCCGGACCCCCGCTGGACCCCCAGGGACTTTTGGCCAGCTTGGGGGGGCCTCCTGACCCCCACAAGACTTGCCAAAAGTCCAGCGGGGGTCCGGGAACGACCTCCTGCACTCGAATTGTGTTGCTGTAATGCAAAATGGCGCCAGCCATACGGCCATACGGCCGGCGCCATTTTGCAGTACGGCAATATGACCATACGGCCGGCGCCATTTTGCAACGAGTATTGCAAAATGGCGCCGGCCGCATGGCCATATTGCCGTACTGCAAAATGGCGCCGGCCGTATGGCCGTATGGCCGGCGCCATTTTGCATTAAGGCAACACGATTCGCGTGCAGGAGGTCGTTCCCAGACCCTCGCTGGACTTTTGGCAAGTCTTGTGGGGATCAGGAGGCCCCCCCAAGCTGGCCAAAAGTCCCTGGGGGTCCAGCGGGGGTCCGGGAGCGATCTCCTACGCTCGTGACGTCGGGTGACAGGAACCAAAATTGCGCCGGCGCTACTTCTATCAACGCACCCGTGGCCCGAGAGTGGAACATCACACCGGGACCCCCCCCACTGGACCCCAGGTAATTTAAGACATTTGGGGGGGGGGATTTATTTTAAAGGGTCGGGGTGGGTTTTAGGGTTGTTTTAGTGTGCCCAAGAGTGGAAGATAACACCGGGACCCCCCTACTAGACCCCAGGTAATTTAAGACATTTTGGGGGGTTCGGGAGGGTGGGGGATTTATTTTAAAGGGTTGGGGTGGGTTTTAGGTTTGTTTTAGTGTGCCGGTTTTCCCGCCCTCCCCCGATTTACGATTTACACGATATTTAAAAAAACAAAACTGCGACGATCCGATTCCCTCCCCCCCCCCCCCCAGCCGAAATCGATCGTTAAGACGATCGCTCACACGATTGACATCTCTAGTACATTCCACACTTTAATTTTGCACTGAGTGAAAAATGGATTTCTCCAATTTGTTTTAAAAGTGCTACCTAATATAAGCTTCATGGAATGTCCTCTAGCCCTGGTATTATTGGAAAGGGTAACTAACCATTTCCTATATACCCATTCATCTCCACTCATGATTTATAGACCTCTATCACATCTCCTTTCAGCCTTCTCTTCTTCAGGTTAAAGATCCATAACCAATTTATCTTCTTTTCATAGGGGAACCATTTCATCCCCTTTATCATTTTGGTTACCCTTCTCTGTACCTTTTCAAGTTCCACTATATCTTTTTTTTAGAAATGAGACGTCTGGAACTGGAAATAATATTCAAGGTATGGCCACAGCATACATCAATACAGATTCATTATGATATCTTCTCTTTTATTTTTCATTCTTTTCCTTATGATATCTGACATTTTACTTGCTTTTTGACTACCATGTCACACTAAGCTGAGCATTTCAAAGCATTGCCCATAGTAACTCTAAGATTTTTTTCCTGGGTGGTGCCAGCTATAACTGAAACCAGCATCATGTAATTATAGATTGAATTATTCTTCCCTATATGCATCACTTTGCTCATGTCAACAATAAATTTCCACTGGCATTTAGAACAATCCCCCAGGCTCACGATATTCTCTTAAAATTATTCTCAATCAGCTTGTGATTTAACTAATAATAATAATATTGAGTCATCTGCAAGTTTGATAGCCTCACTCATTGCTCCCTTTTAGAGAGCGAAGTAACTTTTAAAAAACTCGGCGAGGCCCCAAATACATGTGAATATGGCTTATGGAGATCTACTACAATATTTTATAAACTTCATGTATAAGATATGTGCAGATTATAAAATACATTAAATAAAAGACCTGCTATATATAAGATGTGGATTGAGAGTGCCTTCATACGATGCGAACTGAATGAGTTCAGCTATCGTGTATGTGAGCCGTGCTTGGCTTCTAAATCATTAGGCACCTCAATTTGGTATCGAATTTTATATTGATGTCCACGGGTTTGCGTACTCTTCAGATCATTTTCATAACTGTGAATGTAATAAACGCATTGGCCTTAGCCACCACTTATCGTGTACTTGCATATGTAGTCAATCTTGTGCTGCCGACACCGGGGTGTTTCGGAGCGAGGCTCCTTCTTCACGGGCTATGCATTATCAAGAGAGACCGCGTGAATGCTGTGGAAAACTGCACAACATAAAAATGCACCATTACATACATCCTGAAAAGATTGACAATAACTGTCACTTGATTAGGTCACAATACTGGAGACAGGGATACATACTTGCTGAAGTGGCTGTGTAAACTTCTGTGGACTTCGGCGTTAGAAGTGCTGGTTGCTGAGCTCCGCTGTGGAGTGCATAATTTGCTAACAATTAAACTTGCAGCATTTTTTGAAAATAAACAAATATGTATTACCTGCTTGTGAGATAGATTTGTAGCGCTGCCTACGTTTAAGATGATTAGTACTTACTGAATGTCCGACGGCTGCCGCAACCTGCTCCTTTTGCTAGCGCGGGTGTCGGCGGGAATAGCCGCCATATTTAAAGGGATTCCTTCAAGTAACATTAATGACGTATGGGGCGGTGCTGCTGACGTCACTGAGGTTGTAGTGACGGGGATGGATTCTAAATCAATGACACCCACTCGATTTTGTCGTTGAGTCCATTGGGTTCTAGTGTGTTCAAACGGTAAATCCACTGATTTTCTTTTCTGTTGAGAATGCTTTCACGATCCTCACCTCGCCAGGATGTCCGCACCTGTTCTAACACTGCCCATTGCAAATCGCCAAAAGAGTGGCCAATGTCAACGCAGTGCTGCACCATGGGAGCCTTAAGATCTTTATTGTTGATCCTGCATTTGTGTTCTGTAAGTCAAATCCGTATTTTTCTCTTGGTCCTACCTATGTATATCTTGGGACAGGGGCATTGTAGTGTGTATATAACATAATCAGAGTTACAATTGACGTCACTGCTTCACTTTACCACATATCCTGTGTTTGGATGGGTCCAGCTGGTGCCCTGATGGGCTTGTGAGCAAAATATGCATTTACCACAAATAGTTTGCCCGGTGGTAACAGGTTTGATTGGTTCTGGAATTGCTGCTCTGATAATATGTTGTCGGATGTTGCGTCCTCTTGAGTACGCGAACATGGGTGTATGACTAAATACTTGGTATGGACTAAGGACGTGCCAATACTTCATCAGAATATTTCTAATCTGTGTGGTCAGTTGGGTGTGTTGAAGAACACAGATTAATTCTGTGCTGTTTGGTTTGTTCTTATATTGCAAAAGGGATTCCCTGTTGGAATATATTGCCCTTTTGTAAGCATGATTAATCACCTGTTTGGGATAGCCTCTGACAGCAAACCGGGAGGATAATATTTGCGCTTGTTTATGGAACTCTTCTTCTTCCAAACATAACCTACGTATCCTGAAGAATTGCCCAACGGGTAAGCCTTCTTTGAATCTCCTTGGATGGTGACTATCAAAGCGTAATAAATTATTTCTATCCGTTGGTTTCCTGTATAAGGTGGTTTGTAGTGTAGATCCCTTCTTGATTATTTTGATGTCCACGTAGGATATGGTCTCCTTATGGTATGTAATTGTGAATTTTAAATTTGGATGTGCTTGGTTCAACCACTGATGGAACTGAAGTAATGTTGCTTCTGTGTCTGTCCATATGAAAAAAACGTCATCTATGTATCTGGTCCATTGTATGACATGTTTGAAAAAACTAGAGGTGTAGACTGCAGACTCCTCAAATTTCGCCACAAAGAGATTTGCCACATCGGGGGCCACTGGGGACCCCATTGCCACCCCATGCACTTGTAAAAAATAAGTTTGTTGGAATGCGAAATAGTTATGGAACAGAATGATTTCTGATAATTTATGCAAAAATGGCGTGGGTATTCTATGTGGCCGTGTCCTTCTTACTAATACCTCCTTGATGATTGATAGAGCTTCTGTCTGGGGTATATTTGTATACAATGCCTCTATGTCTAGGGTGACTAAGACTGTCCTCTGATACAAATTGTAATTGTGCCAGCTTGGATAACATGTCTGATGTGTCTTGTACGTATGATTTAGCTAATGGTACTTGTGGACGCAAAAAGTGGTCTATAAATTGTGCCAGTGGTTCTAGTATTGAACCGTTGGCTGAAATAATTGGACGATGCGGTGGTCTTATGAGAGTTTTGTGTATCTTCGGGACTCCGTATATGACTGGAGTCCTGGGATGTTGTACTTGTAGAAAATTAAATTCTCTTGTGGTTAGAAAGCCTCTCTGTTGGGCATCCTCTAATAGTTGTTGTATCCTGTCTTGTAACATCATAGTGGGATCAGTTGCCAGAGGTTGATAGAATTTTCTGTCCTGCAATTGACGTAACATTTCTGACTTGTAATCAGAGGAATTTTGTATAACTATTGCTCCACCCTTATCAGCTGGTTTTATGGTGATAAGGGAGTTTGATGCCAGGGTCTCCATGGCTGTACGTTCTCCTCTGGTGATATTATAAAATGTGTGTATGTTTTGTCCTTCCAACTTAGAGATGTCCCGAAGTACTAATGTTTGATAAGCTTTAATTTGTTCATTCATAGGACCCGGGGGGATCCATCGGGATTTGTTTTTCAATATAGAAACATCTGGAATTTGTGTGGAAATGTCTTGAAAATAGTGCTTAATCATTAAGGACCGAAAGAACCTGTGTAGAGATACTAGACAGGCAAAAGGATCATGAGTATGGGTGGGCACAAATTACAGTCCGCGGTTAAGTAATAATTCTTCTTCTGGCATGAGATTGTGACTAGATAGATTAACTACTGCTGACTCTGTAGGGTCTGTGACCTGGTAAAAGGTTTGTGCCACTGTACATCGTCTTCCTGTGGCTGTGGTGCTTTGTTTCTCTTTCCTTGTGTGCGGGATGATTTGTATTTTTGTCTTCCTTTTTCTAAAAAAGTAGACTGTGCCCCGCGGTCTTGTTCTTCTGAACCATTAGAGGAGTCATCTGTGCCAGAAAATCCCACTCTCCTTGGTTTGCGTGGCTCTTGATTATTTTGATCCTTTTTGCTTTTATGATCTTTTTTACTGGGCCATGAATAGATGTTGCCATCTGCATAATCCTTTTTGTCTCTGTTGAATGTGTTAATTTTGTATCTTTTGATGTCCATTTTAAACTTTTCCATGTCAGATGTTAATTGCTCCATGGCTGCCTCTACTGTATCTGTTGTGGTGCTTTGTTTGTATTCGTCCTGTATTACTACGATTTCAGCGTTGATTTCCTCCGTTGTGATTTTAGTATATTCTATGATTAGAAGCATGAGATCTAAAGAGCATTTATTTAGAATTGCATGCCATTTTGTGAGAAATTCTGCTCTTTCTGCGAACATGAGTGGTTCTTTTCTCATTCTTAATCCCCTCGGGATTAGCTGCTGTTTAATGTACTCAATCAGAGTGACTCCATGCAGTTCTGCTCTTATGCGTCGCTTATGTAGCTTAGTCAAGTCATCCAACAAGACTGTAGAGGTGAGTTGCACTACTATTGGGTCTGAAAACAGTGAAGCTGTTACGAGCGCACGCGGGCACGGTCGTCGTAAGCGGGTAGTGAGCCCTTGGGCCACGGCGAAAGCTAGGGAGGAGCCCCAGCCACACCGTGGGAGGTGAGCTGAGCAGGCATGGTGAGCCAGGCAGGCAGGAACAGAAGCAGGGAGTCCGACCCTCAGCCGGACCTGCATGCCCATGGTAGCCAACACGGGGAAGTTGACTAATGAACGGTCCTCCGACTGTTCCCGGCCCTTTCGGACCTGCCGCAGGGAACGGCAATGGGCAGCAGGCCAGACAGAGGCGAGGGCAGACAGAGTCCTTATACAGAAGACATCAGACGGGGGCTGAAGCAGACATCCAAGACAGGCTGAAGCAAGACACTGAAGACATCAGGGCAAGGGCTGAAGCAAGAAGGAAAGGTCCAGGCGAGCAGGAACTCCGATGCTGGGATACTCACATCCGAAGCCCCTTCGGCTGGCAGAAGCTCAAGAGCCCGTGGGACGAATCCCTCCTGTTGGCCACTCCAGGGCCCAACAGGACAGAAGGCTCAGGAACCAGACGAGGACGAAGGTCAAGGCAGAGACACGAAGACATCCGGGCAAGGGCTGAAGCAAGACATGTAGACAAGGCTGGACGGAAACATGGCACTGTCCATCAGGGCGCCCTACTCAGCCCACCCGTGGGACTGAGTCACGGACCACCCTGTCCCAGACGCGCCCTACACAGCCCAGGAAGGCTGGTCGCAGACCACGCTGAGAAGGAGGGTGCAGGGAAACTCCAGGCGAACAGGAACTCCGATGCTGGGATACTGACATCCGAAGTCCTTACGGCTGGCAGGAACAGGATCAGACATCAAGGCAGAGACACTGGACAGGGATCCATCAAGCAAATGAGATCACGGAAGACCTGGATCAGCACGGTTACAGACGACTGTAAAGCACAATCCGAAGGCCTTTTGCAAGTGAACAGAAAGTCCTTAAATACTGGAGGTAGAAGGCAACTCCCTGGGAGGAGCTTGCCAGGACCGCCCACCGCTGGTCCTATAACTGGGGAAGAGAGCTGCGGGCCAGCCCCTAGAAGAAGGACGTCACCATACAGGAAGTCCAAACACAGAGGCATGCAAGCCACAGGCACAGCTAGGCCTCTCAGGCCCTGGAGCAAGTCCCGGATGGAACGTAGGCGAGGCCCTGGCTTCAGAGCGGCCTCTGGAGGAAGGTAAGAGACCTCCTGTAGCGCAGCAGCAGGGGGGATCGCAACAGTACCCCCCCCTCAAAGAGTCCCCCCCTCTCAGAGGGACCAAAAACAAAAGCCAAGCAAGAAAAGCGCACAACCACATACCACAGGCAAGCAAACAACCACACACCATAAGCAAGCAAGCAAGCAAGCAAGCAAGCAAGCAAACAACAACCACACACCACAAGCAAGCAAGCAAGCAAACACACACCACAAACAAGCAACCAACAACCACACACCACAAGCAAGCAAGCAAACACACACCACAAGCAAGCAAGCAACCGACGAGAGACCAAGAGCACGAGACCGGGAGCAAACAACACCAAGGAAACACGGGACCGGGCGAACACGAGACCGAGGGAGCAGCGACCAAGGGAGCAGCGACCGAACGAACGGAGACCGCGGGAGCAGCGACCGAACGAACGGAGACCGCGGGAGCAGCGACCGAACGAACGGAGACCGCGCGAGCAGCGACCGAGCGAACGGAGACCGCGCGACCGACACACACAAATACAAAAGAGGGAGCAAGGGAACGGGGAGCGAGGGAGCGAAGAGCAAGGGAGCATCGAGCAAGGGAACAGAGAGAGAGAAAGCAGCGAGCAAGGGAACAGAGAGGGAGAGAGCAGCGAGCAAGGGAACAGAGAGCAAAGAGCGAGAGACAGGCGGGGAAGAAAACGCGGGAATGAGGAGGACGGGAGCCCACAAGCAGGAAACAACAAGCGGGAAAACAGCACAAACGAGCAACACAGGGCCAACAGCACAAACGAGCAACACAGGGCCAACAGCACAGACAAGCAACCACACAGCGCACACAGCACAAACAAGCATACCCAGGCACACAGCACAAACAAGCACACCAAGGCAGCACACAGCACAAACGAGCACCCACAGCAGAAGCAAGCAGAAGCAAGAGCAAGAACAAGAGGGGGGGAGGGCGGGCAGAAACTACAGCAACATCAGGAGGAGCGCAGGCACCTCCTGCAGGTCGTGGAATTCCATCCTGGGAACAAGGGAACGATGGTTTGGGCGCAGGAGCCTCCTGCAGGTCGTGGGAACCCAAACAGCTGGCGCCTCCAGCAGGTTGTAAGCAAAAGCAGAAGCTGGCGCCTCCAGCAGGTCATGGAACAAAAGCAGACGAAAGAAAAAATCCTGGAACCAAACAAGTCCATCACGAGCACAGCTCACCGAGCTCATGGCCTTCGGATTCTGTTACGAGCGAGCGCGGGCGCGGTCGTCTCGGGCGGGTGGTGAGCCCTTGGGCCACGGCAGGACTCAAGGAGGAGCCCCAAGCCACACCGTGGGAGGTGAGCTGAGCAGGCATGGTGAGCCAGGCAGGCAGGAACAGAAGCAGGGAGTCCGACCCTCAGCCGGACCTGCATGCCCATGGTAGCCAACACGGGGAAGTTGACTAATGAACGGTCCTCCGACTGTTCCCGGCCCTTTTGGACCTGCCGCAGGGAACGGCAATGGGCAGCAGGCCGGACAGAGGCGAGGGCAGACAGAGTCCTTATACAGAAGACGTCAGACGGGGGCTGAAGCAGACATCCAAGACAGGTTGAAGCAAGACACTGAAGACATCAGGGCAAGGGCTGAAGCAAGAAGGAAAGGTCCAGGCGAGCAGGAACTCCGATGCTGGGATACTCACATCCGAAGCCCCTTCGGCTGGCAGAAGCTCAAGAGCCCGTGGGACGAATCCCTCCTGTTGGCCACTCCAGGGCCCAACAGGACAGAAGGCTCAGGAACCAGACGAGGACGAAGGTCAAGGCAGAGACACGAAGACATCCGGGCAAGGGCTGAAGCAAGACATGTAGACAAGGCTGGACGGAAACATGGCACTGTCCATCAGGGCGCCCTACTCAGCCCACCCGTGGGACTGAGTCGCGGACCACCCTGTCCCAGACGCGCCCTACACAGCCCAGGAAGGCTGGTCGCGGACCACGCTGAGAAGGAGGGTGCAGGGAAACTCCAGGCGAACAGGAACTCCGATGCTGGGATACTGACATCCGAAGTCCTTACGGCTGGCAGGAACAGGATCAGACATCAAGGCAGAGACACTGGACAGGGATCCATCAAGCAAATGAGATCACGGAAGACCTGGATCAGCACGGTTACAGACGACTGTAAAGCACAATCCGAAGGCCTTTTGCAAGTGAACAGAAAGTCCTTAAATACTGGAGGTAGAAGGCAACTCCCTGGGAGGAGCTTGCCAGGACCGCCCACCGCTGGTCCTATAACTGGGGAAGAGAGCTGCGGGCCAGCCCCTAGAAGAAGGGCGTCGCCAGACAGGAAGTCCAAACACAGAGGCATGCAAGCCACAGGCACAGCTAGGCCTCTCAGGCCCTGGAGCAAGTCCCGGATGGAACGTAGGCGAGGCCCTGGCTTCAGAGCGGCCTCTGGAGGAAGGTAAGAGACCTCCTGTAGCGCAGCAGCAGGGGGGATCGCAACAGAAGCTTCCAATGCTACATGTGCCACATGTTCAGCCGAGTATCTGAATGTGTCCTTCCATTCAGTAGTGGCCATAGTGGGAATTATTGTAACAGTACTAAAATAATAGACCCAAACTTGTATAACATGAAATTAAATACATTAAATAAAAGACTTGCTATATATAAGATGTGGATTGAGAGTGCCTTCATACGATGCGAACTCAGTTCGCATCGTATGAAGGCATGAAGGTATGTCCTAGCTTGATAGTGTCTTTGTAAGTTATAATGCAGATTTCACATTGAGTACTTCAGTGGGCGGAGTTTATGGAAATAAGGGTCGTTAGCGTCTGATGCAATACAGCAACTCATGCTTTTGCACCAGAAATAACTACACCTATTTTTCGGTATGTTGTACTTGCGATAGTCTTGCATTATGGTTAAAATATTTTTAAGAAAGAGAGCGAGAGAGAGAGAGAGAAAGAGAGAGAGAGAGAGAGACTCTGTATAGAATCAGTTTGATACACTCTCTATATATATACCACTGTAGAGGGGCAATTAGAATCAGGAGTGAGTTTTATAAAGTGGTGGGGG
Organism: Rhinatrema bivittatum; assembly: GCF_901001135.1. Lineage (NCBI taxonomy): Eukaryota > Metazoa > Chordata > Amphibia > Gymnophiona > Rhinatrematidae > Rhinatrema > Rhinatrema bivittatum. The sequence continues at coordinate 162,927,611 of NC_042619.1, forward strand.
GGTGTTAGGGGGTGGTGTTACACAAACATTCTGAGGTATTCATAGTAAAACTGACTTCATTAAAGATTTGTCGGAGCAGTTATACTTTTCATTCATTATGTCTACAAATTTTTAGTGATGTCAATTTTACTATGAAAGCCTCAGAATGTTTGTGTTACACCAACCCCAACTCCCTACCTTCTGAAACTGATCCTGATTCAAAGTTCAGCAGGAAACAAAATGCAATGTTGAATCTTTATGGATCAAAATTACAGGAGAAAAAGAGAATAAAATAGTAGTGGGAGTGTCTTACCGTTAATCTGGCCAGAATGAACTAACAGACAATGAAATGCTAAAATAAATTAGGAAAGCTAACAAAATGAACTGCATAGTAATAATGAGTGATTTCAATTACCCCACAATTGATTGGGTGAATGTTATATCAGGACATTCTAGAGAAGAAAAGTTCCTAGGTGAAATTAAAGTCTGCTTCAGGGAGCAGCTGGTACAAGAACCAACAAGAGGGGAAATTAGTTCAGAATTATTCCTTAGTGGAACACAGGATTTGATGCGAGAGGTAACAGTGTTGACAATAGTGATCACAACATTATCAAATTTGACTTAATAACTGAAAGGAGCAAAAAAAAGAAATCTACTGTGATAGCATTTGACTTTCAAAAAGGTGACTATACTAAAATGAGGAAAATAGTGTGGAAAAATCTGAAAGGAACAACTTCAAACATTAAGATGGTAACTTTAAAACAGTCGTGCAGGCATACATGAACGCGTATATGCCGGCTCGTGTCCATGGACGTGGCCATTTTATAACATGCACATATATATGTGCGTATCTTATAAAATCAGCTGGACTCTGTACTCCATTTTATATGGACGCGTGCATGTGCCGCTTATACCATGTAAGTGGGGGGGGGGGGGGGATTTTAATATAGAATTGTGTCAACACAATCCCAGTTAAGCAGTTCATTCCCAATTTGCCCATTTACAGGATAGGAACTGTGGGGGGTTGGAGGGTGAACCGCATAAAGCAGTGGTTGAGGAACCCACAACACTGCTTAGGGATTCCAGCATAGCGGGGCGACGCAGGTAGGTGCAGAGATGTGGCCATTCCAGGAACTGGAGCAAGATCCGGAAGCGGCGCTGCCACTGACTAGCTTAGGTTTTTTTTGTTTTATAAAAAATGATTTCTTTGCTTCAGTGTTTACTGAAGAGGATGTTGGGGAGGTACCTGTAAATGGAGAAGGTTTTCATGAGTAATGATTCAGATGGACTGAATCAAATCATGGTGAACCTAGAAGATGTGGTAGGCCTGATTGACAAACTGAAGAGTAGTAAATCACCTGGACCGGATGGTATACACCCCTATTAGTAAAAATTTGTAATCTATCATTAAAATCATCCATTGTATCTGAAGATTGGAGGATAGCAAATGTATCCCCAATATTTAAAAAGGGCTCCAAGAGCGATCCGGGAAACTACAGACCGGTTAACCTGAATTCAGTGCCAGGAAAAATAGTGGAAAGTGTTCTAAACATCAAAATCACAGAACATATAGAAAGACATGGTTTAATGGAACAAAGTCAGAATGGCTTTACCCAGGGCAAGTCTTGCCTCACAAATTTGCTTCACTTTTTTGAAGGAGTTAATAAACACGTGGATAAAGGTGAACCGGTAGATGTAGTATACTTGGATTTTCAGAAGGCGTTTGACAAAGTTCCTCTTGAGAGGCTTCTAGGAAAAGTAAAAAGTCATGGGATAGGTGGTGATGTCCTTTTGTGGATTGCAAACTGGCTAAAAGACAGGAAACAGAGAGTAGGATTAAATGGACAATTTTCTCAGTGGAAGTGGAGTCCCTCAGGGATCTGTATTTGGACCCTTACTTTTCAATATATTTATAAATGATCTGGAAAGAAATACGACGAGTGAGATAATCAAATTTGCAGATGACACAACATTGTTCAGAGTAGTTAAATCACAAGCAGATTGTGATAAATTGCAGGAAGACCTTGTGAGACTAGAAAATTGGGCATCCAAATGGCAGATGAAATTTAATGTGGATAAGTTGAAGGTGATGCATATAGGGAAAAAATAACCCATACTATAATTACACAATGTTGGGTTCCATATTAGGTGCTACAACCCAAGAAAGAGATCTAGGCATCATAGTGGATAACACATTGAAATTGTCGGTTCAGTGTGCTGCGGCAGTCAAAAAAGCAAACAGAATGTATCACTCCATGGTGAGACCACACCTTGAATACTGTGTACAATTCTGGTCGCCGCATCTCAAAAAAGATATAATTGCGATGGAGAAGGTACAGAGAAGGGCTACCAAAATGATAAGGGGAATGGAACAGCTCCCCTATGAGGAAAGACTAAAGAGGTTAGGACTTTTCAGCTTGGAGAAGAGACGACTGAGGGGGGATATGATAGAGATGTTTAAAATTATGAGAGGTCTAGAACGGGTAGATGTGAATCGGTTATTTACTCTTTCAGATAGTAGAAAGACTAGGGGGCACTCCATGAAGTTAGCATGGGACACATTTAAAACTAATCGGAGAAAGTTCTTTTTTACTCAATGCACAATTAAACTCTGGAATTGTTCCCAGAGGATGTGGTTAGTGCAGTTAGTATAGCGGTGTTTAAAAAAGGATTGGATAAGTTCTTGGAGGAGAAGTCCATTACCTGCTATTAAGTTCACTTAGAGAATAGCCACTGCCATTAGCAATGGTAACATGGAATAGACTTAGTTTTTGGGTACTTGCCAGGTTCTTATGGCCTTGATTGGCCACTGTTGGAAACAGGATGCTGGGCTTGATGGACCCTTGGTCTGACCCAGTATGGCATTTTCTTATGTTCTTATATTCTTATAACTTACAGGCCATCTATAGCAGAAGTAAAGTTACGTGGTAGAGGACCCCAGCATGCACTTGTGTGCTTAAATACTTATGAACATGTTTCTATTTAAATTCCAGGAACACCCATGCCATATCCAGATCACTCCCATGCCATGCCCCTTTTTGGAACTTTTCTTTTGTGCACATACCAAGACGTGCACTTGTCCATGGACTCTTCTTCAAATCGCATGTTCCACACCAGCCTAAAAGATGCGTCTATCTCTCTATTTTGGCAGGTATAGGGCTATTAAAATTTACCCCTAAGAGTTTAGCTGAGGCATGGACATTGTTTAAAAATACCATCTTGGAAGCCCTGACCAGCCACGTATTAGAAAAGGTGAAAGGAAGGCTAAATGAATACCAACATGGTTAAAAGGTGAGGTGAGAGAGGCTATAATACCTAAAAGAACATATTTCAAGAAATAGAGAAGGGATCCAAATGAAGAAAACAGAAAACAACATGAGCACTGGGAAATGCAGATGCAAAGCATAGATAAGAAAGACAAAGAAAGAATTTGAAAAGAAGCTTGCTGTGGAAGCAAACTCTCATAATAAACGTTTTTTCAGGTACATTTTTTGGGAATCCCGGCTGTGACCGCCCTTGGCTGGCTCCCCCCTTACCACCAGGTGTGTTCCATGCTCTGCGGGCTGCTCCATCTCAGCTCGGGCCTCATCGGAGCCTTCTCGTGATGTTCTCCCTACGAGGGAGACGCCACCGGCATCTTCAGGCGGCTCCGCCCCTAGGCGCACACATGCACGCCTGCCCAGGATTTAAAGGGGCCACAACGGGAAACTTCGGCCCAGCCCCAAATCCCACGTCATCACTTGAGGCCTATAAATAGGCTACCTCAGACCTCCTTACCTTGCCTTGGCAACAGGTCACATCCTGGGAGAATCTAGTTGCTTGTTCCTGACTCCATCCAGTATCCTATTTATTCCTGACTCCGTCCAGTATCCTGCTTGTTCTTGACTCCATTCCAGCCTTCCTGCCCACTCTAGCTCCTCTCCTACTCTTGAGTTCCAGGTTCAACCTGCTTGCTTCTTCGGTTAGACTTCGGCTTCATACCTGGTTTCTTCTGTCTGCTGCCCGTCTGACCCTTGGCTTGCTTCTGGCTTCGTCTGCCTTCAGCCGGCCCTGACCTCTGGCCCATCTCCTCGTCTTGCACCTCTGCTGCCTGCCTTGAACCCCTGGACCATCTCCGACTTCCCACGTCTTCAGCCTGCCTCGACTCGGACTGCTATCCATAGTCCTCTTCTCCAGGAGACCTTCTCCTAAGTACTACCGGCCCTGGCACCCAAGGGCTCAACCTGCTGGGAACGCGGGATGGTATAGGTGAAGGCCCTGTCTGGTCTCCTGGTCCTGATCTGCCTCCCGGCTATGAGTAATGCTGCAGGCCTTCCTTCGGTGGGACCACCATACACTCTAGCCAGCCCAAGGGTCCATGCTCTCAACAGTTTGCCAAGGCCATAGACCTGGCGGACCTTTCTGGCCTCCAGGCTATTCTAAGCCTGGCTTAACAGTTGCAGCAGCAGCAGCACTGCTTGGACGTTTTGGCAGCTACCGTCAAGAGATTGGCCAACCGCATGGATATGACACCTCCAGTGGCAGCGCCGCCTCCGGATCCTGCTCCAGCTCCCAGACCGACCGCATCTGTGCACCTACCTGTGTCACCCCACTATGTGGAATCCCTAAGCAGTGTTGTGGGTTCCTCAACCACTGCTTTATGCGGTTCATCCTCCAACCCACACAGTTCCTGTCTGACCAGGTTAAAATGACCTACATACTGTCTCGATTGGAAGGCAAAGCACTGGCATGGGCTTCCCCACTGTGGGAACAAGGCGATTCATTGCTCAGAAATCTCCAACAATTCATACACACCTTCAAGCAGGTATTTGATGAACCGGCCCGGCAGTCTACTGCGGCTACAGAACTCCTGCATCTGCGCCAAGGCTCTCGACCGCTGGTTGACTACGCTGACAAATTTTGCACCTTGGCATCGGAGTTTGGTTGGCAGGAGGACAGCCTACGCAGTATCTACCTGGAGGGACTATTCCCTCACACTAAGGATGAACTCGCAGCTAGGGATCTCCCAGATGATCTTGAAGGCCTGATTGATCTCACAGGAAGGAATGATCATAGACTTCAGCAACGGGCCCGAGAAATTAAGACCACCTGGTGTACCCATATCCCGGACCACTACAATACCATCTCTGGGTGAGGAATCCCTCGGTGTACCCTGGGCTGCAGGCCACTACTGCATCATCACTTCAGAGAGACTTCTTCAGTGTACCCCGCTCTGTGGTCCACTACTGGATATTCATGTCTGAGGCATTCCCTCTGGGTGTACCCCTTCTCAGACCTTATCTCTTCCTCCTGCACCCGCCGCTCCGCGGGCTGTGCCTTTTCTACTTTTATAATAAAGACTCTATTACACAGCTGTGTTTGATGTCCGCTGAGACCTCGCCTCCCAACGGTGAGGCTCACAGGGCTCCTCCCTGTGGGTGGAACCATCTCTCACCTCGGCCCAGGGCCCACACACCTACAAGTCATAACATATTCCATCCAATTTTTATACTAGGGTGAAACATTTAGTGATTATTTTTTTTACACATAAGATTTCTCCCTTTACTGGGTTCAATTTACGTTGGTTTTTCCTTGTCCATTTTAGAATCATGTCCAGACATCCATTCACCTTATTCATAAATTCTTGATGGTTTCCATAAATCTGAATGTAAAATTGGATGCTGTCTGCATACATGCTGAATTTAACTCCTGTTTGCTAGATTTTCTTTCCTAGTTATCTAATATACATATTAAATAATAGTTTTGATAAGACATGATTGATGGACTCCATATATTAATTAACCAGGGAATGACATACATCCCCCCACTAAGACCTTCTGAAATCAGTCACTTAGAAAAGAATCAAACCAGTTTAAATCTGTGCCTTTTATACCTAGCTCTTGCAGATATGTTAAAAGAAGTATATGGTCTATGATATTAAAAACTGCTGATACATCTAACAAAATAGCAATGGAATCCTTGACCCTATTTAGCCGACAAAGCAAATGATTGATTAAGGTGAGATATATAATTTCTGTAAACATGAGTGGCATGGTTATAAATAATTACGCATCTCCAGAACATCCAGAAGCTGATGTGCTACTGCCTGCTCAATAATCTTTCCAAGAAAAGGAATGTTTGCAGCAGATCTGTAATTATCAGCCATTTTGAGTCCAAAGAGAGCTTTTCCCAATAATTGGCATATGATTATTTTCTTTCATTTTGGCTAGTAAACTTTCCTCTTTCAAAGAGGTATTAATTAAAAGCTTCAATGAATCTAACAAGCCAGTTTTTGTTTATTTAAAGCCAGTAAGGGTGTGGATCCAACAAATATATTGCTGGTTTGGTATTGGATTTAATTACTTGCCTTTCCCAATCCAAGCTCAAGGTGAGACACACTGCAGGTACAGTTTTTATTTCCCTGTCCAGGAGGACAAACAAATCTAAGTCGTACCGGAGGGTTAAGTGACTCGCCCAAGTCACAAGGAGTATCTGTGAAAGAAGCAGAACTCAAACCCTAGCTTCCCTGCATCTCAGCCTGCTGCTCTAACTACAAGTTTAATCCTCCAGTGAAAATATCTTCAAAATTAGCTTCCCAATTTCTGTGAAGGACAACACAGAGGAGTGCTCCTTTGGTATCCATTCCCTCTCTTTGGCCTATATTTTCTAAAACACCACGGCTGTGTGAATCGTGCAGTGCAGGGGGGGCAGGGGGGGGCAGTCCTGCGAAAGCCGGAAGCGATCGTACCTCTGCGGTGCGATCGCTTCCGGCTTTCGCACCCAATAGCGCCATCATAAAAGGCGGCGCTATTGGGCACGAAATGGGCGTCCACGCTGTCTTCGCGGCGCCCGCCCCGACTCCTCCTCTTCCGGGGCAGACGCCACCCTGACTCTGCCCCCTTTTAGCTATCGCATGCGAAACTTCCCTTTTCACGTGCGCTAGCTTTAAAAAATGACCCCCTTTGTGTCCGTCACTTAGCAGATCTCATTCACTGTGAATACAAATGATTTTGTTTGTACAATATCTCAAGAAATCATTACAAGTTAATGCTGAGACATTATTTTCATGAGAAGAAGGTGAGTAGATTAAAAGACCGTGCAATAGTCTAAATAATGTTTTGGCCACATTCAAAGTTTTAGGAAAGAATTTCCTCTTTGCAGCAATGATTTCTTATTTATAGCACTGATAAAGTAAGCTATACTTACTTATTCCTTTCTTCGAAAGTTTTATGCCATAATCTTTCTAGTTGTTGTCCATTTGAAATTTACCATCCCTAATTCTGGAATTGATTGCCAGATGATGTGTTTAAGGCAGTTAGCATAACTGGTTTGGACAAGTTCCTGGAGAAGACCATAAAATGTTATTAACCAAGTAGACTTAGGGAATAGCCATGTCTTATTATTGTGTGATAGTATCATCAGATCTATTTACTGTTTGGGATCTTGCCAGGTACATGTGACCTGGCTTAGGAATTGTTGCAAACAGGATACTGGGCTTGATAGACCCTTGGTCTGACCCAGTATGTCAAATTCTTATGTTCTTATGTAATGGCTCATGCTTTCTTGTGAACTATCAGATCAATAGCTTTAGACAATTCCTGATTCTAAATTTTTATCAGCTGGTCCAGAAAGGAACCTCTTAATTTCTCAGGAAAATAGGCCAGGATAGTAATTAAATGGACACATTCAAATTTATTTTTGCTTTTGTTTTCTGCTTAGTCCCCTTAATTCCTATGCAGAAGAAATATAGTATTTAACAGTAGAGTAACTTAAAAATTGGCAGACCATGAAAGAGAGGGACTCATTTATACTTTGAATGAAGTGAGTCTAGTATAAAATCCAAATCTGATGTATGACCTCATAAAATGTGTCATCTTTAATCAACTGACTGAAGCTCAAGGTATTCATTACAAATATGAATTCTAGGGCTGATCCTGATAAGTTAGTATTCTCATGTACATTAAAATCATCCAGGATAATGAGCCTTTGCATGCTTTCCTCACTTGTTTATTGTTATGTTAACTCTCAAACACAATTGTAGCAATTATTCTGTCACAATTCAACATTGCTGTCAATCATCACTCCTAAAGTATATTTTTTAACTTTTTTTGTGCTGTGAACAATGAAATATTTTCAATAGGTGCACTATTTAAGTATATTCTGTAGTTCCACACTTTACTATTATCAGATCATTTTGTTCAGTCAATGTAATAACATACATACATAAAATAGTATCAATAGAGGTTTGTTCAGTGTGTTTGAAAAAATCTGTCAATAAAGTAATAAACAAACTGTAGCTGTATAGTATAAATTAGATTAAATTGCTTGCTTGATCATTTCGGTTGCTAAGAAACTAGCAGTCAAAATGTGAGTAATTATGAAGGAACTGAGAAGGTGAAGTGAGCTACAAGAATATGTTTATTGCCTTTGGAGTCTGCTTAGGATATCTACATTTACAAGGGAATTTGCAGGTAGAAATGTTAGCATGATGGATGCCAGTTATAAATTAGGAATCGTCATTGCTCAGTTTCTAAAGCTTTTTTCAGTTTATTGTAAGATTTCCTTCTAAAGAATGAAAGTCAGCAAGTCTATTTCCTTTTATATAGGGTATTCTGGCTCAAAAAGCAAGGACTGAGAGCAAGAAATATGGTGATCACAGCTGTGACCAACTCAGGATCTATTTATCAACACAAACGAAAGCATAACTAAAGAAAAAACACACATGCACACACCAAGATAGGCCTGGTGGCTTGGGGTCAGTGCTGCACAATGCCATGAGGAAAGACCCCAGTTTAAACCCTGAATCGAGTCTTCTGCTCTCTTGATTGTCTAGGGCTGGGGATGCTATGGAGAAAGCATCTATAATCCCCTCTCCTTCTGTCATTACTAAAGGATGATACCTAGAAGGCTGGATTCAGGGACCATAATTACAGGGTTATGAATGAACCACAGAATGTGTCAGGGTATGCCCATACACCAGTGAATTTTATGTTTAGGGAGAGGAATACCTAATCAGATGAAAGTTGAGCCAAGGTCATAAAAACTAGGCCTAGCTTGGTTAGTGTCTTGGCATGCACCTATAGCACTGGAGCAAGCTCAGGAACAGGAACCTAGGACAGAGGAATGGAGTAGGAACATCAGAGCAGGAAAACTGGATAAAGAATGCAGAGCAGGAACAATGGACCAGGACTACAGAGCTGGATGCAGACTAGAAACAAGGTTACACAAGCAGGAGTTCTGGAGGATGAATCCCAGGAGTCTGTTATACCTGCTAAGTTGTAGCTCTGTTGCTCTCCTTATATATCATCACCAATCAGCACACCCTGGGCTGAACCAATGGAACCCTTTGAGGGTGTGTCTATCTGGCAACTGAAGAGTAAATATCCCCAGGACCTTCCCTGACTTTGTATTTCCCACGGCTCCTCTGAAGTTTTCTGGTTTCTGTCTTTTAGGGCTGTTGGTTCAAGCCCTATCAATCTTGACATTATACTCCCCTTCCCCATTTGCTCAGAATCTGGGTTTACTGGATATTCTTGGGGAAAGTATCAGGGTAGGTTATTGGCATTTATGTTCTGACCTGGCTTTTTTGAATTATACGTCTTCCAAGCTACTAGTAGATGGATTTACCTTGAGTCCATCATGTTAGTTTAGAGGATCATGACTGGAGGCTCAAAGCTCTGGAGTCAAAGGATATTGTTTCACAGGAATTTAGAGCAGTCTGTGTGTCTGATTGCTCTGCTATGAAGTAATGTCTTGAGCTCTTAGAGAATCAATCTCATATTTTTCATTTTCATATGTTAAATGTTCCTCATACCTCCCTGATTGCCTCTCAACTGTTTGTTGCTAAATATTTAAAATAAATTTTGGGTATTGCGGGGAAACATTTACCTTAAGAACATAAGAAGCTGCTATACTGGGTCAGACCAAGGGTCTATCAAGCCCAGCATCCTGTTTCCAGCAGTGGCAAATCCAGGTTACAAATTCCACAAGTACCTGGCAAGTACCCAAATATTAAGTAGATACCATGCTACAAATAGTGAAATACCAGTAATAGCAGTGGCTATTAGGGGTGTGCATTCGTTTTGAACACATATGTAAAACGCAACTTATATTTTTAAATGAGAAAAAAAAGGTTTGAGGAGAAACGCATCGCGAGTTCCAACTTATTCAACATAGCTATGTTGAATACGTTGAACCTAAATAAACACTTAAACCCCCCACCCTCCTGACCCCCCCAAGACTTACCAAAACTCCCTGGTGGTCCAGCGGGGAGTCAGGAAGCCATCCCTGCACTCATTTGCGATTTCCCCCAAGCTGGCCAAAAGTTCAGGTTAGGTCCAGCGGGGGTCCGGGAGCGGAGGCGCGGAGGAGCACGTGACGTTGGCGTGACGTCGGCATCACGTGCTCCTCCGCGCCTCCGCTCCCGGACTCCCGTTGGACCCAACCGGAACTTTTGGCCAGCTTGGGGGGGGTCAGGAGGCCCCCCCAAGCTGGCCAAAAGTTCCGGTTCGGTCCAGCGGGGGTCCCGGAGCGACCTCCTGCCACATGACCTACCTGTCATGTGGTAGAAGCACAAGATGGCGCCGTGACAATGTGACAGGGGCTGACCAATGGCACGGGCAGCCCCTGTGACACAGGCTATCGGCGCCGTGAGGAAATCGCAAAGGAATGCAGGGATGGCTTCCTGACTCCCCGCTGGACCACCAGGGAGTTTTGGTAAGTCTTGGGGGGGATTAAGGAGGGTGGGGGGTTTAAATTTTTATTTAGGGAACTGGGAAACGTATGGACAGATCCACAACTTATAAATTTCTCCATACTTCCATATTGAACGGAATTGACCCTCACCTTCAACGTATCAACGTTTCACACCGAAAACCTTTTGCCTGCACATCCCTAGTGGCTATTCCCTAAGTCAACTTGATTAATAGCAGTTAATGGATTTTTCCTCCAGGAACTTATCCAAAACATTTTTTTAAACCCAGTTACAATAACTGTCCTTACCACATCCCCTGTCAACAAATTCTAAAGCTTAATTGTGTATTGAGTAAAAAGAATTTTATTTGATTTGTTTTAAATGTGCTGCTTGCTAACTTCATGGAGTGCCCCCTAGTCCTTCTGTTATCTGAAAGAGTAAATAGCTGATTCATATTTATCCATTCTAGACCTCTCGTGATTTTATAGACCTCTATCATATCCCCTCTCAGCCGACTCTTCTCCAAACTGAACAGCTCAACCTCTTTAGCCTTTCCTCAAAGGGGAGCCATTCCATCACCTTTATCATTTTGGTTGCCTTTCTCTATACCTTCTCCAGTGCAACTATATATTTTTTGAGATGTAGCAACCAAAATTGTACACAGTATTCAAGGCATGGTCTCACCGTGGAGTGATACAGAGGCTTTATGACATTTTCCATTCTATTCGCCATTACCTTATTAATAATTCCTAGCATTCTGTTTACTTTTTTGACTACCGCAGCACACTGAGCCAACAATTTCAATGTATTATTCACTATGGTCTTTTGCTTGGGTGGTAGCTCCTAATATGGAACCTAGCATCGTGAAATAACAATATGGGTTATTTTTCCCAACATGCATCACCTTGCACTTATGCACATTAAATTTCATCTGCCATTTGGATGCCCAATCTTCCAGTCTTGCAAGATTCTCCTGCAGTTTATCACAATTTGTGATTTAACTACTCTGAATAATTTTGTAACATCTGCTAATTTGATCACCTCACTTGTAGTATTCTTTTTCAGATCATTTATAAATGTATTGAAAAGCACCAGTCCAAGTACAGATCTTTGCAGTACTTCACTGTTTACCTTTTTCCACTGAGAAAACTGACCATTTGATCCAACTGTTTCCTGTCTTTTAACCAGTTTGTAATCCCCTGACTTTTTAGTTTTCTTCGAAGCCTCTCCTGAGGGACTTTGTGAAATGCCTTTTGAAAATCCAAATACATTATATCTACTGGCTTACCTTTTGCTGCATTTATTAACCCCTTCAAAAGAAACCCTTCCTTTTCCAAAATGTATTATTTAACTAATACATTAAATCCTTATAAAATTACTTCGAGTTCAGCTGTTCCTTTACAAGACTTTTTTTTTTAATTCTTTATTTATATATTTTCCTTGACTTTACAAACAACAAATAGTTTATAACATAGTCTGTTTTTAAATATCAATTCAGAAGAAATACAAACAAGGAAATATCCACACTCTAGTATAAACCATTTTCTGTTTCATAGTTATAAGGCAATAAGGACCACAAGGATTTAACATGAGCATCCATGAAGTAATTTCTAAATTTAAAAGAAATAGGAAATTAACAGATTCTCTCTTTACTTGTTCCTCAAATGGCTTGGGTGCCACTAATCTCACTCTTACATTTATCTATAAAAGCCCTTAGATGTACCGGTTCGTAAAAAACATATTTGTTATTCTTATAGGTAAATGTACATTTACATGGATATTTAATAACCACTTGGATCCCCAATGATTTGGCCTCTTGCATCATTACTACAAATTTTTTCCTTCTTATCTGAGTATCCTTTGTAAGATCTGGGTAGATCCATATTTTTTGATCATAATACTTTTTCTCACGATTCTGAAGAAATGTTCTCAAAATCATGTCTCTATCCATTTCATTTACAAAGGATACTAACAGAGAGGAGAAAAGAACTGTGTTTGGGGTGAGGTTCCCGGCCCCATTGCCCTGCTCCGCCTTTTTGACGTCATCTGCTGCAACCAGCTCTTACCTATAAAGTTGCCGCTGCCGCGGCATTTCCCTGAGAAAGGAGAGGAGAAAAGAACTGTGTTTGGGGTGCGGTTCCCGGCCCCATTGCCCTGCTCCGCCTTTTCGACGTCATCTGCTGCGACCAGCTCTTACCTATAAAGTCGCCGCTGCTGCGGCGCGTAGCGTCCACTGGCACGTCGTCGAAGCCGCGCGCCGTCGAAGGGGCGCGCGACTTATTTTCGACTTGCTTTCGACGGCTGGAGAAGGAGAAGCAACTATTCCTTATTCCTTTTGTTTTTTGAACACTTCTAACCTCCCAGAGGACCAAGGGTTCTTCACAAGGAAATCTAGTGTGGTAGGAACCCTTTATATTTGACTTTCTATAATGCCACATACTAAACGAAAGGGGCGTTTGCATATGGACTCCTCTATACCTGCGCAACCCCCCCGTATGCAGCAAGTGATAGAGGGTTTTTTCACACCAGCTGCAGCTTCCACACCGGGTGCTGGGTCCGTTGAGGGTATAGGAGGGGAGCAAAACCTTACCCTCTTGGACATTCAGACTTCTCTAAGCCTCGGAGCACCTCAAACACCTTCACATCCTACCCCAGGACACTTTCAAAGTTCAGTTCATGAGAAGCAGCTACCAGAATGCAATCTCATGAACTTAGAGGAGGAACTGGGAAGTGTTCCTGTAGGGGGAAATATAATATCAGAACGATGTGAAGAGAACCTGGCAACAGAAATCTTAAAGATTTCGGAGGTTTGTCAGGAAGGAGGGGTGTCATCCAATCTCAACATGGAGAAAATAGTACAACCGGAGGTGATTACACTGGACTCCATATGGATGGCCCTGATGACCATGGATAAACCTTTACAAGACTTTAATTTGACCAGCTTTTTGGAGCAGTCAAATTAATTTGTCAATGGTCACGCTACATTTATGGTTGTATGTAACAATGAAGTTGATGAGAGTTTGGTTATGCACTTGTTTTTTTCTAACAAGGATGCTTTTCTTAGGTCATAAGATTAGTATTTTTCCAGATTTATCTAGACAGACAGTCTAGGAGAAGATTGTAGGGATGTGCATTCGTTTTGAACAAATGCGCATTCCGCAACATATAGATCCCTATTCGTTACATTCGTGGAGTTCGGAAACATATGGTGAACCCCCACAAATGCAACATATCACTAACAAATAAAACCCCCACCCTCCTGAACCCCCCAAGACTTGCAAAAAGTCCCTGGTGGTCCAGTGGGAGTCCTGGAGTGATCTCCTGCACTCGGGCCATCGGTTGCCGGTATTCAAAATGGCACCAATAGCCTTTGCCCTTACTATGTCACAGGGGCTACCGGTGCCATTGGTCAGCCCCTGTCACATGGTAGGAGCAATGGACGGCCGGCATCATCTTGTGCTCCTACCATGTGACATGGGCCGACCAATGGCACTGGTAGCCCCTGTGACATAGTAAGGGCAAAGGCTATCGGCGCCATTTTGAATACTGGCGGCCGACGGCCCGAGTGCAAGAGATTGCTCCAGGACCCCCACTGGACCACCAGGGACTTTTGGCAAGTTTTTTTGGGGGGGGCAGGAGGGTGGGGGTTGTAGTTAATTAAATTTAAAGGGTTGGGATGTTTTTTGGGTTTTTTTTAACTTTAATGGGAAACGAATACCATATGTAACTAATGGACGAATCGGGGTCCCCTGAAAACGGATGTAATAAATTTGGGTCCCGACAAATACGAATACTGAATCCAGTGTATCCGTCCCTGCTGCACATTCCTAGAAGATTGTTTCTTCAATATAGAGAAACTGTTATAGGTTTAAGGGGAAAATTATTTCTAAGATACCCAGCTAAATGTTTAGTAAAATTAGATGGGAATAGATTGTTTTTTTATGAACCATCTCAACTAAAGCTTCTTTTAGGAAACAAAAATTGCAAATCACTCAAGACGTAATATGCAGAGGTAATTGAATATATATATATGTAATACAGATTTCTTTTTTTTTAATTTTCCTTGAAGTGTTTGTTTCATAAGTCCTTCCCTTCCCTTTGCTGGGTTATAGTTAGGACTCTACCACTGTTCTTTTCCCTTGTACCTTTTTTTTATATAATATCACTTTGCCCTTGATTTATCTATGCAAGATATAAATGTTTGTTAAAAATTGTAAAATTATAAATAAAGAGTAAAAAAAAAGGATGAATCAAGAGACTGGCTTGCAGTTATACCTTGAAAGTCACTGGATTTAGTCACTATCAAAATTACTTTCAAGCTTAGTAGTGGGTTTCATGGTTTGTTTGTGATTTCTTGAGACCCACACATTATCTCTTTCTGCAAATTGGGATGGGAGGGGGGGGGGGTTCCTTCATCATTGACTATCTGCCATATCACTTTAGACATTCTGGGGCTTGCTGGACTTGAACATGTACTTCTTGAAAATTCTTGGTCTACTCTGTTGCAGCTGGGACCATAGACTGCTGTACTTCTCCTGAGTGAAAAAGAGTATGATATCCACTCTTGGTAAAGAAGGGTGAAGCTTTTCTTGAGTAATGTTCAGCACTGATATATTTGAATTCCAAGGGCAGATGCAACTGGACCCAATAGTTTTGATTATAATTACAAAAGTATAATAAATTCTGCTCCAAGGTTTGATTTACTCTTTTGGTCTATCCATTGGATATTCCATTCATGGTAATCCCAGGATAATTACAAAGTGTGAGACATACATGAGATCAAAACATATTATCTTCTGGTAAACATGATGTCATTATCAGTAGCTCAGTCTTTTGAACTACTGGATGCTGCAACAAGGGGGAGACAATCATCTCCACTACCATGGTCATCCCCTTTACATGTAATGGAAACTTATGTCACTGGGCAAACATGAGTTCCATGAAACACACTGAGACTCCTGAATTGATTCTGGTGAGAGCTTGTAGTTCCTACCCTTTCTAGGACAACCTGATTGAAATTATCATCTGGGAGGTTTGAGTGCCCAGTAAAGTGTTTTCTTTAAGATGACTCATCAGTGATTGTCTTACACTCTTTCCATTTCATCTCTCTAATGAGTTTATGCCCTATTGAGTTAGTTGAGTCATTGGTGTCCCACAAGCCTAACACAGAGGCAGAAGCCTTCTTAATGGCCTACTTTTCCTTTACTGATAGCCAACACCAAATGCTGTCAATGATCATGGGTTCATCTAGAGGTCTTTTCCCATTGGAGGGCAATATATTTCTCTTGGGACCAGGATCTTTTTGCTTCTTCTCCTGATTCCATTTTGTAAAGTGTCTATCAATTTGGATACAAAGGATGATCAGTCTAGAGACTCTCTGGAGGGTCCAGCTATCATTTGTTAGGCTTATAAGACCCCTCTAAAGTGAGCCCAAAGTGCTGATTTGTTCCAGTTCAGATCAGTAGCCCAGCAATACACTTTCCAGCATACTCTGCTACTATATTTGTGGAGATGCATAAGACTTGTCTCTGTTAATTGAATCAGTTCTAGTTCCCCAAAGACATGAGGAATGGTGACTACAAATTGGTCCATATGGCCAAGAATCATTATCTCTTTCTCTAGCAGAGGAGTGGCCCAGACTAAGGTTTCTTCTGAAAGTTGCCTATGTGAAATCCTGATAAGCAGGTCCCACTCTGCCAGAAGGGGCCTCTGTGGGCTTTGGATACTAGCTGGTCAGTTCTCCCAGCTCCTTGGTCCACACTTACTGCTGGTGGCATCTTGTTTCCTGTCTGGGCAAATATATTTTCTAGACTTCCAGTCAACAGGGGCCAGATCTTGGGTTTTATTATCCAGTCCTCTTCATTGGAGGCCTGCTTCCAGAGCTTATTTCACCATGTAGAATCCAGTTTATTCCTTGCTTCTCCAGATATGTTGATTCATCTCATCTGGTCTTCCTGTTTCTAGTTTGCTTGTTATTCTTACTGCATTTTTTTTTATTCCTGGTTCTGGGCCAAGGACTGAAGCCCTGCTGGCCTCTAGCATCTGAAGGCTCAACACGAAGGAAAGGTAGACATTACAGGCAGAAAATACCCTGGCGCTGTTCCAGTTGGAACCATTTGACTCACCTTGCCAGTGTGCTGGCCATACCCACCTTGGGATCACACTTCTGGGCAAATGATACCATCACAGGATAAAAATAATGGTCATTTTTAGTGATGATGTATGTGGATGTAGTCTACACTGATTGAGGAATCCATGGAACTCCTTTCCTGTTCCATCAGAATTTTCTGGGAATAACATTCAAGGATCCATGAAGGGGTAGACAATCATGGACGACCATCCAATTTGACCCAGATTAGACTCTTGCAGGGTATTAAACTTCAGCTGGAGGCTGTGAAGCTGTCTACATCTTTTGAATGGCAGTTAAGTATTTCAAAATGTCAGGCATCCCAGCCAGCTGTTCCATTCCAGCCTAGACTCTGGTTGTGGGTTGGTACAAACTGTCAGGACATGTCTGGTTGCTAACAAAGGCTACACTGGCTATATGGCTGGATGAAAATTGAATCAAGGCTGGTAAAACCAGGCCTTGCTTGTTGCTTGCAACAATGAAGAAGGCTCAGGAGAGAGGCATGAAGTAGGAACACTGAAGCAGGATTGCAGAGCTGGATGCAGAGCAGAAGCACAGTAGCATGACTACAGAGCTGCATCCATGGCAGTTCCAAGACCAGATACACAGAGGTTCCAGAAGTCGTATCCCAAGAGTTTGCTGTACCAGCAAAGTTGTGTCTCTGTTGCTTTCCTTATATACTCTCACCAAACAGCATGCCTTGAGTTGAACCAGTTGATCCATTTGAAGGTATATCTTCTTAGCAACTGGAGGGTGATTATAACTTGGTCTTTCTATATTGCTGTGACTCGTCTATAGCTTTCTGGCCTGTGCCTTCTAGGTTTGCCAGTTCAAGCTTTGTCAATTCTGACAGAAGGAGATTTCCTAAGTGCTGTTACTGTCATAGCAAGATTAAGTATATTGGAGGGAGTGTTATTAAACAGGGGAAAAATCCCCAGGTAGTTTTGGATGAAGGATCATGGGGGCCAGACTGTAGACCTGTTTCCAATTGAGCTTAAAGCCAAAAGGAGTAGGAGGAAAGTGTTAGAACAACAACAACACATAATTACATTTAGGGTCTTTTTTACTAAGATTTTTTCCAATAAACATAGAATGAGAAAATAGACTTAATTAACTAACTGCACACTACACTTAAGCGTGCATAGATAAGTGAAGGACTGCAAGTTTTGAGTCTTCCCTTGCTGGTTTTAGCTATCCTGCCTTCATTTCTGCTTTCATGGTCACAGTCATTCATTTTGTTCATTTCAAATTTTAAAAAAATCATGTTTAGTTATTGTATTTGTTCATTCTTTTCCTATTATAGTGAATATTATAGTGAATATGGGAAGCAATGCTGCCTATTTTTGGCTCCTAAATTGGGCTTCTCTAATCATTTCTAATGAAACTAGTGAGTAGATATCATCAGAAGGGTGAAGGTCCACCAAAACAATGTTAACATAGCACTAAAAATGTCATGAAGGAATCACAATGGGACAAAAGAGAACCAGCAGTGGAAGAAGTTCTCCAATGCACTGTCAGAGGTACAAAGCAGTGACAAGAATGACCAGAACACTTCAAGGTTCCAAAATTGGGTCAAAGGGGACCAATAACAGTGGCATGAACCACCCAAGGCTGCTCAAAAGAGGAAAATTGGCACAATGTGGCATAAAGAACTCAAGGCATCATGAAGAAGAAGTAAAATACCAAAAAAGGCAGAAAAAACCTCAAGGTAGTGAAATTGGGTCAAAGCAGCATAAAGAGTTGCATGAAGACCCCAGAGCATTATGAGAAATGCAATACAGCCACCCAGAGGAGCAAGAATGCCTCAAGTCTTCAAATGAGAGGCAATAGGCACCAACCAAAATGACACAAAGCCTTAAACAGGAAGAAGTTAGAGGAAATCTCTGGAGGAATACTTATGTTGCTTCGGTAGGGCATCAAGGTAAAAAAGATGACTGTTCAGGCTTGATGTTGGTCATCCCATTTCTTCTGTATAATTTGACTTTTAGCATCATATGCCTCCTCCACCTCCTCAATGGAGGCTAAGATATTACTAACTAGAGGCACCAAATTCTCTTTCAACAACAGCAGTTTAATAACATGTGATTCAGATAATCCAGGACACAATTCTTCTTCTGAAACAGTTTTTCTAAATACAGCAGTAATAATGAAGGAGCACATTTTTGTTTTTGGGTGCTACACTTCAGCTGCCTCTGCATTTGTTATGGCATAATCTGTCAAAGACTGAATAGCAGATGAAACCAACAATTATAACAAGTGTAAGGGAAGGAAGATTGAAGATAAAGTCTATGAGCTCATGAAACCATTTTAAGATAACTGGGAAAGGCCTGTGTAAAGCAGCATATTGCCAGGGCAAGACCAAGAGTCAGCAATTAGTGTAAAGGAAGGGGATTTTAAAACAGCCAGAGCAGAGGAATAAGTACCCTAGGATACCTAGAGTGTCTTAGAATGGAAGTAGAAGCAGTAGCACTGCCAATTAAAATCATAAATGATAGAAGCAGAGCAACTTAGTAAGAAGAGTGGCAGCAAGGCCCCAAGATGTACCATGAGGGCTGAGTCAGGAGAAAGAAAGGCATCAAAAGACCAAGACTATGCCAATGTAATGTCCGGAGGCCGGGTTCTGATGCCTGGGCCCAGGCCTGAATCCAGGGCTCAGTTCGAAGACTAGGTTCCAGTGCTATGGTATTAGCCTGGATGCTATGTCCTGATGCCTGGGCCCAGGCCAAAGCCTGGGACCAGGATGAATGCTGGGGCCCTGGCCAAGGACCGGGTCCTGTCTTAAGTCCAAGGCCTGGAGGTCAGAGCTCAGGCCTTGTATGTACCATATCTTCTTACTTCTTCTTTGAAATGACAGTGTCTGCTTTGGGATACACCACAGTTAATTCCGGTGCCTTCCTCCACAGCAGAGAGCACCATTTTGATGTAAGGCAGTTTAAATGAATTGCCATACACCAAAATGGTGCCCTCCACTGAGGAAAAAGACATTGATGTTAATTAACTCTGGAGCATTCCCAGCAGATGCTGTCATTTTAAAGAAGAAGAAAAAGAAGAGGACAACATGATTGAGGCCTGCGCTCTGGTCTCCAGGCCTGGGCCTAAACTTGGACCTAGGCTGAGGCCCCAGTGTCAGAACTCAGCCACCAGGCCATGCTCTATCGTTAGGCCTGGACCTGGAGTAAGGCCCAGGTGTCATGACCCAGTCTCTTGGCTTGGTCCCTGGTATCATGCTTTGGCCCGGGCATTGGAACCAAGCCTCTGGTCCAAGTCCCAGCATTGGGCCTGGGCTCAGACTGAGCCCCAGGTGTCAGGACTTGGCCTCCGTATCTGGCCTCAGTGTTTGGCCCGGGCCTAAGTTGAGGCCCAGGCATTAGGACCTTGTGTCCAGACTGGGCCTCAGCTCCAGGCCTTTGCCTTGGCCAAGGCTGAGATCCCAAGCATCTGGTCTAGGCCCCAGCATCAGGCCCAGGCTGAGGCTGAGGCATCAGGAGCAGTCCTTGAAGCCTGGCCTATGACCAGGGCCTAGGCCAAGGTGTGGTGACCTACCATGGCCTAGGCCTACACAAGACCAAGGCTTCAGCCTGGGCCTAGACCTCGTCAGCGGATTCCACCCTCACCGGACAAGTGACGGCTGGGGTGGATCCTGGATCTGGCATTTTTCAAGGTGGAGGGGATGGCTGGAGGGGACGGAAGCCCTTGGGATTCTCTGTGTTTTTTTTATTTGTTTTTGTTTTTTTTAATGTTTATATCAATTTGTAAACTAATGAAAACAAAATAAACATTAAACAAAACAAAGTCATGAAAAAAACAGCCCCCAATAAAAAAATAAAGCAATTGATTTCCCCACCCATTCTTACTGATGGCTATATTATGTCTGTCTGTCCATCTATCTTTCTATGACCTTGTTTCAGCAGTTAAACTACGAAAGACATGGACTTGTGGTTTTGGGGGCTTTATATGTTCCCTGACAAGATTTTGCATCTGGAGATTCAGGATTGTGTGTTCTGAGCATCTGGTGCATTGTGAGAGTGAAAGTAGAAGTGGGACGGAGTGCCACTACTGCCTGGAAACAGACAAACCATAGCAGGGAGAGTCCATGCAAACCCACAATAGTGAGTGAAATAATCACTGCTGAAGCAAACTGAAGGGAGCTATGATATCTAGAATTCACTGAAAAGAATATGCCACTTCTACATATGTGTACCCCCAATGAGAATACAACATTTATACTTATTAAAGAGGAGATAATAACCAGTATGTCTGAAAAATGCTCGCATTTATCCTTTAATGCTAAAATAAAAAAAAATCCAAAAATGTCAGCAACACTATAATGAACCCAATTTTAGGCACATGAAGAATCAACAATATGTAAGAAAAATATACTTCCATTTATTTTGTATTCTAGTGTAGAACCTCTGCCTTTTAAATGATGATTCCAAAGAATACCTCCACAATAAGGACAAACACTCCTAAGTTACAAATGACTGAAAGAGCAAATGTTCCAACAGGAACTTGAGGCAGTCACCTTAATGACTGCCTCAAGTAGTAGGTCTTAGCCTATATCACCATTTGAACTCTGCAGAACAAAATCTTTTATTTTCTAAGAGTCTATAAAAATTTGGGATTATTTTTAATATAGTGCTTTTGATTGATTTCAGAGATACTGAAATAGTGAGATCTAAGTTTCAGATGTCCCTGCAGGAGTGTAGTTCAGTACCGTTTCTTATGTCACTGTATGTATTTTATACTTGTAATAACAATACAGATCAGTCCCCATTATTACATCACTGCATTAAAATATATAATAGCTTTGTTTTTTATAAACAGATACAGTTTCCAAACTCACAGATACTTATACTAGGGAGATGTGTTAAACTACATATAGTATTTTTAAAAAATACAGTACCTTGGAGTAGTCCTTTTTTGTCACTTGAAAATGTTTTAACACAGATTTTCAGTTTTAATGGTATTTGGATAGGCTTAATCCAGTTTCCATACAAGGTCCAATTTGTTCTATGGTAAGATTTTTACCAAAGGTTTCAATTTATTTTTAAATACAATTAACATAATATATAGTGAGCAATTAAAAAAATGTTAGCATTTGGTGCTAAATTGTTTCAAAGCAATTGTAGACTTCTTAAAGTTATTACACCTAAATAATTAGAAAACTTGACAGCTTCCCATGATGCAGTAACAGCCTAAAGCAGAATAATTAATGGAAATTAGACCTGGCACACTTTCAGTAAACAACAAATAGAAGTTTAAGGGTTGAGCCATATAGAATGCCAAGCATATGAAGAT
Source organism: Rhinatrema bivittatum (assembly GCF_901001135.1). Taxonomy (NCBI): domain Eukaryota; kingdom Metazoa; phylum Chordata; class Amphibia; order Gymnophiona; family Rhinatrematidae; genus Rhinatrema; species Rhinatrema bivittatum. The sequence goes on from NC_042619.1 coordinate 162,949,687, forward strand.
CTATTACAACTTATTACTTGCATATGATTAGACAGATAAGGGAAAATAGAACAGAATCAAGGATGTTAAACAAGAGCAGAATAGATAGTATGAATTAGCAGCAACAGATCAATAATGCAAAATACTGATGAGATGTCAGGCATCAGCAAATAGTTGATTGATTGTGAACTTGAACTAATTAAAATATCATTGAACACTCACTGTATTGCAATACTGCAGTTAGAGTTTTAAAGGAGAGTTGATCTTAAGAAACACCTAACTAGAGACAATAATGTTCAAAATTATTAAATCTAGTTATATAATATACATCAAAATTTGTCAGTAGAAGGTACATATAACCTAGAATACGATGACAATAATGACCACAAAGTCTGTGTAGTCCAATAATTGTTCCTACCTTCTAAAATATGAAAAATCCTTTCTTGAATTTCTGGGTTTACCCTCCATTCATCATCACTAAGGATTTGCTGTGTGTATTGCATGCCTTCTTGAATTCTGTTGCTGTCTAGACAGAGTAAGCTCAGGATTAACCTAAGAAAGTATTTCTTCACAGAAATGGTAGGAGGTGAAAGGAACATCCTCTAAATAGAGATGTTGAGGCCAAAGACAGCCTGCTTTGTCTCCTTAGTCCCACTTGCCTCTTCTTCCTGCCTTCCCTTGGACTAACTTCTGGATCTGACTCTTGCCTGGACATTGACTATTCTTGCTTGCCTCATGCCTCGTGCCTCGTGCCTCTGACCCTAGCCTAGCCCTGGATCATTGCCTATGCCATTGCCACAGAGAGTCTTGCTTGACAGTCCCTGGAACCCGTGCCTCGTGCCTCTGACCCTAGCCTAGCCCTGGATCATTGCCTATGCCATTGCCACAGAGACTATTGCTTGACAGTCCCTGGAACCCGAGAGCTCAATCCAAGGGAAAAAAGTTGGTAAAGGTGAAGTTCTTATTCAATCTCCTTTCTGTGTAGCTCGTCCAACTGTCAGCAAGGGCCTACAAAGCCTATCCCGTAGAAAGAAAGTTACAATAAACGGAGTATAAATTCAGGATCGTTAAGAGAGAACAAGTATGGAGTAGAAGGTGATGCATAAGCATAAGGAGGATAGGGAGAAGCATTCATACATGGAGAACACTTGGGGGAACAGAGGAAATATGGCTTTATGGAGTCAAGTTGGAGGATATGCATCCTCACAGGGAAGAAGTATAGAAAATTTGTTCTTACGGAGATAAGGAAGTTGGCAGCAGAGGAAGAGAATCATTACTAAAGGCAAGATGAAGGTAGTTTTTTTATAGAACAAAGTTGGAACAAAGGAGACATGTCGGAGTTAGGAAGAGAGGTATTTGAAGGCAAAGGAAGCATTATAGAGGATCAGGTGCTGAAGGAGAGACATTTTGGCATAGGGATTGTGGAAGAGTCTGCATAGAGAAGGTTCACAGGTACAAAAATAGGTGTGGAAGGTTACATGTTTGCATATGGAGAGGGTGAGGAAAAGATGTTTGCATAGGAAGGTTTTAGGATAGGTAAAGCAAAGAAATAAATTAACATGGGTGGCAGTGTGAATGAAGCAGGGCAGGGGAAGTGCATTGGCTTGTGGGATACTTGGAGGAGAGGGAGGCACACCATCAATGGAGAGAGGCCCAGGTTAAGAAAGAAGGCACATGGAGGGGTGGAGTAAAGGAAAAGGAAGCTACCTTATCATTGGGATGGGGCAGAGAAGGTTGTATAACAACAGGTGTGGGGAAGAAAAAGTAGGGATTGGATAGATGGGAGGGGACTGAAATAAGCTGAGACCAAAAAATGGACTAAGGAAGAGGTAGAGAAATGTTGAAACCTACAGGGAGAGGAGAAGGAGTGCTGGGACCTGGAAGAAGGATAAGGATGAGCATTGGGATACTTTTGGAAAGACAACCATTGTGAATGGGGGGGTAGAGGGGTCAATTCCTTTATAAATTTTAAACAGAAAAGTTATAACCTTTGGCAAAAGCAGAGAATTTAACATCATCATATCCCCTATAGAGATGAGTGACATGATATTAACTCGCCATGTTGTGCAGGTACTCAGTCTTGGTGAAAAGATGAAGAAGATACCATTCTAAGTTCATAGCTCAGACCCTATGCTTGGTTCTTAGCAAAAAGACTGAGGAGTGACCTGGCTTCTCCATTTTGCTTTGAGTTCTCTTTTGTACTCTCTGTTGTATGCTATTACCCTGACAGCTATGCAGCACTTCTGCACATGTGCTATGCTTATTGTGGTGAAACATAATCAGACACAAGCAGACATAAGCAATTCATTATAAGGGTCAAGGCTTTGCCTTCCAAATCCTTAAAAACCTTAAAAGAAGCAAGGAAATTGTTTACATTTTTCAGTACTTTTTGAAATCAGTCATTTGTAAAAGGTAAAACATTAGCATGTTGAATATTCAATGATCATCTCAGAGTATGTATGAAAGTTAATCAAAGGTCTTTCACTGATTATTGCCAGATTCTGCATACAAGGGAATAGGGATGTGAATCGTGTCCTCGATCGTCTTAACGATCGATTTCGGCTGGGAGGGGGAGGGAATCATATTGTTGCCGTTTGGGGGGGTAAAATATCATGAAAAGTCGTGAAAAATCTAAAAATCTAAAAATCGCAAAACCGGCATATTAAAACCCCCTAAAACCCACCCCCGACCCTTTAAATTAAATCCCCCACCGTCCCGAACCCCCCCCCCAATGAGTTAAATAACCTGCGGGTCCAGCGGCGGTCCGGAACGGCAGCGGTCCGGAACGGGCTCCTGCTCCTGAATCTTGTTGTCTTCAGCCGGCGCCATTTTCCAAAATGGCGCCGAAAAATGGCGGCGGCCATAGACGAACACGATTGGACAGCAGGAGGTCCTTCCGGACCCCCGCTGGACTTTTGGCAAGTCTCGTGGGGGTCAGGAGGTCCCCCACAAGCTGGCCAAAAGTTCCTGGAGGTCCAGCGGGGGTCAGGGAGCGATTTCCCCGCCGCGAATCGTTTTCGTACGGAAAATGGCGCCGGCAGGAGATCGACTGCAGGAGGTCGTTCAGCGAGGGTTCCGGCGCCTCGCTGAACAACCTCCTGCAGTCGATCTCCTGCCGGCGCCATTTTCCGTACGAAAACGATTCGCGGCGGGAAATCGCTCCCTGACCCCCGCTGGACCTCCAGGAACTTTTGGCCAGCTTGTGGGGGGCCTCCTGACCCCCACGAGACTTGCCAAAAGTCCAGCGGGGGTCGGGAAGGACCTCCTGCCGTCCGATCGTGTTCGTCTATGGCCGCCGCCATTTTTCGGCGCCATTTTGGAAAATGGCGCCGGCTGAAGACAACAAGATTCAGGAGCAGGAGCCCGTTCCGGACCGCTGCCGTTCCGGACCGCCGCTGGACCTGCAGGTTATTTAACTCATTTGAGGGGGGTTTGGGAGGGTGGGGGATTTAATTTAAAGGGTCGGGGTGGGGTTTTAGGGGGTTTTAGTGTGCCGGCTCACGATTCTAATGATTTATAACGATAAATCGTTAGAATCTCTATTGTATTGTGTTCCATAACGGTTTAAGACGATATTAAAATTATCGGACAATAATTTTAATCGTCCTAAAACGATTCACATCCCTACAAGGGAATGTACTGCATAAATATTACTTCTAAAAAAAAATCCATTATGATCTGTAATCTTTTGAAGAGTGGAGGAGTAGCCGAGTGGTTAGAGCAGTGGGCTGCAAACCAGGGTTCAAGTCCCACTCTTGCTTTTTAGGACCTTGGGCAAGTCACTTTAGCCTCCATTGCCTCAGGTACAAACTTACTGGGTCATTTATCAACTCTTGCTATGGTGTTTCCGCATGTGGAAAATGCCTTAATGCATGCCATAAGCAACATAACACATGGTGCAATGCAAATTTGTTAAAGGGGAGGGATTGGGGAGGAGTTAGGGGTAGAATTTCCACAAAGGTGAGCTGACCTCACACTTTGTGAAGCCATAATGCATGATATCGCACAGTGTGGATGTTACCCAGGTAGAGAGTCCATCAAGCTAGGTTGAGAGAACATTGTACAAATGTCATTGTTGTATAAGTTTCCTCACTCTGAAGGACATCAAATCTTCACAAGAGTGTACTATTCTGTTAGTATATCTCATTCTGCATGTTAAAGTGGACCCTAACTCCTACACTACTACCTAAACCTCACCTCGAGTTACTAGGTGGGCCTCCTATAGTAGCATAAATAGCTAACTACTACAAGGGCCTTGTAGCTAGTTTTTCTCTCTCTCCCTCTCTCTCTCTCTCTCTCTCTCTCTCTCTCTCTTCTCTCTCACTCACTCTCTCTCTCTCTCTTTTTTTTGTGGTAATACCTATGTGAAGTGTTAAGATAATGCACATTGCAATAAATAGGCTATTACCATAAAACATATCACATGCAAGATTTACTGCAGATTGATAAATCTAAGCCTTAGATTGTGAGCACTCTGGGGATAGGGAAATATCTACAGTATCTGAATGTGATCTGCTCTGAAGTGTGAAAAGCAGAATATAAAAAATCTATATAAATAAAACGGTAATTTGTATTTCTGATAAGATAGCAGCCTTAAGATAAGAAACTTGAGTATATGTCTTCATAGTTTGCTTGAGTAAAAAATAGTTTAACATTTTTTATTCACCCTACTGATTTTATTAATATTTTGATCCTGCAGCACCCTAAAGAGAATATTATTTTTCAGACCAGAGATGATGTGATTGTCAGAACATGTTTACCTATAAATAATATATGAGAACTTGGAAGACATTTTTTCCAATCCTATTGGACAATTTTGGAAATGAGATAGTTTGTTATAGTGAAATTTTTCTGCAATAAATTATTCCAAAGCATGATGTACAATTAATTAAGTAAAAATGTCATGAAGGACTTAAACAAAATTCAATTGGCAATTGCTTGATAATGAGGGTAGAAACAGGTGCATATAAAAAAATGAGTAGATCATTTGTTTCAGTTTTTTACATCATTATAACATAACATCTAAATTATGAATTAGTAACCATAGATTCTAGGAAAGACATTATTATTACTGCTTTTTTTCTAAATATATGAACAAAGTTATTTCTCATAGCTATTAAGTTTATTACAGAAAATGTGTTTTGGTTTGTGGGTATGTGGGCCGAAGTTCACCAGAGGTGAAAGTTGTTACCACCTGTGGGAAGGACCCCCACAGGTCTGCACCATCGGGAGGTGAGGTCAGATACAGCGGAGAGTTCTGGGTGAGACAATGAAGAGGTCCCGCGGTAGCAGGAGAGGACCCCTGTGGATGTAGGCCGGAGGCACTGCCTGGGCAGAGACCACCGAGGGGAGGAGTGCCAGACAGGACACAGAGCGAGGCTAATCAGGAGGTACTCCAGAGGGCAACCCCGAGGAGAGGAGCTGCACAGTGTAGGATGATGATGTGACGCCGTAGGCCAACCCACAGGACAGGGAAGCCCGAGCTGAGCCTCAGGTGATGACGTAGCACTACCCCGAGAGAGGGAGGATATTGGCAGTCTCAATAAAGTACATAGGCACGACCTGAGGAGCGGGGAAGCAAGCAAAGTCCCAGGGAAGTCAGAAGGCACTGTCCCGAGGAACGGGGAAGTCCTGGAATCACTGTAAAGTAAGCGAGGTCCCGAGGAATGGGAGACGTGGACAGACTTGTATAGGTTGCAGGTGCAACCCCGAGGAGCGGGAAAGCTCCCCTGTAGAAATCACGGACAGCTGAAGTGTCCCAGAGGTAGTCCCGAGTTATGGGAGACCTTGCAGGTTAGAACCCAAGAGACGCAGAGCCAGCCCGAGGAACGGGGTAGGCAAGGAGAGTGAGTCCCCAATACGTGCACTGGCCCCTGAGGAGCAGGTACCAGACAGGGTCCAAGTCCAAGGCACGAAGTGAGTTTCAGGAACATGTAGGTAGTAGTCGAAGATGTACGGAACTTGTTGCCAAGTCAGCTAGCTGAGGGCGAAGGTGGAGTTTAAATACACCGGTCTGATGTTGTCATCAACTGGAGATACCCCCGAGTTTCCCACCGATGAGGCTTCAAAGGAGGGCCCGGTAGCTCGAAAGTCAAGGAGGATGGCGGCTTCCAGGCCGCCATGAGGAGTCCCGTGGAATGCGGTGCTGAAAGCTGGCCTGAGCCACGAGCAGCCCCAGGGAGGGCAGGAGAGCAGTGCAGGAAGTAAGTACACGTGGTCTCAGCCGCCTGCGACCAACGGGCATAACAAAATGGGGATCACATGGAATGTTGTGGAGAACAGAAATGTGGGAGGGTGGCTTCCTCTACATGCTCCTATAAAATTATTTAAAATAGAATTTAAGCAGTCAAATAGGAGCTGAAACATAATTCAGCTGTTTAAAAATATGTGGGACTAAACTGAGAGGAAATTGGTTAATTTATCAGCTCTTCAAAGATGGCAAAAGCAGCTCAGAAACTCCCAGGCCACAAAAGGACACACATGGAGATGGAGGAATAGGATACAGAGCAGAAGGACAGAGCAACTTTGTTGTACGAGATTATTGTCAGAGAAGGTCACAGGTACTGATCTATGATTGCTTTATTAGTTGTAATAACACCAGAAATGGGAGAGATTAAGAGATATCAGATGTGGAAGTGGATTAACAAAAATGTATGGCAAAATTCATTATATGGAAAAGTATATTGTAACTAGGGATGTGCATTTGTTTAAAACACAAAATGAGACAAATAAGGACACTTTGTTTCATTGGGGGGGGGGGGACCTGAAATTAATTGAAGGCCTCCCCAAATGAAACAAACCTTACTTGTTACATTCATTTTAGCCTCAGCCTGTGCTTAGGGCACAAGCTGAGGCCAAATCAGGGGCTGCAGCCTATGTCTAAGTGCAATGCTGATGCCTTGGCATAAGCTTAGACTAGATACTGTGTCCTCACTTAGAGCCTCGGCTGAGCCCCAAAGCAGGGACAGTTGCCTAAGCCCAAGTACAATGCCTAGGTCTTGATCTAGACCTAGGCTGATGCTGGGGCCTTGGCTGAGACCCCAGAAAAATTAAAACTTACCTGATCTGTTGGATATCCAATGAAGGTTGGGCCTTGAGACTTGGGCCTCAGTCATGGCCTAGACCTAATGCCATGGCCCAGACTGTAGGCCAAGTCCCAACATCTGAGCCTCAGCCTACACCAGATTCCTGATTCTGGTCTGATACCAAGGCCCAGCTTTAATGCTGGGGCCTTGGCCCGGACCTAGGCCGAATACCAGGACCATGTCGGACACTAGGACTCGAAGTCTGGGCCCAGGCCCAGAACCCAGGCCTCATAGCTTCTCTTCTGTCTCTTCTTTCTTCAGTGAATGGCTCATGAAATTAGTTATGGTTCCATTTTCTATTTGGATAACTGTGCTTATTATGAAGTTAATACACACCAATTAATGCTGACTCCAAAGACAGTGTAGGGAATCACAAACAGCATAAAGGCTCCAAATTCCCTAAGTTGTATAGTGCAGTGAATGAGAAGCAGCACATATGCATCAAATCCCCCTAGTCACAAAATGCGAGGAATCACAGAGTACAAAGGCATCAAAACTAGGGATGTGAATCGGGCCGATAGCCTTTGCCCTTACTATGTCACAGGGGCTACCGGTGCCATTGGTCAGCCCCTGTCACATGGTAAGAGCACAAGATGGCACGGGCCATCCAGTGCTCCTACCATGTGACAGGGTCCGGCCAATGGCACGGATACCCTGTCACATGGTAAGGGCAAAGGGCCATCGGCGCCATTTTGATTAGTGGCAGCCGACGGCTCGGGAGCGGGAGATCGCTCCAGGGACCCCCACTGGACCACCAGGTACCTGTAAAAAGTTTTTTGGGGGGTCGGGAGGGTGGGGGAAGCTAAGGTATTAGTTTTAAAGGGTCGGGTGGGTTTTTTGTTTATCGGCTCGGGCGCAGCCGATAAACAAAACCGTGATCGGGCCCAATGAAAAAAAACCCACATATGAATCAGAACCGGAATCTGAACCGATTCCGGTTCCGATTTACATCTCTAATCAAAACCCCAAGGCATACAGTATGGGAAATTGCAAATAGCACATAGGTGTTAAAATCCCTAATGCTTAGAGTGTGGTCAATTGCAAATAGCACAACATGTTTTAAGCCCAAGACATAGAGTGGCAGTGTACTATCCTCACTACACTGTACTAGACACTCAGAAAGACAGAGACAAAGGCACTGCTTCAATCTCCACACACCTACTCTCCCCCAGTCACCAGAGAATGTGCAGTACCACCGCCTCTACTTCAGTCCTTTTCTTACAGTGGGCAAGACCACTGCAGCAGAAAAGATCAGGAATAACTCTTTACCAGTGCCAACTTTTTAAAGCTTTTTTTGAACTCTCAGGGAGCTACTCAAAAACCAAACCAAATAAACATTTCCTTGCACTTGCTTAGACTTTTCAGGGGGAGGATATCAATGTCATTTGATCCAGATGGCAGATATGGACTAGTTAAAAGGATACCTCACCATGATTTCTTTCTCTGACTGGCCTCCTTGCCAACATGACCTGCCTCAGCTACTAAGAGGATGTGATATCACAAAGGCAAGATTTGGTTGTTATAGTTCCCTATACTTTGTTTCCTCAAAGCATAGTCTTAGACTTGAATGAGCCATAGATTTGAATCAGAAATATAAATATAAATTTTCATTTAAATTCTCTATGTCTTTCAGTGGTCCGCAAATGAAGTAGAAATGGGCTCATTCATTGCATTTTACCCTTAATTTCAAATTAATGTATATATATATAAAATAGTGATCTTCATGCCATTTGAAAACGATGTTCCATGCCTGTATTTCAGGTCTACTTTTTATGAAAATTTTTGGATTATGTTACAGGCTTTGATTTCTGTCATTAAGAGTTAGATTTCCTAAGCTTCATTGTTCAGCAGAGATAGCTGGTATTATTAACCAGTTACCTTTGCCCAGGCATTCATCCACAGCTAATAGGCTAAAGTTGTGACTGAATATCCAGTTAAATCTAATTGAAAAAAATGTATACTGTTTTTTAGAACAGAGTTTCCTGCATTAATTTAGATCTTTTGCATTGAATATCATGCTAACTGTCCATCAAGCTAAGTTGAGAGAACATTGCACAAATTTCATCTTTGGGTGAGTTTCCTCACTTCGAAGGTCATCAAATCTTCACAAGAGAGCACTGTTCTGTTTGTACATCTCATTTTGAATGTCAAAGTGGCCCTTAACCCCTACACTAATACCTAAACCTCACCTCACATGACTAGGTGGGCCTCCCATAGAGATATAAATACCAATCTAATGTGAGGGCATTATGGCTAGGCTCTCTCTCTCTGTCTCTCTCTCTCTCCATTGTCCCCCCAGTGGTTGTATGCAGGAAATACATCAATACTGGCACTTATTGCAAAGTGTGCTAAGATAGTGCTTCACATAGGTATCTATTACCATAAAACACACCCCTTTTCCTATCACATGCAATATTTAGTGCATTTTGATAAATCCAGGCCTCAGTTTGAAAACCCTGCTCATCCTATTCCATTTTTTACATGGCTAAATCTATGTGTATAATGATTTTGTGCAGTTAGGGTAGATTTTAAAAGCCCTATGTACACCAAATCAGGGAGATACATGTGTCTCTCAGGCTGGTACATGGCGTGTGTATTTTAAGAAGCATCCATGGATACATGTATCTCTTGGTACATGCACAAAAAATGGGCGGGGAGAGGGCATGGTCTAGGCGGGACATGGACATTCTGGGAATTTAAATGTAAACCAGAGCATAAGTATTTATGTGCACTAGTGTCTACCAGGGTCCCCTACCACTTAACTTTACTTCTGCTATAGATGGCGTCTAAGTAATAAAACAAAAAAAACTAGACTAGACAATGGGCTTTTAAGCATTGGGCCAAGTAGGGTAAAAAAGAGGTTAGTTAACTAGGGGGGTTAGGAAGTCCTATCCTGTAACTGGGCAAAGTGGGAACAAACTGGTTTAACTTGTAATTGTGTTGGTGCTGTGTTTATTAAAATCACCCCACTTACATGGTAGAAGCGGCACATGTGTGCATCCATATAAAATGGAGTGCACAGTTATGCTTGTCTAGCTGATTTTATAAGATGCGTGCCTATACACACGCATGTTATAAAATGGCCGCATCCATGGGCACACACTGGCATAAGCTCGTTCATGTATGCCCACGCGGCTGTTTTAAAATTACCGTCATAGATTTTAGCTGGACTCAGGGTGAATGAAGGATTTTATCTGGTTAGATTCTGGTTAACTGGTTAAATATCTTATTTATTTATTTATTTATTTATTTGTGTTTTTCTATACCGGCATTCACGGAAGTTCGTATCATGTCGGTTTACATAAAACAAGGGGTGAGCAATACATTATAACGTACATAGCTAAAACGTAAGAGTATACATTACAAAAGTATAACAAGTGCATAGAAGAAAAAGTTACAATAAAACAGGGGTTATTCTAACTGGGATTAGAGTTAGAGGAGAGATAAAAAGTTTAACAAGAAGTAAAACCTTGTAGTGATTGGTTGGTATTGTCTGTTTCAGTTTAATAGAAGTTACAATAAAACAGGGGTTATTCTAACTGGGATTAGAGTTAGAGGAGAGATATTGAACCTAAGTGACTATCTTCCATATTTTCTTCATGTATTGCAATAGCATTCTTTATGGAACATTAATTTCAAGTTATCTCAGTAATATGATTTCCCTAGTTCTGCATATTTATTGCTCATAAGAAATTATTTGGTTGATAACAAAACTATTCAAGGTTAATAAACTGTTTGAGGAAGATATTGTTGTTTGAAACAAATGAATCCACTCCAGCAAGATTTCTTTAATCATCTACAGGAGTTAATTTGACATTGTTTGCAATACAATTGTGAGCCTCTAGGGATTCATTTTAGCTCCAATATAATTGAAATCATTTTTTTAAGCTAATGAATTCATGTAGGATATGTACTATTGTGTTTTGCTATTATGGCATTCCATAGCATGGCAAATATAGAGGGAATAAGAAATAAAGAAAGAACAAATTGAGCTGTAGAACCATAATTCTTTTCTGCTGTCTGTCAGTTTAGAGTTAGAAATCAATATTTAGAGGAGACTGAAAAATTAATAATTTGAATTCACTGATATAGTTTGCATAATGCAATTACAATAGTTAATGCTTTTGCTATTCCAATGTTAAAGTTTAAGAACAATAACAAATAATATACATTAGCAAAATAATGAGCAGAGGTGTAAAGATTTTATTGTAGTTAATCATGATAGAACATATATATATATATAAATCACGCATATTTCTGAGAAGCAGTTATTGATTATGATGCCTCTATAAATAAGTCACCTTTCTCAATAAATTTAACATGAAATTTGCCTTGTTCATTTTCTTGGTGATTGTGATATTTGTTTATTTAATCACGATTATTTAATTACATTTATAAATCACTTTTCTGATTAAGAAATAACTCAGTTATGTACAACCAAAAAATAACAGAATAAAAGCAGTATAAAATAAAACAAATGAATAATTCAAAATGCATTCCTTAAAAATATTTCTCTGCCCGCAGATCTTTAAACATTAAAAGTTGTATCCATTGATCATGTTTTTAGTTTATTACAGAACTTTAACAACTTTAGCTCCTTTCTCAACTCCAAAGGGAGCATATTCCACCATGCTGAAATAGTTGCGTAAAAAGATCTATTTTGCAGAAGTAGATGGCAAAGCACCCTAGCTGATGGTAACTGAAGTATCATCCATTAGATCTTAAATTCCTCCCATACACAAGGCAACATATTTGATTTCTCATGCGAGGAGGGCCAATACCTCTCAACATTTTAAAAGCCATCACCAGACATTTAAACTTGCAATCTGTCACAAATGAAATGGAGATCTATTGTAAAAACAAATATTGCATCTGCATGGAGAAAATCATTGATGAAGCTAAATGCTAAAGACATTCTTATCCCTAAACATTGTTTTCATAACAGTGTTATAGCATATTACTATATCAAAGAAGGTCATCTATGACAATTTTAATAACCTAGGTCACTGAACACATTCAACTGCTTTGCTTCAACACATAAGGAAAGAATCCCAATTGCCTCTTTTTAGAAGGTCCAGACCATTATTATAGCAGTGTTTACATGTTTTCCTGTTCTATCTTAATAAATTTCATATGAGAATATTTAAATGTTAAGAAGGGACACTTTACTCTGAGAAATGTCCTTCAAACCATCCTAGTAAATGTTTAGATTTTGACTAGTCTTCAAGAAGACAAAAAGAAACATCAGTATGCATCTGACACTAGGTTACTCTTTTTGTATTACCTATACCTATAACTGAGTTCTGGTTCTTGGTTGACAATTTTACCCCCTCATTTTTCAAAATGCTATAATGTGTTTTTGCATGTGAGAGCACTATATTGTATGGTATGATGGCTTTATCACCTGTTGTGATGTTTTTCACAGATGCCGTGTTTGAAGCTGGGGAGGGAGAGAGAGAGAGAAAGAAAGAGAGAAAGAGACTAGCCATAATGACTTCACATTAGATAGGTATTTATATCCCTATGGGAGGCCCACCTATTAACTCGAGGTGAGGTTTAGGTATTAGTGTAGGGGTTAGGGGCCACTTTGACATTCAAAATGAGATGTACGAACAGAACAGTGCTCCCTAGTGAAGATTTGATGACCCTCGGAGTGAGGAAGCTCACCCAAAGATGAGATTTGTGCAATGTTCTCTCAACCTAGCTTGATGGGCATTGATTTGACATTGCACAAATCTCATCTTTGGGTGAGTGTCCTCATTCCGAGGGTCATCAAATCTTCACTAGAGAGCACTGTTCTGTCCGTACGTCTCACTTTTTTTTTTTTTAATTTTTTATTTATGCATTTCCATTATATAATATGATAACATAAATGAATACAGATAGGAAAGAAATATCAAATTCAAAAATACAAAAGCACCATTTATCAAGGATTATTAATCCCATCTAGTATACATATATAGTATTCTAAATGAAGCAAATGTCTTTATCTCATGAAGAAATATTAATAGAGCAATATTTGAGGATAACCTGGAAGAAAACCTTCAACCAGATGAACAACTGAAATAATGAGTATGATAACAGGTATCTCTCTATTTTGCCTCAATTTCTGCAGTCACACTATCTTGGGGGTGTGAATCCAGGAAGACCCGTAACTGTGATACCTCAAAGAAAATAAATTTTTGTTGCTGAAAGACTATCTCATAATTACAGGGGAATTTTAACAACATTTTCCCTCCTTTCACTTCAACCTCTACAACGGTTAGCTACAACGTAAACCAAGAGAGTTCCTCCTCCTTTCTTGAGATTGTTTAGAAAGGTCAGGGTAAATCCATAATCTAGCCCCGTGGAAGAGGAGTAATCTATTCCTCATATAAGACTTGAATACAAGATCTCTATCAACAGCGAATGAGAAAGACACATGTAATACAGATCTATTTGTAATAACGGTTTCAACAGTAGACTCAATTATTCCTGTTAAATTCAAAGAATTTTGACCTTCATTATTTACTTGAGTAGATGGTCCCTTAGATGTTACATAATACATTTTTGAAACAGCAGGAATAGCAGACTGAGGTATCTTTAAAATCTCAACCAGATATTCTTTGAACATGTCATATGGAGAAATCAAATCAAGTTTTGGGAAATTCATTATCCTAAGATTTAAGTATTTAAATTAATTTTCCAAAACTTCTAACTTCTTGTCATAGATTATCTCTGCTCGGGCAAATTTCTGCAGCCATGGTTCTAAATTTTCAAGTCTCTTATCTGTTTGCTGAATTTTAACTTGAATATTAGACAAAGAACTGTCAATATTCCTAAATCGTTGGTTTGAGTCAACTGTTAATTTTGTAAGGTTTATCACTGCACACTCCAAAGCCTTAATAGCATCCCAAAGCGTATCCATGGTAATCTCAGTTGGTCTTTCCAGATGTAATGAAAGACACTCAGGATTTCCTGATTCCATTCTCCCCATAGTGACTGAAGTTCCTTCTCCCTTTTCTTGAAAATCATTTTCAGGTCAATACAGTAAAGTGTGGCCGCGGTTACCCTGCTTCTAACCCGCCTTCTACTCACAATTTGGCCACGTTAGTCCAACCCGTAATTCACTATCCCCTTTAACCCAATCTTGCCGCCTCTTTAAATCAACGGGAAACCCTTTCCGCCCGCGGCATGTATATGATTTGTAAAAGATCGGATTAGCTATTCCCTCCCATACAGTAACGCGCGCCCCGATTATCGCTTTTTAAACCTGCAGTTTTGCCGCGCATTTAACCTGCTAACTTACCGCCTACCCTTACCCCTGCGTTAGAGGCAGGGGGTAAGGGTAGGCGGCAAACTTTCCCCCAGCCCTTGCTCACCTGCCCTGGCCGCGTCCATGGGTGCTGGTCTCTGGGGCAGCCAAGTCCTCTCTACCCTCCTCCCAAAGCAACGAAAAGCGAAAAAGCGAAATTTGGGCACTCAAGTGACATTTGAAATCCCCTTGTGACTCGACATGTAAAGTTTAACTTACTTTACTTGCAGCCCTCCTCCGGAGACGGACCATGGCTCCCCTGCCTCCCGGGGGCTGCCCCCTGCCTCCCGGGGGCAGCTGGCGGCAAAAGCGGCCCCCGCCGCCGGCAAAGATGGATGCCTGCACGGGCCCTCTGCCACGATCGCTCCCGGGCGAATTCTTTACCAAAGTGCGGCCTCTCCTCCGAAGCTTCTTCACTCTTCTGCCATGCCATCAATTTGGCTCCCAAGCCAGCAAAGCACACAAATGGGCATACGCCGTGACATCACGCACGCACGCCCGTTTGTGTGCTTTGCTGGCTTGGGGGCCCGAATTGACGGCACGGCGGAAGAGCAAAGAAGCTTTGGAGGAGAGGCCGTGCTTTAGTAAAGAATTCGCCCGGGAGCGATCGTGGCAGAGGGCCCGTGCAGGCATCCATCTTTGCTGGCTGCGGGGGCCGCTTTTGCCGCCAGCTGCCCCCGGGAGGCAGGGGGCAGCCCCCGGGAGGCAGGGGAGCCACGGTCCGTCTCCGGAGGAGGGCTGCAAGAAAAGTAAGTTAAACTTTACATGTCGAGTCGCGAGGGGATTTCAAATGTCACTTGAGCGTGAGGGGAGCCGCGGTCCGTCTCCGGAGGAGGGCTGCAAGAAAAGTAAGTTAAATTTTACATGTCGAGTCGCGAGGGGATTTCAAATGTCACTTGAGAGTGAGGCAGGGGGCAGCCCCCGGGAGGCAGGGGAGCCGCGGTACATTTCCAGGGGAGGGCTGCAAGAAAAGTAGTTAAACTTTACATGTCGAGTCGCGAGGGGATTTCAAATGTCATTTGAAATGTCATTTGAAATGACATTTGAAATGACAGGTACCAGCGCACCCAGGATACTGTATAGGCGCTGTATAGCGCTGTATACAGTAAAATGGATTGCGCAGGCCTAACGCTTCACGGATGCTTCTTGGACACGGCTTGCATTTGCAAGCTATTTAAATACAGTATTGAGCGGTAGGTGAGCCGGACTGTGCGTGCGGCAAACGCGGGTGCGCCCGGCACTAACACAGCTCTTCCTACCGCTCCTTACTGTATCAGCCCATTTGTAACTTTAAGAAATCAGAGGAAATTTGAAGAGGTGGAGGAGGAGTACTTGGGGCTCCGGGGCTCAAGGATGTTTCAGTCATGGAGGAAGGCAGCTGCTCAATGCCCCCTACAGCGACCTGTACCCCCGGCTCTATTCCAGGTTATAGGAGCAAAGAAGGTTGGTATCCTAGGCTGGGAGGCAACAAGTACAGGGGATTATGTAGACATCTCCCTGACTTTTGCCTTCCATTTTGTGTGCAGCATTGATTTCTTTTAGAAATTAAATCACAGTATTGCCACGATATTCGACTTCTCGACCTTTACTTAAACCAATAATGATTATAGTTTCATAAGAGGAGGCTTCTGGGAGAGGTAATCAATTTTCAATACATACTCACTTTGTAGATGAGCTCTTCTTACTTATTCCAAAAGTGGCTTAAGCAGAACAAAGCTGTGTGCCCCTTTGGCGCGCGTGGCTTCGGCAATGCACCGGCGACGTCGATGCACCGTAGGGCGTCTATTCTTAAACATCCAAAGGTCCTGCCCCATGATGTCACCAACACGTAAATCCTTCGTTGTAGCTAACCACAGTTCCAGAGAGGCTCAAACAGCGCCAAGGAAATCAGGAAATTGAAATTTAAGGTAACTGAAGTTCCTCCAGCAATATTCCTCTCACCTCCATCTCAGTCCGAATACTGCTGGGCGCCTGTTCTTAAATGTCCCCGTGACGTCACCAACAAGGAAGTCCTTCGTTGTAGCTAACCACAGTTCCAGAGAGGCTCAAACAGCACCAAGGAAATCAGGAAATTGAAATTTAAGGTAATTGAAGCTCCTCCAGCAATATTCCTCTCACCTCCACCTCCCGTACGTCTCACTTTATTTATTTATTTATTTATTTATTTATTTATTTAAAGTTTTTGTATACCGACATTAGTATGCAAACATCATGCCGGTTTACATTATAACTGAAAGATTGAAAGTACAATGAACAGGGGAGGGGGCAAGGATGATGTTAATTACAGAGATAAGGTAGAATAGAAAGTGCAAACCGTGAAGAAAGAACGCTAAAACGAAGGAACAAAAATGCAATGGAGTAACTTAAATACAAGGGTCTTAGGGAGAAATTATGTATATGGGTTCAAGAGAGACTATGGGATGAATTCTAATGGTACAGATGGAGAAGTTCAAAGGTGTGTTAGAGCAAGTACTGAGGGGGGGGGGAGAGGATTGTGGGTGTGGACTATTCTGGGTAGGCTTGTCGGAAGAGCCAGGTCTTTAGTTTCTTTCAGAATTTAGAGAAGCATGGCTCAAGTCTGAGAACAGGTGGGAGGGAGTTCCATTGTTTGGGGCCTGCGATGGAGATTGCGCGAGCCCTTGTGGTGGAAAGGTGGGCTCTTTTAAGGGGAGGTACTGTTAGTGTAGCTTTGTTGACAGACCTGGTGGGTCGATCCGTGCATGAGAGGCAAAAGGGTTCTTCAAGCCAGTTGGAGTTGTAGGAGTAAATAGATTTGTGAATTATAGATAGGGTTTTAAAGAGGATGTGGGATGTTACGGGGAGCCAGTGGAGGTCTTTGAGTATGGGAGTAATGTGGTCGGATTTCCGTGTGTTTGTGATGACCCTTGCAACAGCATTTTGGTACATTTGTAAGGGTTTGATAGTGGAGGAGGGAAGACCAAGGAAGAGGGTGTTACAGTAGTCAAGTTTTGAGGATAGAGTTGCTTGGATAACAGTCCGGAAGTCATGATGGTGGAGGAGGGGTCTAAGTTTTTTTAGGACATTAAGCTTGAAAAAGCCCTCTTTGAGGATGGAACTGATATATTTTTTAAGATTCAGTTGTTGGTCTAGTATTACCCCAAGGTCTCTTACACCGTGTTGGGAAGAAATGGTGTCGAAGGCTGGGTCGTTGCGGATCAGGGGTTTGTGGGGTTGGTGTTGGGATAAAAGGAGCAATTCTGTTTTGGAAGTGTTTAATGCAAGGTGGATGCATGTGAGGAAGTCATTTATGGAAGCGAGACATGTGTTCCAGTGTGCCAGGGCATCAGTTAGGGAGTTATGAATGGGGATGAGGATTTGAACATCATCCGCATTGAGGTAGAATTTGAGGCCAAGGTCTGTTAGAAGATGACGGGGGGGTGGGGTGAGGTAAATGTTGAATAAGGTGGACGAGAGGTAGGAGCCTTGTGGGATGCCTTGGGACAGGGTGTAGCATGTGGATTCGGCATTTCCTATTTTGACAGCGAACTTCCTGTTGGATAGGTAAGATTTAAACCAAAGCAGGGCTAGGCCTGAAATGCCTATTTCAGCCAGTTGGGTGAGGAGATGATTGTGGTTGATAGTGTCAAAGGTGGCTGAGATGTCGAGAAGGGCAAGTAAGTAGCAGTTACCCTGGTCCATGCCTCTGAGTATGTGATCAGAGAGGGAGAGTAGGAGAGTTTCGGTGTTGAGGTATTTACGGAAGCCAAATTGGGCAGGGTGCAGTATTTTATTGTTTTCAAGGTATTCTGTGAGTTGGCGATTCACTATTTTTTCCATAATCTTTGAGATAAAGGGCAGGTTAGACATAGGGCAGAAATTGGATGGGTCTTTGGGGGTCTAGCGAGGGATTTTTAAGAAGGGGTTTGACAATAGCTTGTTTAAGGACATCTGGGATGGAGCCTGAAGAGAGAGACAAGTTAATAATGTTGGCAATAGGTTTGGCAATGGAGTTTGGGATGGAAAGAAGGGTCTTAGTGGGTATGGTATCTGAGGGGTGACAGGCGGGTCTGAGTTTTCTGAGAACTGATTCAACTTCCTTGGCTGAGGTCAGTTCAAGCGTTTCGAAGGTGGTAGTAGCAGGGGTGAGTTGAGGGGGGAGGGGGGAGATGGGTGTTGGAATCTGAGAAGGATGTTGGTGATTTTCTGGTGGAAGTATTGGGCGATTTCTTCGCTTCTGGAGGATGCTTCATTGTCTGGGATAGGGGGGAGGGAAGACTTGGTGAGTTCGGCTACATATGAGAAGAGAGCCTTCGGGTTATACGTATATTTGTGGATTTTAGAGGCATAGAAGTCTCTTTTGGCATTAAGTGTGGTTATTCTGTAATGATGAAGAACAGATTTATAGCTGGAGGTGAGCTGGGGGCGAGGGGCTTTGTGCCAGGTTCTCTCTCGCTGTCTGAGTTTCTTTTTTAAGACTCTCAGCTCTGCTGTGTACCAGGGTTGGTGGTTTTTTGTAGATTGAGGTAGTTCTCGTCTGGAGAGAGGGCATAATTTATTGGCAATTTCAAGAGTGATGTTACTCCAGGATGAAAGGGCAGCTTCAGGAGTGGAGCAGTCAAGGTCTGGTAGAGCATTGGAAAGAGCAGTGGAAAGTTCATCACTGGAGCAGGGTTTTCTGAATGTGATAGTGGTGTTGTGTACTGGATTAGGGTTAATTGGAGCAGTGAAGGATAGGAATGCTTCGATGAGGAAGTGGTTTGACCAGGGTACCGGAGAGCAGGTGGTGGTGGGGGGGGGGGGGGGTTATGGACCACTTTGAATGTCAAAGTGGCCCCTAATCTCCACACTAATACCTAAACCTCACCTCGAGTTACTAGGTGGCCCTCCCATAAGGATATAAATACCTATCTAATATGAGGGCATTATGGCTAGTCTCTCTCTCTCTCTCTTTCTCTCTCTCTTTCATTCCCCCAGTGGTTGTATATAGGAAATAATAAGGGCAGGGGCATACAGAAATTAGGATAGAGCAACAGTGCAACTGGAAAGAAACATTTTTTAACATGTGTAAATTATTAACATGAGAGACTCTAAACATATCTATATGGGGAAAGACATAATTGCCAGATTTATATACAAGGAAGATTAATCACAGAGTATTTGGCAAAGGAATCAATTTCAGGTACCTGGTAAAGGAATCAATTTCTGGTTACAGGAGGGTGTGGAAGAAACTGTTAATCGGGAAAGGCCTGTTTAAACAACCATGTTTTTAGTTTCTTTCTAAACTTGAGGTAACAAGGTTCGAGACGGAGATTAGGGGGCAGGGAGTTCCACCATGAGGGGCCTGCGATTGTGAGGGCACGCTCCCTTGTGGATGAGAGGTGTGCTGTTTTGAGAGAAGGCACGTGAAGAGTTCCTTTGTTGATTGTCCTGGTGGGCTGATTCGGGTGTGTAGATGTGAAGGGTAGATCAAGCCAGTTGGAGTGGTGGGAGTAAATAGCTTTGTGGATGATAGTGAGAGTTTTATAGAGGATGTGGGAACAAATGGGAAGCCAGTGTAGGTCTTTGAGAATGAGATTTACGGACATTTGTTATGATTCTTGCCATAGCGTTTTGGAGCATTTGGAGAGGTTTTATGGTGGAATAAGGGAGTCCTAGGAAGAGTGAGAGAGGAATTTGTGGTAACTTAGCTCTTCACACAGGTATAAGTGCCTATTACCATAAAACACACCCCTTTTTCTACCGCAGCCAATATTTAGTGCATTTTGATAAATCCAGGCCTTAGATAGCTCTATATTCAGGGGAAGTACAAAATTAATATAAAAAGATAGATAGTAAAATATATGAATAAATATATATTTTAAAATGTGACAAAATATTGCAAATGTAATATCAATAAAATCATATTTATAATAAAATCAAACATAAAATTAGCACAGTGATGGATATAATGTACCTGAAATGGCCATGTTTTGATAAGATGTCTGCTTCAGTGGTGATTAAATTGATCATCTTTATTCCTTAACCAGAAACCATAAAAATCATCAAAGTAGTAAAAAGCTTTAATAAACAATAACAAAAAACTACTCAAAACAGAAGAAATAAATAATCCACTAGTACTAAAATTAAATTAATAGAACTTAAAAATTATTACAAATTGAAAATGGCAATACATAATGAACTAACAAAATATACACAAATTAAATGGCAATAACCCTCAATTCACGAATGCAAAACATTTTTCAATGTATGAGGGAAACTGTAAAATACAGTATTAAATTCTTACTTAATTATTAAAATATTGGGAATCGGTATAGGAGTGATTAGTGCTGCAATTTCCTGGGCTCTTGCCCACAAAGGGCTACAACCCATCTCATATATGCACTCGTTGTTATGTCATTTACTTCATCCCGTTTGGTATATTTTTTTGTTTTTTACTTCATTAGTGAAATCAATTCTAAATATTACCCTTTTAAAAAATACCCTTAAGTGAACTCTATATTTCAATGTGACTTATCTCATTTTTTTCTTTTTTGACTAATATCTCTGACATCACTCTCTGCATTGCTTCTTATTGTTGACTGCCTGACATTGGCAATGTTTCGGCATGCAGTTCACGCCTGCTTCAGGGGACTTGTCATTACTCCTAAAAATTCAAAGCAATTTAGTTACCTAACCTCATCAATATCTTAAAATAAATTTGAATTTGAAACTGGCCACTTGCCAAAGGGACTTATTTTATAGCCGATCCTAGCTTAACCCAGCAACACACACATATTCAAAAAATGGCGCTCAAGGGAAGAACAGGACCAACAATCAACAGTAATAAATTTATCTACAAAGCTTTGGTCCAGAGAACAAGTGAAGGTTCTTGATAAAGGACTGTCCTATTTTCCAACTGTGCAATTTGATCATTTTGAAGTGTGCAAATTTTTTCAATCATTTCTCAGAAACCTCAGAATAAAATTATTTTTTGACATACAGCCAAGAGACAATATTTCTGATGGGTCAGTAGTGATGCCACATTCCACCTGGTGTCCGCCGGGAAATATTGATCCTATTATTCATACATTCTCACGTTTGGTACAAATGGATATAGATGGAGTGCAAAAAAAGGCGAAATATGGTAAATGTAATTTGTCAGTTCAAGAAAACAGAGCATTGCAAGAATTGAAAAAAGATTCAAACATAGTAGTAAAAGAAGCGGACAAGGGAGGGGCAGTTGTCATAATGGACAGAGAAAAATATAGGAAGGAAGCGTTGAGACAGTTGGCAGATAAAAAATGTTATCGTAAGTTGGAAGGGGATCCAACTATTGATTTGAAAGATCGTATTGATCAACTTTTAGAAGAAGCTCTACTAAAAGAATGGCTCACAATGAAAGAGTATTGATTTTTAAAGGTTGAGCATCCAAAAGCACCGGTCTTTTATCATCTGCCTAAAGTACATAAGAACATGGAGAAACCTCCAGGGCATCCAATTATTTCCTCCCAAGGATCTTTTTTAGAACCCCTTTCCCAGTATTTTGACGTATTTTTGAAACCTTTAGTACCAAGTTTACCATCTTATATACGCAATTCAGGAGAATTAATTCAAACTTTAGAGGCATTGGATGCTCCTTTGGAGGGAGTGTCATTGGCAACGATTGATATCGTAACCCTATATACGAACATACCACAAAATGCTGCTTCAGAGGTTATTCAAGACCAATTGACAAACAGTGAAAGAGAATTGCGACCCCCCCCCCCTGTTGCCTTTATAGTTGAGCTAGCCACGCTAACATTGAAAGAATTTTTTTTCTTATTTGATAATATTTTTTATCAATAAGTGAGTGGTACAACGATGGGGGCCACAATGGTCCCAAGCATGGCTAGCCTGTACTTTGGCCAATTTGAGACTCAACAGATAAAGAACTCACCATACAAGTAGAACATAGTAGTGTGGTGACATTTTATTGATGACATCATCATCGTATGGCGAGGGAGTAAAGAATCATTCCAAGAATTTGTCATTTGGTTAAACACTTGTGATCTGGCATTACAATTCACTCACACATTCGGGGAGACAACAGTGTCATTCTTAGATATCCAGATCTCAATTATTGCAGAGAAGTTTTTCTTTACGATTTATCAAAAACCGACTGAGAAATACATTGTTGAATTACACAAGTTGCCATCCACTAAATTTGAGAAACAGTATTCCTTTCGGCCAATTTCTACGTCTAAGAAAATTATGTTCTATGATATCTGAGTACAAATTAAGATCCAGAGAAATGAGTCAGAAATTCATTGAGAGAGGGTATCCTGAGAACGTGATATGAAAGGCACATAAACGTGCCAGATGGAATCATAGGGAATTGTTATTAATACCAAAGCAAAAAAAGCAGTCAAGTAAGGTAACGTGTGTTCTGCCTTTTTCTGCAGGAGTTCATGAAATGGCCCAAAGTATTAGAAAACACTGGAATGTGTTGCAAGTTTATACAGTGTTTAAAGAACAGCCCTTGATAGCCTTTAAATGGGGCATTAATATAAAAGATCATGTTGTGCATTCATTTTTCAAAAAAAGAAAAGAACGACCAGTAGAGGAAGTGGGTCATTTTCCATGTAAATCCTGTGTAATGTGCCCTAGAGATGAGAGTCATTTTTCTGGGTTGGATCAGGTTTCAGTTTGGGTGCTTCATGGTAAAACTCGCTTTCCCACGTATCATTTTTCGATAAAACCGAAGCCAGAACCCGAAACCTAACCTAGAAAAATGAAGCGGAAAAAAAAATGAAATGGGAAAAAAAAACACCCCACCCCTCAAATTTACTTTAATTCACCCCCCCCCCCCACACACACACACCATACCGATCCCTCCCCCAGTCTTAATTAAAGCCCTGGTGGTCCAGCAGGGTCTCGCGATCTATCTCTCCCTCTGGGCCATCGGGCTGTCGGGCCTGCCACAAATCAAAATGGCACCGATGGCCTTTTCACTTTACGATGTCACAGGGGCTACTGGTGCCATTGGTCGGCCCCTGTCACATGGTAGGAGCAATGGATGGTCAGCACCATCTTGTGCTCCTACCATGTGACAGGGGCCGACCAATGGCACCGGTAGCTCCTGTGACATAGTAAGGGCAAGGGCTATCGGCGGCATTTTGAATACTGGCAGCTGACGGCACGAGTGCAGGAGATTGCTCCAGGCCCCCCCCCCTGGACCACCAGGGACTTTTGGCAAGCTTTGGGGCCTCCTGACCCCCCCAAGACTTGCCAAAAGTCCTTGGTGGTCCAGCGGGGGTCCTGGAGCGATCTCCTGCACTCGCGCCGTCAGCTGCCAGTATTCAAAATGCCGCCGATAGCCCTTGCCCTTACAATGTCACAGGGGCTACCGGTGCCATTGGTCAGCCCCTGTGGCATTGTAAGGGCAAAGGGCCATCGGCGCCATTTTGATTCATGGCAGGCCCGACAGCCCGGAGGGAGAGATCGATCGTGGGACCCCGCTGGACTACCAGGGCTTTAAGTAAAACTTGGGGAGGAATCGGGATGGTGGGGTGGGGGGGTTGTATTAATGTAAACTTGAGGGTTTGGGGTGGGTTGTTTTTTTTTTTAATAACTGTGCCCCTCCCCACTGCACAAACCCGAAAAATGAATTTTCCCCAAAGTTCGTGAAAAATCTGTTTCGGGGTTCGGGCCCCCCGAATCAGGACAAATTAGGTAATTTTGTTGAAATTGCCTAATTCGTGGTAAACAAATGCACATCTCTAATGTGCCCATAAGCACACTCATATATAAATAAATTGGAAGAAGGATCCAACAGAAGAAAATAGGGTAAAGCATAAACATTGGCAAGTTAAATGTAAGACATTGATAAGACAGGCTAAGAGAGAATTTGAAAAGAAGTTGGCTGTAGAGGCAAAAACTCACAGTAAAAACTTTTTTAAATATATCCGAAGCAGAAAGCCTGTGAGGGAGTCAGTTGGACCGTTAGATGATCGAGGGGTTAAAGGGGCACTTAGAGAAGATAAGGCCATCGCGGAAAGATTAAATGATTTCTTTGCTTCGGTGTTTACTGAAGAGGATGTTGGGGAGGTAGCCGTAATGGAGAAGGTTTTCATGGGTAATGATTCAGATGGACTGAAACAAATCACAGTGAACCTAGAAGATGTGGTAGGCCTGATTGACAAACTGAAGAGTAGTAAATCACCTGGACCGGATGGTATACACCCCAGAGTTCTGAAGGAACTAAAAAATGAAATTTCAGACTTATTAGTAAAAATTTGTAACTTATCATTAAAATAATCCATTGTACCTGAAGACTGGAGGATAGCAAATGTAACCCCAATATTTAAAAAGGGCTCCAGGGGCGATCCGGGAAACTACAGACTGGTTAGCCTGACTTCAGTGCCAGGAAAAATAGTGGAAAGTGTTCTAAACATCAAAATCACAGAACATATAGAAAGACATGGTTTAATGGAACAAAGTCAGCATGGCTTTACCCAAGGCAAGTCTTGCCTCACAAATCTGCTTCACTTTTTTGAAGGAGTTAATAAACATGTGGATAAAGGTGAACCGGTAGATATTGTATACTTGGATTTTCAGAAGGCGTTTGACAAAGTTCCTCATGAGAGGCTTCTAGGAAAAGTAAAAAGTCATGGGATAGGTGGTAATGTCCTTTCATGGATTGCAAACTGGTTAAAAGACAGGAAGCAGAGAGTAGGATTAAATGGGCAATTTTCTCAGTGGAAGGGAGTGGACAGTGGAGTGCCTCAGGGATCTGTATTGGGACCCTTACTTTTCAATATATTTATAAATGATCTGGAAAGAAATACGACGAGTGAGATAATCAAATTTGCAGATGACACAAAATTGTTCAGAGTAGTTAAATTACAAGCAGATTGTGATAAATTGCAGGAAGACCTTGTGAGACTGGAAAATTGGGCATCCAAATGGCAGATGAAATTTAATGTGGATAAGTGCAAGGTGATGCATATAGGGAAAAATAACCCATGCTATAATTACATAATGTTGGGTTCCATATTAGGTGCTACAACCCAAGAAAGAGATCTAGGAGTCATAGTGGATAACACATTGAAATCGTCGGTACAGTGTGCTGCGGCAGTCAAAAAAGCAAACAGAATGTTGGGAATTATTAGAAAGGGAATGGTGAATAAAACGGAAAATGTCATAATGCCTCTGTATCGCTCCATGGTGAGACCGCACCTTGAATACTGTGTACAATTCTGGTCGCCGCATCTCAAAAAAGATATAATTGCGATGGAGAAAGTACAGAGAAGGGCTACCAAAATGATAAGGGGAATGGAACAACTCTCCTATGAGGAAAGACTAAAGAGGTTAGGACTTTTCAGCTTGAAGAAGAGACGACTGAGGGGGGATATGATAGAGGTGTTTAAAATCATGAGAGGTCTAGAACGGGTAGATGTGAATCGGTTATTTACTCTTTCGGATAGTAGAAAGACTAGGGGGCACTCCATGAAGTTAGCATGGGGCACATTTAAAACTAATCGGAGAAAGTTCTTTTTTACTCAACGCGCAATTAGACTCTGGAATTTGTTGCCAGAGGATGTGGTTAGAGCAGTTAATATAGCTGTGTTTAAAAAAGGATTGGATAAGTTCTTGGAGGAGAAGTCCATTACCTGCTATTAAGTTCACTTAGAGAATAGCCACTGCCATTAGCAATGGTTACATGGAATAGACTTAGTTTTTGGGTACTTGCCAGGTTCTTATGGCCTGGATTGGCCACTGTTGGAAACAGGATGCTGGGCTTGATGGACCCTTGGTGTGACCCAGTATGGTATTTTCTTATGTTCTTATGTTCTTATCCCTTTAAATAAATTAAAGAGATATAAGCCGATTGCAAAAACTTCCTGTGTGTTAGAAAATATTGTCTATGCAATATGGTGCCCATGTGGACTTATATATATAGGGAAGACTGCAAGAAAACTGAAGACACCTTTGATTGAGCCTAAGAGTGTGCTGAAATGGAGTAAGATAGAGGTGCCATTAGTGCAGCATTGCATAGAAAAAGCACATTCTTTTGATAGTCTACTTTGCACAGTTTTGGAGGTTGTAGAGCAAGATGAACGGGCAGGCAACATAAATCAGAGGCTTCTGCAATGTGAGAAAAGATGGATCTTTAAATTGAATACAGTCTCTACCATGGGACTCAACAAAGATATAGATTGGTCCGTTTATGTAGAGTGCCTGGATTGGTTAGTATGCCAGCCTTAAGAAGCATATAAATACTTGACTTCGGTAAAGAGGACGTAAGCGTCTGAGCACCATTTTTTGAATATGTGTGTTGCTGGGTTAAGCTAGGATTGGCTATAAAGTAAGTCCCTTTGGCAATTGGCCAGTTTCAAATTCAAATTTATTTTAAGATATTGATGAGGTTAGGTAACTAAAGTGCTTTGTATTTTTAGGAGTAATGACAAGCCCCCTAAAGCAGGCATGAACTGCACTCTGAAACATTGCCAATGTCGGGCAGTCAACATTAAGAAGCAATGCAGAGGGCGACGTCAGAGATATTAGTAAAAAAGAAAAAAGAGATAAGTCACATTGAAATATAGAGTTCACTTAAGGATATTTTTTAAAAGGGTAATATTTAGAATTGATTTCACTAATGAAGTCAAAAACAAAAAAATATACCAAACGGGATGAAGTAAATGATGAAAAAATGAGTGCCCTTTGTGGGCAAGAGTCCAGGAGATTGCAGCACTAATCACTCTGATACCGATTCCCAATATTTTAATAATTAAGTAAGAATGTATTACTGTATTTTACAGTTTCTCTCATACATTGAAAATTTTTTTTAAAACATAATGAATGACACATAATAATATGGAAAAATTATAAATAATTTAAAACAAAAACAAAATATATAACAATTAAAGCATACTTCCTAAGAGGAGAAGAGGCTGACTACTGGATTATAAACAAGCTTAAAATCTACAAATCTAAAAAGTAAAAGGCAATAAAAAATAAATATATATAGAAAATATACAAACATTAAAAAATATATAAAAAACTAAAAAATAATTGAAAAAAGCTAAAAATGATAAATAATAATAACATACCAGCTGTAAAAATTCCAAGGTACCCTAAAAGTTACTGGAAATGGTAAAATGAATATTCTTCTCTACTAAAATAAAATAAAATATTAAAATAAACAACATACTTACTAAAATAATATACACGGTCAAGGGGAAAAAAGGGAGAGGGGGAGTAAAAGGGGAGAAAAAAGGGGAAGAAAAGGGGGCCAAGAAACAGGCAAGATAGAATTAGGGTAAGGGGAATAGGAGGGAAAGGGAAGGAGGAGGACAAGGGAAGAGTAAAAGAAATGGAACAAAGGAAAATACATTTAAAACACATATTATTAAAAATGGGTTTAAAAACAAAATAAATAATATAAAAAGTAATAATATAAAAAATGAAGAAGCACTCTGTAGCACTATATAAAGCAAACAAATGGAATACTGTTGTATCTAAAATTTTCTTGTAGTAACCTTATTTGCAAACAGGAACACAGACCTCTCAGTAGACAGTATGCAGAACTGCTGGGCAGATCTGGAACAAGGTTGGGTCTAGGAGCAAACACAGGACAAGGACTGGGCAGGATACAACAATACCAAACAAGGAAAAAGCTGGACCAAGACAGAACAGGACTGGAAAAAGACTAGACAGAACAAGTCAACGAACACAGAATGAATACACCTGAAGGCATCTAGGCAAAACGCCCTTAGGCCACTAGATAGCAGAATAAGAGAATATAGGCCACAAGACAGCGCAGAAGGCCTGAGGGCCCTAAGGCAGGATATAAGATAGAATGTAGCAGAGGGCATCAAGGCTAGGAGCAAAAGACCCAAAGACCACAGGCCAAGGCAAGGAACTGACAGCCTGAAGGCCAAAAGGCAAGCAAGACAAGGAGCTTAAGGCCAGGAGGCCACAAATCAGGCAGGGCAAGGAGCAGAAGCAACGGAGGCCACAAGGCAAGCAAGGTGCTAGAAGGCCCAGGGGCCACTAGGCAAGACAAAGAATGAAGACAAAGGCAAGGACAAGGAGCCTAAGATAACTCTATGAAGCGACAAGGTGGCTATGGCAGGGCTGGATTACATAGGGCTGAGACCTGGCTTGATAAAAAGACACAGGAGAAGCTTGGTCAGCCTGGGCAGTATGCTTCTTGAGGTCCCCTGGTGGAAGGGAAGCTACAAGACAGGCTGAGTCATGAGACCATGGAAGAGATGGTGAGAATAGTTCTGAGCGGAGCTCACCAGAATCTTCTGCTGGTGGGGAGATGTTGGTATGATGAGACTGCATAGCAGGTGAAATCATAACAGCTGGCAGGAGCTTTATCTTCGGTGACATATTTCTTCTTCTCCCTACTTTACTTTAACAAATGAATAAAAGAGTCTAACTTCCTGCACCTGTGATCTTCCACCAGCTGATGTTAGTGTGATCCCTACCAAAGTATGGTTCTAACGGCTTAGTAACACTGTGTAACTATCTATTTAAAACAAAGGAAATTGTGTTTCCCTACTTTAGGACAAGGACAAAGGGTTGCTGTTTCAGCCCTAATCTTTCACATCTTTCCTCTATGGAGGCTAGAGTGACTTCTTTATTAAAGGTAGTGGTCTGATAAATTGCAACTGACTGCAGTGATGTATGCTGTCGTACCTTTATTTCAAGATCCCTCACAAGCGCTTAATAGGATGCAAATACACTCTCCCACCCAGGTTACCCACTGTTTGCTAAATAGCACTAATGTCTTTTAAAGCAGTTTCCTTGATATAAGCATTAGGGATACTTTGTATCAAGGATAAAATTATGTTCTTTGATTCAACTTTACCATTCTTACTTGCATTTTTCTGTAGCATCTATGATACTGTGCAAGAGATTCCACTCTCTCCAAAGTCTGTCATAAGCTGATGCTAGTTCCTGCAAGTCAGCTACACTTAACAAGGGGCTTCCTGTCCATGAATCTGTCATGCTCCAACAGGGTTAATATCCCTTTAAAAAGTTGTTCTGGAGGTCAGGGGGTAGTGTTGTACACGTGGCCAGTGTACTCTTAGCTGACCAACACCTTTGTTTAATTAAATTTTGATTATTTTTTTATTTTTAATAAAATTGATGCCCCCCCCAAATCAATGTCATAAGCGAGAACATGGCTTAGTTGGCTTTGCATATTAGGGGCTTCCCCAGGGCTCTTTGATGCTAATTGCACCAAATTTACGATGAACCCTGATAGTGCTAATCCTTGCTTCCCTTGCTCTTCACTCATCCGACTGTTGGCTGCTACAAGCAGGCGGAAATGGCAGCAAGCCCAATCTTAATGTACCGCCACCACTCAGCTGTTTTCCCTCACACTTGTGGCCTCTCTCTTTGCAACACCCAATCACTGCACTCAGAATCAACATGCTGCAAACCTCACACATCACTCCCGCACTTCAGTCTCTTCACTGGTTACCCGTCGCATCCAGGATCATATATAAATCCATTACGCTAATGCACAAAGCCATCCATAACCGAAACATGCTATGGTTCTCCGAACACCTATACTTCAAAAAGTCAAACCGACCAATCAGAACCCAGCATCAAGCCAGACTGCCGATACCCTCTCCTAAACTGACCAAACATGCAACTACAAAAGAACGATCGCTCACCATAGCTGGAACCACAATTTGGAACAGTATCCCTCTGAACTGCGCCAGGAACCTTGCCACAGAAAATTTAAACAAAACCTAAAAACCTGGCTGTTCAAAAAAGCCTACCTTGACTGATGGGAACACACACAAGCCGCATACGTTGCTGCTACAACCTCCCCTAGTTTTACAATCCCTCCATAACCCCCCTCTCCCCTAGAAAAGCTCCCTAACAGATATTTACTCTTGTTATTCAATATCGGTTTTCCTGGTTACCCTTACGGCTATGATATTTACCATCCTAGTTACACTTGTTAACTTTAAGTATATGATATATATTCTCCTAGTTTGCTGTTAAACATGCTACTTGTTTTGCTCCATTTAATATGTTACTTGTAAAGCTCTTTGCTGAATTAATGTTTACTGTAAACCGAGGTGATGTGCCACACATGCCGCGGTATATAAAAATCTTTAAATAAATAAGTAAATAAATAAATAGATCCAGCAATCTTTATGGCCTACTACCACTCTCAGATGTCATCTGGGTTACTCCCTTCCCCAAATCGCTATGGTGGCTGCCCTGGGCCTTACCAATTCTGCCTCCCAGGATTCTAAAGCCTGGGAGGCAGAATTGCCAATGCAATCAAGGGCTTCAGTATGTATCTATTTATTAACCACTTCTACACTAGGAACTATGAAAGGAAGATGAGAAGGTGATAAATAACAGCCCAAGCCTCTCTTTATTCACAATTCCTAAGCTTCTTTGCTATAAGAGTGGAGGAGTAGCCTAGTGGTTAGAGCAGCAGGCTACAAACCAGAGTAGCCAGTATTCACATCCCACTCCCGCTTCTTGTTATCTTTGGCAAGTCACTTCCCCCGCCATTGTCTCAAGAATAAATTTAGGACCTGATTTACTAAGGCTTTCAAGGTCTAAGGGAAAAATGCTTAATGTTATATTGCATGTAACACTGTACCTCTCTATCCCTCTTCCTCCTCTTTCCCATACTCATAGATCTCTAAACTGCATTCCTCCAAGTATATCTACAAGCTCCTGAACATGTCCAGGTCCTTGGCCATTTTCTCAATCATTTTTAGGTCCAGTACTTCTCTTATCTGCTCCTCCACTAGGGTTAGACCGATTGGGCTTATTGGTTGGGCTTACTGGTGTCTTTGGATTTTGCCCATCTTCTTTTAGGAGAATCTTCAGATCATGCTCCAGTGTGCCATTTCCTTGGTTGAACTTCTCACAACAACTAGACAGGAGAGTACCCTGGCAATACCCTGCCATATGTTACTTTTAGCATCCTTAGCATCTTCTGATCCTGCCAGCCAAAGAGCTGGCTGTAGTTTTACATTTGCCAGATCAGTATCTTGTTCTGCTGCCCATGATGCCTATTCTGCTTGTGGCATGTTATGGTACCTCCTTATCTCACACTTCCTCCCATAAGCATATTCCCATATTCTCCCACCTGGTCCACTCTCTGATGCCTTTGCTGCCTGACCTGCTACAACCCATCTCAACCATCCTGAACTCAATGCCCACTCCTCACTCCCCATCTCTTTCCTACTCCCACTACCTCTCCCCTTTTCCATACTTCTTGATTCCCACTTTCCCCACTACTGATCATACCTTCCTCCACCTTTTTCTGCTTCCAGCTCCACCTCCTTGACCGCCCTGATATCTCTCCTCCCTATGTTCATGTATCCCACTACTTACTGCCACTCATCATTCATATACCTTCCACATTCACACACTCCA